>NW_026606713.1:755000-1175000 GCF_029890125.1 Rhinichthys klamathensis goyatoka | reverse complement strand
GTTTTGAGATGGTTTTGAATGAAATATTGAAGTTTATAATTAGGGTATTTTGGCACACCACGCCGAGTGGCTATGCATTATTCTAAAATCTGGCTTTATTCTGGCATGTTCAATTAGAGTTTGACAAACGCGGCGGCGCGTTCATTTGGATTTATTTTTCTCATAACAGCTAAAAGAACTTACTGCGTAATTGTTGGTCATACAGATAAGATATCATCTTTTAAAACTGTAAAAGGTCTACTTTTATTCATGTAGGTAGGCTAAAGTAGGCCTACACTCACACAGGCTAACGACAAAACGTTTTCTCGCTCATGTGAGAAACAAACGTTTGGGCATTTCTCAGTGAGAAAATTCATAGCCGAGCGGTAGAACTGACGGTTCGATCATCAAGATGACACGGGTTCAAATCCCGATCAAACATGGTCTACTGCAAATTTTATATTTATTAATGCAGAGAGATTTGTCTAGCTCTAAAACTCTGTTACACCATACAGTTTTTTGGTTATATTTATAAAATAAAATTACCATGCATTTCCATTTTACACTAGGAACAATAGTATCGAACAGAACGACGTTGCATCTGTACCAATCGTACGAGGCTACCAATCGTAATTTTAAAAGCAGTTCTGTAAAAAAAGTAATTTTACATATATAGCCTATATACAGTATATATATATATATTTTTTATTAGGCCTATTATTATTATTATTTTGATTCCCTACAACCTAGAGTTTTTAAAAACATGGTTTTAAGTAAAGTGTGATTTGCCAGGAGGGACGGGGATTTCCTTCTGGTCTAAACATCCCTGCTTCTGCTGAATTATTTGAATCCCCACACCCCTCCCTCCACAGTAATCAATGCTATAGGCTACTTCACCAATAGACCATATCAAATATAAAATAGAGATATGCAACAAGCACGTTTAAACAACGACAAACAATAAAATCAAAACCAGCGTTTCAGTTGTTCATTAGTTCAAGTGGCCTTAATGCATGCACGGCTTTTCAAAATTTCACAAAGCGTTTTGAGATTATTTTGAATGAAATATTGAAGTTTATAATTAAGTGTTTTGGCAGACCACGCCGAGTGGCCCTATGCATTTTTCTAAAGTCGGGTTTTATTCGAACTTTTGCTAACGACAAAAACAGTTTATCTGTCGTCTCTGTCTCCGGGAACTGCGCGTCACAAAAATGAACCGAAAGCCACTTCAGCTCAGTCACTATAAGAAATCGGCTGTGTCTAAAGCCTTTAAATGTCTAAATATTCTGGCTAATAAATGTTATCTGATTATGTAATCCATATGAAAACGAGAGGTACAGAGGATGTACTCAAACATGTAGCCTGTAAGCGCTTCCCAATGAGAAAATGACAAGGGTGAAAATCTCGCTCTAATTAAATGTAGCAGGCTAAATCGCCCTGAATTAAAATGTAAAAACAGATCAAATAATGTATTTGTTGAAATGTTGCGATATTGTTTCATTTAAGTTCATAATTATTCAATACATGTTATTTAATTTAGCAGCATTACCACGAAGCACCGTGGTTTGATATTTATTTGAATAAAAAAAAAAAAATAAAAAAACTTAATTCACAAATTGCATGCCTGGTTGAAAGGATCCAAAGATCCATGTAGACTTTAATATTGAGTTGAACATTTTGTTCATGAAAACAAATTAACATGCGTTTTTTCAGATTATATTTAGTTTTGCTTGGAAAAAGCTGGCCCAAACCAGTTTTATTTCATCAATTACTGAAATAATGAAATATTTAGTAATAAACTTTTATGACAGAAATATCACTAGGCTACATGTAACTTAAATCATTTAATTCCTTCATTATCAACACTGTCTAGAATAGCGATTTAAGTGTGAATTGCGACTTCTCTTTGTGTTAAATCAGCCTCAGACTCCGATAGCCGGTGGGGGGTTGGAGGGACAGTTCAGTGCTGTATCAAGCGCGCAGGACAATAGGCATAGGTGTTAATGTTCCTCTTTCATATGGAGAGCGAGGGAGACTAAATAAACTTGTTAAAAAGAGATTCAGCGCGAGAGAGGCAAAGAAAAACGCATGTTTTAATTTAATTATGTTGCTTTGGACAATTTTCGTTTTGTAGGCCTACTGTTTTAATTGTTTAATATAGCTGTCATTTCTTTGGCAATACAAATTTAAAATGTCGCAAGAATAAGATTAGCCTAGTGTTTCTTATTTTGCATCGCAAAAGAAATAAACTCTAAACCCGATGCAACCCTGTTTTAAATTAAAAAAACTGTCCCGACACTTTATTTAAACCTTGAAATGTTCGAACTTGGTTTCAAACTTAAGTAATTTTAGTGTTCTTTTACATTACACAATAATTTAGCAGACTAAAGACGTGCTTCTTCATTTTCAGATGCAATCGGCTGACAATCTTCCTTCATCAGTTTATGTCCTTTGTGCAGCGCTGCGGTTCCAGGAATGTAGCAAATTTATGTTGTAATAATAATTAAACAAAACTCTTGACTTTAAATAAGTAAACAGTTATAAACAGTTAGCTATTTAAGCATCAAGAAGGTTAAATATAAACGCTGTTGGCCAACATCGGTTAACAACATGTATGCTACATTGAGATTCGATCTCGAGTCGATTGAAGCTCCTCGAAGCTCGTGTTGTTGCGTTAACCACTGAGCTATCGTCTGTACGTCTGTAAATGTTTTTATTGCAATGTTTTACTTTTTCATTATTTATTCAATTTCATTTCAGTAGCCTAATTTCAGTATTGTGATTATGAATTATTTTAACTACGTTTCACTTGTTGAATTCATCTGCTACCAGCTTTCAATCGCTCTGAATCAGTGCGGTGCGGCAGCAGATTACGCATTAGAGAGAATAAACAAACACTTTTCAGAGTCTATGATTGTAGCGCCTCTTGGCGGTAAAAGGCAGAAAATACACCCCACATTTTACCGCCGCGGTGGAACGGCTGATGTGGGCGTTGTCATGGCTTGCCTCAACATTTGCGTTTGAACAGCGCGCGTCCTCCGTGGGCGTGTCAGATTAACGCGTAATGAAGTGTAATGAGCTGGGGAAAAAAAATCTGACAGCACTCTCTTTTCATACAGATTACATAAACTGAGAATATTTGTTTTTTATATAAATTACATCATTGAAAAGAAGAGAATTCAAGCTTCATAAAGAAAAATCTCTCGTGCCTGTATGACAAGTATTTGCAGAGTTAGAGTTAATTTTTCGGACGTGTTTCAGAATGGACTGCACTGACAGAGAGAAGGCAAAACTCGCATCATGTTTATTTTTCTTTATTTGACAAAAAGCACAAAACTTTGTTTTTATTGTGAGTATACAGAAAAATAATAGACAATTAACAGGATCGATTGATGTATAACACTTATATGTACGATCAAAATCAACAGAGTATTTTAAGTCTATTTTTCTGCTATGTGAAAAAAAAACGGCAAAACGCGCGGGCGCGTTTCTGGTCCCCAGAGGGTTAAACACTAACAGATCTCTCAAGATCTCAGCATCTTCACTTATTACAATCCAGACTTATTTCATACTAACATTCCTATTGAGAAATAACAGAGGTTTAGAAGTAGATATTTTATTGAAAATAATAAAGTTTGATGTCACCATGATAAAGGTCAGTGTTTGCTTTAGTTGGGCTCTTGACCCTTCATATATTAACATTAGTTTTTCTCTTAACTGTGCATGTCTTTGATGCATATTTCTTATTGTAGGAAATCGAGAGAAACTCAGATCAGATGATGTTGGTCACTTAATAGTGATAATATTCATCAAGCAGTTGTCTGCTGTATTGATACCACCTGATTGGTATGACTTTTTAATGACTGAATAAGTTGTAAAATGTTAATTGTTAATTTAGAATGCCAGTATTGCTATAGAAGATCCTACAATGCTTTGATATAAGATTTTATGAAGTCATTATGCAAAAAAATTTTGACAGGGTCATACAGACTCACTCAGGCATCAAGAATTAGCGTATGAATCTCAACAATGGTGACAATGAAAAAAATTCTGACCTATTATAAAGTCACAAAAAGGCTTTGTTAATAGTCACCATTGTTGAGATTCATATGTTGATTCTTGATGTCTCCATACTCCTAACAAAATAAGCCAACTCAAAAAAAATGTATGTAGAATATATATATACATTTAATTTGAGATTGCATTAATACTGATCCCACAATATTTCAACAAATCATGTGAAAAAAAGTATAACTTTGTATAACACTAAAGTCCATCTATATATAATGTATTCACAGCCAATAGAGATTTGACTGTCATATCAATGAATCAGATCATCATATGATGACTATAAAATCATCAATAAATGACCAAGATCATTTTATATTTTCTCTTGCAATTATTGCCATAATAAATGTGCATCAAAACACAGTTAAAGCAACCAGAGAAAAAGTCATGTTGAAACTTAAGAGTCATGAGCCCAACTAAAGCAAACACTGATCTCAATCATGGTGACATCACATTTCTATTAAAGTTTTTTAAAGTTTACACTTTATTTAAATTAGGATATTTTACTTTAATTATATGGTTTTTGTTTGGCAGCCGTAGCTGCCAGTCATTTGACCCTTTTTTTACGATTTTTTTACAATGAAGGTATATGATCATAATAATGCAGGAAATACCTGTGAAATAACAGTGTTTTTTTTTTTGTTTTATTTGAATTAGAAGATTTTACTTTAATTTTATGGTTTTTGTTTGGCAGCCATAGCTGCCAGTCATTTGACCCTTTTTTTACGATTTTTTTACAATAAAGGGATATGATCATAATAATGCAGGAAATACCTGTGAAATAACAGTGTTTTTTTTGTTTTATTTGAATTAGAAGATTTTACTTTAATTTTATGGTTTTTGTTTGGCAGCCGTAGCTGCCAGTCATTTGACCCTTTTTTTACGATTTTTTTAAGGAAGGTATATGATTGTTATTTTACAGGTATATCCTGAATTATCACAGTGTTTTTCAGTTTATTTAATTTAGGATTTTTTACTTTAATGTTACAGTTTTTTGGGGGCTGCCAGTCATTTGACCGTTTTATCATTTAACTGTTTTGTTACTGTTTAATTACAGATTATATTTGTAATTTTACATACATTTTTATGTAATTTAAGAAAACAGAAAAAAACTGTATGAAAAATACAATCAATTTCCTGTATAAAAAATGTGAATTACTGCAATTTGTCATTAATGTCACAATACCTAAAATAACAGCTGAATTTTTATTTGACAGATATTATTTGTAATTTTACAGTGTTTTGAGTACAATTTAAAATGAAAGAAAATGATCGTCAAAAAATCACAGTTATTTTCTGTAAAATTAGGATTTTTTTTTACAGTGCAGTTAAAATAGATGCGGTGAGACAATGGCCTGTACCAAAGAATCAAACTGAAGTTCGGAGTTTTGTGGGGCTGGCATCTTATTATCGGCGATTTATTGAGGGGTTTGCTGAAATTGCACGACCATTACATCGCCTCACGGAGAAAGGACGGAAATTTAAATGGGATGGTGAGTGCCAGCGGGCGTTTTTACAGCTTAAAACAGCCCTGGTGACAACGCCAGTTCTTGCGTACCCCGACCCGCACAAGGCATTTATTTTAGACACTGATGCAAGTGATATGGGCATTGGTGCAGTTTTGTCACAAGAGGTGGATGGCTTGGAGCGGGTTGTGGCGTATGCTAGTCGAGCTTTAACGAAACAGGAACGTAGGTATGCCACCACGAAAAAGGAGTTGCTTAGTTTAGTGGTATTTACTAAGTACTTCAAGCATTATTTGCTTGGGAAAGAATTTATATTACGTACTGACCACAGCTCCTTAAGGTGGCTTCATAATTTTCAGGGGCTGGAAGGACAGCTGGCTAGATGGATCGAACAGCTGGCCAGTTTTCAGTATAAAATTGTGCACCGCCCCGGGAAAAAGCATGTTAATGCGGATGCGCTTTCACGCTTGCCATCATTCGGCGCCAAGTGCGAAGGGTTGTCAGATCCACGTTCGGAGGTTAGTGCTTCGGTCTGTGCTGTATGTGAAATTGCTCCTTCAGGGGAGATTGAGGATGAGTTGGTGGGGGCGCAGAAGAAGGATGCCGTTTTACAGATTGTAGAACAACTGTTGTCACGGGGGGAGGAGGGGTGTGCTGAAGCACAGACCAAAGCGGAAGTGAGAGGGTTTTTGCCGGTGTGGGATCAGTTGGAGATTGAGCAGGGGCGGTTAGTGCGTAAACCGCCCCTTAATACAGATGCTGCATCAAAAATTCAGGTGGTCCTTCCGAAGGTGATGGTCCCGGAGGTTTTGAAAATGTTGCATAATTCTGCTACGGGCGGTCATCTAGGGGTGCAAAAATTGCAGGCGAAAGTGAAAGACCGGTTCTATTGGCCTGGGTGGTTTGAGGATGTAAAGAAGTGGTGTAGGGAATGTGCAGAATGTGCATCTCGTAAATCTTCAACGCTGAACGTTCGTGCCCCTTTGCAGCCTTCTTTTGTTTCTCGGCCTTTTGAACGTGTTGCGGTAGACATCTTGGGCCCTTTGCCCTTAACTGGAGAGAAAAATAAGTATATCCTGGTAATTGGGGATTATTTCTCGAAGTGGACAGAAGCGGTCGCGCTTCCAAATCAGGAAGCAGTGTCCATAGCGAAGGTTTTGGTACAGGAGTGGGTGTGTAGATTTGGGGTCCCACGCAGTATTCATTCGGACCAAGGTCGAAACTTTGAATCAAAGTTATTTACAGAGTTGTGTGGTTTGCTGCAGATGCATAAAACAAGAACTACAGCTTATCATCCGCAGTCGAACGGGATGGTGGAGCGGTTTAATCGTACTTTGCTTTCCATGCTATCTTTGTTTGTGGATAGTAACCAGCAGAATTGGGACACACTCCTGCCATATGTTATGATGGCTTATAGGAGCAGTACACATGCTACTACAGGGTTTTCGCCATATAAGGTTCTGTTTGGACGAGAGATTGTTTTGCCAGTGGATGTTGTGTTGGGAGTAGGGGAGACAGAACGTTTTGATTCGGCAAATGAGTATGTGGAGAAAGTGGCTGAAAGCTTGTCTTCGGTAGTAGAGGCTGTAAAAGCTCATCAACTGAAAGCATCAGGAAGGCAGAAACGATATTTTGATGTAAAAGTTTCCCATCAGTTTTATACAGAAGGAGAATTGGTGTGGGTGAAAAATAAGGTGCGTAAGCGGGGGCTGTGTCCGAAGTTACAAAGGCATTTTGTCGGGCCGTTTGTAGTCATTGAGCGGGTTACGGAGGTCCTGTATCGAATAGCCCCAAAAGGAAAGGGGTTTGAGCGAGTTGTGCATTTTAATCGTCTTAAACCGTATGTTTCTACTTTACCTGCAGGAAGGCCGGAATTGCAGAGTGTTGGGGGGGGTCGAATGTCGGCTGTGGATGGGGAAAGGAGTATGCTGCACCCTGACCCTGCACTACTGGCTGATTCTACACTGCACCCTGACCCTGCACTACTGGCTGATTCCACACTGCACCCTGACCCTGCACTACTTTCGGACGCTGCGCTGTCTCCTGACCCTGCGCTGGATGCTGTGATGCCTTCTGTTTCCACCCTGTTGCCTGCCCCTATAGTGGATGTGCCTGCAGCCCTTTCTGGTGACAGCTCTTGTGTGGCTGTACCTATGGAATCTGTAGGCCGCGAGTCGTGTTATGGGACAAATAATGGATTTGCTGAAGGACGGTTGTCGCGGGCTAGGAAGGTACTATGGACTATTGGACTATGGACTATTGGACTATTGGACTATTGGACTATTGGACGGTTGTTGGACTATGATTTATCGGCTTGACTCGAGGACGAGTCCTTTTCGCCCGGGAGGGGGGTAGTGTGATGAATAAGGAAATGATTGGAATTTAGGTGGGATTAATGTACACGCCCCTCTTAATCTAAACGAATGAGTGTTGCGTAATTAACTTAAAGGGTACAGCTGATGTGGGAGGAGTTGATGATTATTTAAGGATGTTGTGAGTACTGCTCGAGAGAGATTCGGGGGAGCTCTCACTTGTGGGGAAACGCCAGACGGCCGCTCGGGATGATTAGTGTCTCCGGCGGTGAAGATAGACGGTCAGTGGGGGGTAAATGTGACAGATAGTTAGGGACGCGACTTCGGGCTAGGAGAGCTCCTACTCTGTGTGATAATTGCAAACAATAGAGAGTTTGGAGAACCTGATACGGTCAGCCGAGTGACGCGACCGAAAGGCTCCTGGGTATCCTCTTTGCTGGACCTCTTGGATCCTCTTGAGTCTGCCTGCTGACCAATGGACTGAACGGAGATTTCCTGTGTATCCTTCTCGCCAGGACGTGAGCTCGTCTGCTTGTGGATCAATATACTGAGCAAGGGGGGTAATGTGTTTTATGAGCTGACATTGTTTTAACCATTAATAAAGAGTTGTGTGTTAACTGCCATCCTAGTGTGCTGGTCTCTGCCTCTCCCGAATACTGTGCGGTTGTTACAATATTTTTGATGAAATCCGATCAGGGGGGGCTTCATTGAGCATGTTTGTCACAAGAAACAAGCGCCGGCATTAGGCGTTTCTCAATACCAAGTAGCCACGCAAAGTCCGACTCAGGAGAATGATCCCGAGGACGCGAGTCCAGTAATTCTGCTGATGGAACAGCGCGTTCTTGAAAGCGCCACTCAGCTCGCTCTGCTACTCCGGTTATGTACATTTTAGGCAACAATAAAACGAAATATGTTATAAAACACCACTCTGCTTCTTTTCGATTTAATTTAAATACATTTTAAACATTATAAGCACACAAATGTGGTTCAGGCAACGCATAGCCTATTGATTATATTCACTGCATGTATGTAACGTTATATTTATAACAAAACTAAATATAAAACACAACCCTGCCTCTTTTCGTTTAAATGTAAAAATATTAAACGTATTCCAGGCAATGTATTGCATATTGCATTGGTACAAATGTTGCAATAAACAACATTACAGATGATCTTGTAATAAAATAAAAAAATGACAAAACTATCTATTTTTGTTGAATTTCAGTTTTATCAATAATAGCCATTATAAAAGTAAAAGGTACAAAAAGATATAAAGTAAAGCTTTAATAACAAAGCAAACAATTCAGTCAAATATACAAATTCAGCGCTCAAATATATGAAACTTCACTTAGCCTTAATGGCCAGGGAACGAATTATAGGTTCACGAGACCAAAGATCGCCTGTTAGGTCTGTACAAGACGAATTATATCTCATGTTTAACCACTACAGAGACGTCAGAGTCAGCGGAAAACATCAGAATGACTAGCCGGGGAAAGGCTGCTCCAGGTGGGGTGCACGAGCGCCGAGCGTCCGGTGATTGCTTGGAATGGATCTTCAAATTATCATAAATCTATAAATAAACCACAGATTTGAGCTTTAAAAAACTACTTTCTCGCCTGAACAACTCTTAAAACTACATTTCGTGACACAATAACAGTAGTATTATATTTCAACTGTATGCTTCTAATGCCCTTGTAGCACGCGCAAGTGACGATACTCTGTCAACCAATCACCGTTCTGCAGTGAGTCTAGCTCCACCTTTTAGTACCGTACCACTGTGCTAGGTACCCCAACGGAAGGGTACCCAAAAAGTGGTATGGTACGGTTCGGCTTTTTGGTACCATTCACAACTTTTGACAGTGGAAACGCAAATAATTGCGTACCGAAATGTACCGTACCGTACCACTCAGTGGAAACGAGCCATTAGATACCAAACATCGCAACATCCTTTCCAAATCTTGGTTGGCTCTCTCGCTTTGGCCATTGCTTTGGGGATGCAACCCTGAAGATAGACTGACACTCACTCCAAGTAATTTACAAAACTCTCGAGTCTCGCCAAAATTTGGACACAAACTGGGGCCCCCTGTCAGAAACCACGTCCATCGGGAGGCCATGTAAACGAAAGATGTGATCCACAACCGTCACCGGTGTCTCCTTGGCGAAGGGTAATTTAGGCAAGGGAATAAAATGGGTGGCCTCGAGAACCGGTCCACTACGGTCAAAATGACCGTCTTGCCCTGGGAGAGCGGGAGGGCAGTGATAAAATCTAGCGCTATGTGGGACCAGGGTCTCGAAGGGACAGACAGCGGTTGGAGTAACCCATCTGGGGGTCGATTGGAAGTCTTAGCAGTGGCACAAATCGAGCAAGCCAAAACAAAACTGCGAATGTCGCGAGCCATTAATGGCCAACAGAATCGTTGCTTGACCAAAAAACTGGTGCGGTTAACTCCTGGATGACAAGCCACATTAGAACAATGCCCCCACTGAATAACGTCAGACCATAATCCCTCCGGCACAAACATTTGATTCGGTGGGCAACCGGGCGGAGGCGTTACCCCTACTAAGGCCGTCTTGACCTTCGATTCGACCTCCCATGTGAGTGTGGAGACAAATAGGGTCTCGGGTAAAATGCACTCGGGAGTGGACGGGCGTTAGGAATGGTCAAAAATGCGCGATAAAGAATTGGGTTTGATATTTTTGGAACCCGGGCGGTACGAGGGAGAAAAATCAAAACGACCGAAAAAAAGTGCCCACCGAGCCTGCCTGGAGTTGAGTCTTTTGGCGGTTCTGGTATATTCCAAGTTCTTATGGTTGGTCGAGAAGATAAAAGGTACCCCCGACCCTTCTAACCAATTACGCCATTCCTCCAATGCTAACTTGACTGCCAACAACTCTCTGTTACCAATGTCATAGTTACGTTCGGCAGGTGATAAACGATGGGACAAAAACGCGCAAGGATGCATCTTGTCATCTGTGAACGAACGTTGGGAAAGTACTGCGCCTATCCCCATCTCTGACGCGTCGACCTCCACCACAAACTGATGTGATGGATTTATGGGCTATCAAGATGGGAGCTGAAACAAAGCAGCCTTTCAATTTGGTGAATACAGCCTCAGCTGTATCCGACCACCTGAACGTAGTTCTGGGGAGGTCAAGGCAGTCAGAGGAGCGGCTAGTTGGCTGAAATTGCAAATGAAACGCCGATAGAAATTGGCGAACCCCAGAAACCTCTGTAGGGCTTTACAGGAATCTGGACATGGCCAATCTACCACAGCCTTAATCTTCTCAGGATCCATACGTACTCCCTCAGACAGGGCCGGCCCTGACCAATTTGCTGCCCTAGGCAAGATTTTACCTGGTGCCCCATGCATTACAGTATATATATATATAGCAAGAGCATTATCTAGCATTCAAGTCAAGTCCCCTTTATTTTTATATAGCGCTTTTTAGCCTACAATACAGCTTATTTCAAGGCAGCTTTACAGTGATAACAGGAAAATAATACAACAAAGTTTGCTTCTCCTGTACAGCAGATCTAGAAGAAAATAGTGTCATAATCAAGCTTAAGTATGTTCAGTGATGGTTTATTTTGTTGTAAAAAAAATATTAATTTATTTAATTTATATATAGCCGCTCTGGATAAAACAGTGATGTCATCGTCCAAATGTCATTCATGCACAAACTATTCATTGAGCACTAGCAAAAGTGTTTGTTTGGGAGTTGATGGCAGCAATCTTCCACTAAATTATGGCACGTTTCATGTTTTCAACATGAATGAAACTGCGAAATGTCTTCTTTAATGTGAATTTTATATAAAACATTGGTACTTTTAATAAACCTGTATAGCCTATAAATAGCCTATCGTTAATAATTTGGGGGGAAAAAAAGAGCCATATATCCCCCTAAAAACTGCACAACTGTATAGTAAAACATTAAATAATAAAAGTGATTGTAAATGCGTCTAAAAAAGACTGTAATGATTGTTACAAATAGCATTGTGTGGGGGCTCTGAAGAACTCAGAACTACTGTTAGCATAAAGTTATAAGGTAAAAATAACTGCCATTAAATGATAGTATCTTACTACTATGCAATTAGATAAACTGTTCATTCATTACATCACTTTACCTCTGTCTTTATCCCCTTGTATCCTCTTCTCTTCTTTTTGGCACTGTATCTATCGCAGACTATAATGCTAATTTAAATGTGTCATGAAAATTCGGCCATCCATCACAATGAGGTAACTTTCACCGTGTCTAGACCTGGCGCGAGCTGCCAGGCCCGTTTCTACGGGAGTGCTTGAGTGTGTTAAGCGCCCTCAAACGAAAGCAATGCTGTCTATATTGGATGCGTCGAGGGGCGACGCTACACAACAAATGACCAACAGTAAACTGATCGTGCGCGCTCTGTTTCTGACGCACTTCAAGCACTCGCTGGGCGGGGGAAGATTGATGCGCCGGACCGGAGTCTGGGGACTTAGTTAAAGGGGTCATATAATGCCATTTTTGTACAAGCTAATATGATTCTTTAGGGTCTAAATTAATTTTAGCTGGTCAAAAACAGCTCTGTTTTCAGCACGCTGTTTCAGTGCATATGACTTTAAATGATAATGAGCTTTGCTCACCCCGCCTCTCTGTTCTGTGCGTACACCGTTTGTAACACAATAACCATAACGCGTTGTTCATTATAAACGTGGGATTATGAATTATATTGAGAACGTCGTACATAGAAAACATGCCGTAATGTACCCTGAGTGTAAACCTTAGCCGCATTCATCGTGAAGCGTGCAAGCGATTTGCAAAGATTAATATAAATATTAATATAAAGTTTAATAAAACGTTACACTCACTTCAGTTCTTCTAGAGGTTCAGTAGGAACACGAATAGTTGGTACCGATCCTTTATTCAGGTGCAGCTTCTTAGCAAAACCAGCTTCTGACCCTCGTTTATAAAGCAGTCTGGTGAGAAATGATTTGCGCAAACATGAAAGCATTGACGTTGCTCGTGGGGAATATTCCCTTTGAAAACAAAACTCAGCCACTGCGTCTTCAGCGGTTCGGATTTAGGAACACTTTAAAATGACTGCTGTGTTCCTTATTGCACCCAAGAACAGAACACCACAATCGCTTAGACGCCATTCTGCTCATAGACAGTGCTCCAGCATATCAACAATGACCGCGCCGGTCCGCGCAGACTATGATTGACAGCTCCCTCACGAGCGAGGGCGGGTCTGTGTTGAAACGCGGCTGTCAATCAACAAGCGTGGGAGGGGCGTCCGACCGTGTGACGTCACACGGTCGAACGGCTTGATTTGAGACAGGGGAAAACATATAAGGAGATTAAAACAAAAACACTGGATGGATTTTTATCATTATATGATGGTTGTGTACAGGCACTGCCAACACACATTTCAGTACAATCAACTTGTAAAAGTGCATGTACCATTCTATGACCCCTTTAAGTTTTTGTGGAGTTGTTTTGCTTTATTTTGTAGTATTTCGAATTAATGGTTTTAAAATAGTATTAGTAAAAAAATAAAATAAAATAAAAATTCACTCGTTCACTCATTTTGGCGCCCCTATTAAGTGGTGACGCCCCTAGCATTTGCCTATGCCGCCTATGCCACGGGCCGGCCCTGCCCTCAGATGAGATGATGTAACCTAAGAAAGGAACAGACTGTGCATGAAAAGCGTATTTCTCCGCCTTGACAAAATGCCCATTCTCTAGCAATCTTTGCTCGCCGGAGAGATGATGAAAAAATCAATATGTCGTCCAGGTAGACATATATGAACTGATCAACCATATCTCGCAGTACGTCATTGACGAGAGCCTGGAAGACCGCTGGGGAGTTGGACAGCCCAAAAGGCATGACCAAATTTTCAAAGTGCCCCCTGGGGGTGTTAAACGCGGTCTTCCATTAATACCCCTTCCTTATGCGAACCAAATGATAGGCATTACGTGAATCCAATTTCGTGAAGACCGATGCTCCCTGCAACCTCTCGAAGGCTGAAGACATCAACGGAAAAGGATAAGTATTCTTTACCGTGGTGTTATTCAACCCCCGGTAATCAATACAAGGTCGCAGAGAACCATCCTTCTTCCCCACAAAAAAGAACCCCGCCCCCGCTGGAGAAGAGGAAGGACGGATGAATCCTGATGCTAGAGAATCAGAAATATATTTCTCCATGGCCTCCCTTTCTGGAGCAGAAAGCGAATATAACTTGCCCTTAGGCGGAGACTTACCTGACAGTAAATTTATGGCACAGTCACAGGGATGATGCGGAGGAAAAGAAGCAGCACGGGACTTACTGAACACTTCCTTCAGGTCGAGATACTCCGCGGGCAAGTTAGATCAATCCACTGCCTCCTCCTGAAACACAGACACAGACACAGACGAACAAGCAGACACTAGACAGGACACATGACACTAATTTCTCCATGTAGAAATGGAACTCTGACACCAGTCCACTCTGGGATTGTGTTGGGTTAACCAGGGGTGATCAAGAACAACAGGTGCAAGTGGGGAATCCATGAGGAAAAAAGACAATGTTTCGGTATGGTTGCCTGATGTGGTGAGTGTGATAGGTCCGGTGGTGAATGAGATGTTAGGGAGTTCCTGACCATTAAGGGCGTTGACTGCTATCTTGTGGGTGAGGGGTGTGATCGGGATCTAAAGTTTGTGAGCGAGGTTGGGGTCCATGAAATTACCCTCAGCTACGGAGTCCAACAGGCCTTGGCAGTTGTGCGTGCGTGTCCCTTACGCAACAAAAATATATTTCTCAATATATTATGTGACAATATATTTCATGTGTCTCCATATATTGTGAAATTTACGTCGTAATATATCATATGATATATTATATAATAATATATTATATATATGCAATAATATATTGCAATATATGGGACAATACTGCAATTATTGCCGTTTTCATATATTGAATAAATACATATTATTATACTATTTAATATATTGTTAGGTATATTGAAATATGTCCCATATTATATGAAATTATATATTGGAAGAGGCATTGTATATATGTGAAAATATATATGTAAAATTATATGAGCTAATATACCTCAATGTACCAGATAATATAATCAGATATATATGCAAACATGTCTTAAATATGTTGAAAAATATATTGATTTATATTACATAATATATTATATATAATTATCATATTATATATTGTATACAATAATTTACCATGTGGGGGAATAAAAAGTGGACTAAAAAATGTTGTAATTGTTGCTGTTAATGGTAATTTAATTTATACTCTCATCTACATTTTACAATATATGAATCAATTAGGCCCGGGACTCGATTAAAAAAATTAATCTAATTAATTAGAGGCTTTGTAATTAATTAATCGAAATTAATCGCATTTTAATTGCATAAATATTTGACCTGAGAACAGTGAGAAGTAATTTTTTTCACATGGATTTTCAGTATACTATTGAATAATGACTGAATACATAAGCTTAATCAACAACATAGTTTATTTTTCTTCAACCAAGTCCAGCAGACCAGTGCAATTTTTGCCATTAAGTGTCCAGCAGACCAGTACAATTTTTGCCATTAAGTGTAGTAGCATATTGCTACACTAAACTAATAGCAATAGCGAATTCCTTGTTGCATAGCTTGCACACAACCATGCTCTTATCGACGCTTCCATCCATTCGCTTTTTATAACAAAAATTCCCATCCACCGGCCAACCAAAGCGATCTAGGCGATCTATGAAGCAAGCGATCTCGTCAGCTTCTTCATCATAAACGCTAGTTGGTGCGCCAGTATAATCGGTCCGCCGAAACTCATCCAGTGAGAAACGTTCCGCGGCGCAAAACTAAGTGTGATTAAAATAATTTGTGTAATTAATTAACGCGTTAAAGTCCCGGCCCTAGAATCAATACATAGCCATATATGGTCCATCCATATGGCTATATAATGTAAAATATAATGAATGTCATGCAAAAATTTGATTTGGACTATTGTTAATCAACCTTTCTGTAAACCTATGCATGAGCTTACTTAACTCATAAAAAAAATACTTTGTTTCAATAAACATACATGCAATAATGTAATACAGTTTTGTTTGTATATCAATGTATTTTAATATATGAATCAATATATAGCAATAGGTTGTCCATCCATATATTGTTATATATTTTCAAATATATGAGGCAGTTTCTGATATATTGAAATATATTTTCTAATGTATTGCAATATAAATTCTAGTATATTGCAATATATTTTTGTTTCGTAAGGGGTTGCCCATCTCAGTCTTACCGGGAGGAGTGTGGATGATGATGAGGTCTTTCTGGCGAAGATCCCACCCGATAGTAGCCTCACTGTTACTATCGGGCTTGTCCTTTTACCGGACAGGCGTGTAGGAAATGGCCCTCTCCCCCAGAATAGGCATCCACCCTCAGGGCCACCGCCCGGTCAAATACTCGCCTCATCTCCTCGGAGAATGCCTGGAACGAGGCACAGCATGGATCCTGGTTCTCCCACACCGCCGTTCCCCATAACACCGGTCTTCCAGTCAGCAGCATCAGGACAAATGCCACCTTCAATTGTTCATTGTTGAATGACCTGGGTTGCAGAGAAAAGTGCATGGAACATCTGATCAGGAAGGCTCTGCAGTAGTTGGGTTCCCCTGAAAATGCCTCAGGAACAGGTAGGTGAGGTTCTGACTGGAGGGGCGGTTCCGGTGGTGTGGGTTGGACCGGCGGTGTGGATGGCACAGCGGGACCTCTCAGATGTTGGAGTTGCTGGGTGAGCTCGGACACCTGCGCCACTAAAGCCTGCAGCGCCCGCCCTGTGTTCGTGAGACTCTCTTCCTGTGCATCCATTCTCGTGATGCTGCGAGATATAAATTCGTCCAGAGAGAATGTAGATCTACCTGCTGCATCCATGAAAGGTCAGATCATTCTGTGACGACTAGAAAAGGAGGATGCAATAATGCAGGTAAAAATGTATTTATTGGAAACTCACAGGTTGTCAAATCCAGACAAACACACGAAACGAGGAAGAGACAGTGAATTCAAGAACCGTGACAAATATAGGCAATATCTGCCTAGGAAATCGCCTAGTCTTTATCTGCATTGCTATTTGTACTAGTTGTGAATACGCAGGCCACAAGAATAAATTATTATATATTTTTTGGATCACTTTTACTCACGACATGCTATCCAGCAACAAAGGATGCCATTGATTATGCTAAGCTATGCTAAGCTAAGCTAACGGCGCTTGCCACTCTTTGGCTTTGTTTTAGAACGCTCAAATTGAGTTAAGCCTTTGCCTTTGTTTAGCCTTGTGTCAATATGAAGTTACTGTGCCGGTGTTCTATCAAATAAATAATATCAGATTGTACTGTTTTCTTCCTTTGTTTTACTGTCCATTAAAATTTGACGCATTTAAATTACGGTGTAGCCTGTGTACAGCTGCCATCAGTCCCTGTAACCTCTGAAATGTCCTCACACGGACAGCTTTGTCCTGCACAAACATGGTCAAAACATTAGTATGGTCTGAGCCCGCTCCATCGACAAACGTGCGATATCGATCTCGAAGGATATATGCAGAGTTGACAGAAAAATGTTACTCATGCCGTAGCAGGTGAAAACAACAAAGAACTAGCGCCCCGCCTCACCCAGGTCGGGTACCGGACCTGGTTAAAACACTCATGCATCTAGCTGGCAGAGTGCCAAAACTGCGCCGGCGCCTTCAGCACCGCCCACGGTCGAGCCGATGCAGATTTATGTCACACGGGTAGTGCTACACTGTAAAAAAAAATCCTAATTTTACAGAAAATAACTGTGATTTTTTGACGATCATTTTCTTTCATTTTAAATTGTACTCAAAACACTGTAAAATTACAAGTTATATCTGTAAAATAAAAATTCAGCTGTTATTTTAGGTATTGCGACATTAATGACAAATTGCAGTAATTCACATTTTTTATACAGGAAACTGATTGTATTTTTCATACAGTATTTTTTCTGTTTTCTTAAATTACATAAAAATGTATGTAAAATTACAAATAGAATCTGTAATTAAACAGTAACAAAACAGTTAAATGATAAAACGGTCAAATGACTGGCAGCCCCCAAAAAACTGTAACATTAAAGTAAAACATCCTAAATTAAATAAACTGAAAAACACTGTGATAATTCAGGATATACCTGTAAAATAACAATCATATACCTTCATTGAAAAAAAATCGTAAAAAAAGGGTCAAATGACTGGCAGCTACGGCTGCCAAACAAAAACCATAAAATTAAAGTAAAATATCCTAATTCAAATAAAACAAAAAAAACCCCTGTTATTTCACAGGTATTTCCTGCATTATTATGATCATATACCTTCATTTTTAAAAAATCGTAAAAAAAGGGTCAAATGACTGGCAGCTACGGCTGCCAAACAAAAACCATACAATTAAAGTAAAATATCCTAATTTAAATAAAGTGTAAAAAACTTTAACAGAAATGTGATGTCACCATGATTGAGATCAGTGTTTGCTTTATTTGGGCTCATGACTCTTGAGTTTTAATATGACTTTTTCTCTGGCTGCTTTAACTGTGTTTTGATGCACATTTATTATGGCAATAATTGCAAGAGAAAATATCAGATGATCTTGGTCATTTATTGATGATTTTATAGTCATCATATGATGATCTGATTCACTGATATGACAGTCAAATCTCTATTAGCTGTGAATAAATTATATATAGATGGACTTTAGTGTTATACAAAGGCATCATACTTTATTCACATGATTTTTGAAATATTGTGGCATCAGTATTATAGCAATCTCAAATTAAAAAAAATATATTCTACATAAAATGTTTTAGTTGGTTTATTTTGTTAGTAGTAGAGAGACATCAAGAATCAACATATGAATCTCAACAATGGTGACAATCAACAAAGCCTTTTTGTGACTTTATAATAGGTCAGAATTTTTTTCATTGTCACCATTGTTGAGATTAACACGCTAATTCTTGATGTCTGAGTGAGTCTATAAGATCCTGTCAAAACATTTTCTGCATAATAACTTAAAATCTTAACCCTTTGATGCACAACATGGGTCTAAATAGACCCGACTGAGTTTTCATTTTCTATATCTTTGCAAGAAATTAATTTCATCATTCAGTATTCCAGGTATTCCTCAATTAACTTGTTTTAGATCATTACAAATCCTTATTTAAATTTTTCCTTTCTTACTTTTCGAATAAAAATCGTTTTTGTTTCACTACCCTTCTAATGCGCAACATGGGTCTAAAAAGACCCGTATTCATGTTTCTTTGCTGAATATTTGAAAGAAATGTATTTTATCATTTATTAATCCAGATATTCATTAAATATCTTGTTTTTGATTTGCACAAATCATTATTTTTATTTTTCCTTTCTTACTTTATAAACAAACACGGTTTTTGTATTTCTACATCATTTTTACACACATGGGTCAAAAATGACCCATATAGGAACCTTTGATATTTATAAATAGTATAAATATATTTACTGCACAAAACTATTCGCCTGCCACTCATTTCACAATTCAACACGGCTGCTTTTGTATATTTCATGCATGTAAGTTTTATTTAATACATTTTTGTCACAGAAAATATTTGATATTTTGTGAAAAACATCTAGATATAGCCTAAAATTTGAACGTTTAGGCTAAGGTTACCTTGACCTTGAAATCCATTACTAGTGCAAAAGAGAAACATGTCCAATACTATTAGCTAGCTTGCGGTCGACATATTTTATTTTATCTAATGTTAGCTAGGTCAACAAAATAAAAGTTGCAATAGAAAGTTGTATATACAAGTATATATTGGCGCTGTTGGGCAGAAACCTTACCTGGGCAGTACCTCCATATAATAATTTTTATTTGTGGTCATAAATCAATGCTATCGGTCACATAAGCCGTTGTGTGGTGGCGTTCTGGTGCACTATGGCTGCTGTCACATCATCCGGGTGGATGCTGCACATTGGTGGTGGGGAGATCCCCCTACAGTTGCACTACACTACAGTTCAATTTCAGTGTTATCGGTTATATGTGTGTTATGCGTGACAAAGTGGCCAATAAACATATTTCAAGTGTTACAGTAAATGTGTTGATCTAAACAACTGTGACAATGGTTATTTTAACAAAAAGTTTTCTTTATTCTTTTGTTTTATCACGCTTGCATAGATGGGTCATTTTAGACCCATGTGTGTAAACTTGATGTATTTACACAAAACCTAGGAAATATTAAAATATGAATTTGTAATAATTGAAAACAAGATATTTTTAATATTCATAAATCATGAAATTTATAGATCATGAAATATAAAATGCTCAAATAAAGTGATTTCAAAAGGTGAAACAAAAAAATGCCAAGCCATGCATGAAATAACATAGGAAATGAATACGGGTCTTTTTAGACCCATGTTGTGCATTAGAGGGGGTATCCATAGCTTGCGCATCAAAGGGTTAATAATATAAAATCTTAATATCACAGCATTGCCGGATCTTCTATAGGAATACTGGCATTCTAAATTAACAAATAATATTTTACAACTTATGTAGTTAGTAATAAGTCATACCAATCAAGTGGTATCAATAAAGCAGACAACTGCTTGATGTTTATTATCACTAATAAGTGACCAACATCATCTGATCTGAGTTTCTCTCAGTTTCCTACATTAACAAATATGTATCAGAGACACACAGTTAAAGCAGCCAGAAAAAAACTAATGTTAAAATCTGAAGGGTCAAGAGCCCAACTAAAGCCAGCACTAATCTCTATCATGGTGACATCAAACTTTATTATTTTCAATAAAATATCAACTTCTAAACCTCTGTTATTTCTCAATAAGAATGTTAGTATGAAAGAAGTCTGGATTGTAATAAGTGAAGATGCTGAGATCTTGAGAGATCTGTTAGTGTTTAATGTTCTGTTGGGATGTAAAGTGTTTCTGTATGGTGTGTTTTGCGTCTGTCACCATTGTGTTGAAGAGTAGAGCCTGAGCTTCAGTCCAGGATGAGCAGAGTGACACTGATGAAATGCTGCATGTTGCTTTATTTAACAGACAGTAACTGTGTAGTTGCTGATGACATATAATCACAGTAAATCATGCATGTAGTTTATAGCAAGATATTTACTTTTTACAGTGATTATGTTTTTTAATACAAATTCAGTAAATATATATATATATATATATAAATATATGAAATAACTGTGTTTCCGTTAAAAAGCTTAATGAAGATTTCTGCAACAAGTGTATTGGTGCATACAACATCAAACCAGCTGAAACCACCGCATACTGAAAAGATGCAGAACACAGAGGTTTTGCCATGAATGCATTAGTCGTCGAGGTAGTCCAGAACGCGCTCCCCACTGAGTCTCAAAGGGACTTAAAGATGCTCTTTACTCCAATGGAGGTATTGTGCCATGTCTAATGTATTAACAATGCCATCAGAATGCAACCAAAGCACTGGATAGCAATACGATCAAAAGTCAAGTTTGAGCTCAAGGTTTTTTTTTTATGTAGATAATTACTAAATTACCATTACTAAAATATCTAATTGCCAGAAATCCAATGTCCTACCTATAATAAATTTGGCCAGACAACTAACAATCTTTAAAGTAATTTTTCTCAGTTCCACACTCTAGCGAGTTAAGGTCTTTTGCCTTTGTAAGGCAGCATAATGATGCTGCTGGTCTTTGTGTGTAACCGACTAGCATACACTTTATCCAAGCTCGGGAGCTCAGGGACTATGATCCGCTGTGATTGTTGTGCTTTCTTCACCAAATGAGAAGTATTGATGGACCAAGAGAGGTCTTTCGTTATGTGAACTCCAAGGAACTTGATGTCATTTACCCTCCTCCACTTCCTCTCCATTGATACATAGGGGAAAAGGGTAATCTTCCTAGACCTCCTGAAGTCTATGATGATCTCTTTGGTTTTTTGGTGTTCAGGACCAAATTATGGTCTGCACAATCACTGCCTCAATCACTGCCCCCTCTGGAAATGCATTCTGCTGGTTGCTGATAGCCGTATATAGTTTCTCCAGTGCGACTTTAACGTTTGCTTGTGGTGTTATGTATACAGCCATGATAATAATGACAGTAAGCTCTCTAGGTATGAACAACAGTCTACACTTTACCATCAAAGTGAGTTGGCAAGAAAGAGGTTCGGTAGAGTTGGCTTGTGTGGATTAGCTTGATCAAGAAGATCCTCTCCCTTTCACCGCTTTTGCCTCCTTTCCCTCCGCCATCTACGTCGCCGTTTCAGCGGGATAATGCAAACACAATATCATTTTATTACATCCATGTATGTAGTTACAGTCTAATCATATAAAACTGTGAAGTTTGACCAGAACTCCTGTCTTCCCTGGACTCGAGGCAGTAACATGAGCTCCACTGAGAGCTCCACTTTATTTGCATAAAGGTAAACTTTTCTGAACTTTTGTCACGTGACTCGCATCGCTTGACATGCCTGTCACTGTCGTTCGTGTCGCTGGAAGTCGCCAACCCTCCACTGAAAATGAATGGGATCAACGCCACTGGAAGGCAAGCCTGTAACCTCAGCCGAAAAAAGCGTAATGTCTGCTTACACTGCAGCACACAGGGAAGGAGACAAGAGGCTGTTTTTTAAATGGATGTAAATGGAGGAGAGGCTTCACTACGCTGAATAAACCGTTTTTGTGTGGAAATAGCTTAATGGCGTTTGATGAATCGACAGCCCATCAGCTAATCTTCAACATGTTTGCTCTTAAACATCTGGGGTCTGAGGTGTTTCCTGGGCCCTGGAGGTGTTCTGACATGCTTTGACATTTAGTTAGTGAACTAACAAACTTTTTTTAAGTCACTGAAACAAGGCTATAAAACCCATACTGAATAATTTTTTTTCTAGAACTTAGTAGGGTTGATTTTGTAGCCTTGATTTTTTTCTTCAAAAGTATTTGAAAATCATCCTGCCCTTCTCATTCACATAAAACAAAAAGATATTGATTTAAAATTTGCAAGACATGTTTGTGTTAGAAATACAATTTTTTGGAATGAACTGTAATACAAATTATTTTCTATGCATACATCTTGACATCAATCCAGAACTAAAACATATATAGTATATATTTCAACACTTTACATTTATACACTTGACTTTAAATGCCATTATAAGCTCTCTTGTTTGTATTTTATATATTAAAAGCTTACTATAATACATTAAATCAGACACACACACACAAAGTTGAGTGCATCTCTCACCTCTGTCACACTTTAACCTGGAGTGACTTCAGACCTACTTTCACAGACCTGATTGAGCAATGCAATGTTTCGTCAGAGAGTTTAGGATGTAAAACCATGTGTCATGAACACTAACTGTCCCTGTCAATCAAATCAGCTCTCAAAAAGTGTCAGTGCAGTCAAGTCAATAATATCACTGAATATGAAGTGTCCCCAACTAAGCAAGCCAGAGGAAACAGTGGCAAGGAACCCAAACTTCATCATGACAGAATGGAGAAAAAAAAACCTGGGAGAAACCAGGCTCATTTTGGGGGCCAGTTCTCCTCTGGCCAATGAATGAACAACACCGTGTCATTATGATTCAGGCTGCATTACAGGTCAGAAGTCAATATGGACAGATTGTGTCACGCTCAATCTTAAAACCCAGGAACTAAACTAAACAAGGTACAACAAAATATGACCAAAACAACATTTGAATAACGGTTCACTTGTAACAAAAATAAACAGTGTTTTTATAATCAACCACAATGTGCAGTGAATTAATAATTAATATTAATTAAAGACTATAAGCTACCAAATACTCAAACTGTAGACAATAACTATGAGTCCATCCAAAGTTAATTGAATTTAACTTGTGCGCAAAATTGGAATAATTGAATAAAGTAGTGTTTCTATTCCATGCAAAATATCAGTAATAAAAATGTAAATTGCTGCAATCGGGGAAGCCATTGTGGCTCAGACCTTGAAGATAAAAACACTTTTTTTTTTTTTTATTTATGCGCATCTTGGCATTTCCATCCAGCATTTTTAATACGATACCCCAAAATTAGCATAAAAATAGATGGATGGAAATAGCTATTGTAACACTTTTCCTATTCACCCTGTGATGTTAATCATTTTGCACTGGTCTGATGTTCAGCTATTGTCTTTAAACAAACAGTAACTAACTACCCTTAGGTACTATATAAATGGCAATGAAAAATAAATGCCAATAAAAAACTACTCTAAATGGTTCATTCTCAGCAGAAAGAGCAACATTTTTCCTCTGTCCAGTTTTACTGTTTATTTGACCTGATATATTGATGGCCAACTGTGTCAAGAGTAAGGTTGCATCACTATTACACAGCTGTTTTAACACACATGCAATAGATCAGATCAGACCAAAGATTATTAAAAATTGTGCAATACACTTTTAAACCTAGGCAACATCTCTCTACTGCAATATGTCAAAACAATAATGTATCATGTTGATAGTTAATCTGATGAACTTCTCATGTGATTCCTCTGCTATGTGAACTTGAGAAGAACTGACTTTATACATTCATTAATAATCACCATAACACCAGCTGATTCAAAAGACATTGAGCAAAAATGATGACAAAAAGTAAAGTTAGTGAAGAGAAAAGATCCTGCTGCATTTAATCAAATGCAATGATGTTTACACATTACAAGTGAGTCTAAATACCTAAATTGTGCCGCTGTACTGAAAGACAGTTGGCATTCGTCCTCCTTTCCCATGGCTGAACCTTCACCTGTCTGAGGATGATCAGCTCTTATTGCTAACTGTGTCAGGGGTAGACAGGAAAACGGAGGCTGTTTTGATTCTTGCGCACTTGTGCAAGCAGGTCTGAGAACATAAAAGGTGAATGATTGCATAAAATAAAGGAATTTCAGTTTAAGATACGGAATGTCTTCATCTTCAACCCATTTACTAGTAAAGGTCAACGAAATGAACTCTAGCCTTCTATTTCCAGAACAATGCTAACACGGGTTTTAAACTTTTGGCATTGATGGTTCCATGAAGAATCTTTAACATCCATGGAACCTTTCCATTGCAAAAAAATAAAAGGCTTATTTATAGTGAAAAGGGGTTAATTAGATTTAGATGTTAATAATTGCAGAAATGAGTCATCAAACTGTGAAAGGGTCCATAGGATATCAATGAGAAAACAACCGTTGAACACAATTCCTTTGCATAAGGCTGATTTAATAAAAAAAAAGGAAAAATGACAATACTTACATTTCTCACAGGTTAATTGAGTGATAGCCTACAGTACACAAGATTACAATTATGTAAATTCCCTTTTTGCATTATGGTATATTTTTTGACCATTTTTAATCAACATTGTCATCATTAACATTGTCAAGTTTGCTTTCTCGATTCTCAAAATGCAATATTTCAGTTTCAAACAAGCAGTTCAGACACGACAGCCAGAGCACTGTGCAAACAGACCAATACACATAGAAAATAAGCTATTTGTGGTCAGTCACCTTAAAGCCCTATTTTATCTTTAGTATGTCAGTGTGTACGAGGTTAAGGTGACGAATGAGCCAGCGTTTTTTCTTTCCTTCGCTATGATGAATTAAGTACATTCAGTTAACATGAATCTGGACTGAAATGTGGACTGACGCAGGTTAAACTGATTGTAGAATCAATCAAGAGCATAACAATGTTGCAATGCATTGGAGAAATTAGCCAAGCAGCACGAAGTACAAGCAGAACAAATGTCTCGTAGTTATATAAAAACCTTCAACGTAATAAGAATGATTTTACAAACTATTGCACAAAATGATTCTTCTTACATTAAATCCTTGGCTTTACGATACTTCATGTTTCTGTGAGCTCTTTTATGGATCTTTCTGACAGCGAATGAATTGGTCCACATCAGTAGTGCAACAAAACACAGCAGGATGAATCCAAAACCACAGTAACAAGCAAAAGTTTCTATAAATGTTGTGGTTTTTGCTCTGTGTGACAGACTCTCATCATACAAGCCAACATTAGTGTGTCTCTTAAGACATTCAGTTTGATGCATACGTTAAAAAGGTGCACTGTACGTCCTCTAGTGTTCATCTGCGGAATTACACACAGCCCATGTTACACTATTCAAAATAATAATAATAATAATTCACAATCTGGTAAAAATCATACCTGGAAATGTGGAGAGAAAAAGCGTTAAAACATTTGTGGTCTCTTTCAAAAACAAGTGCATGTTTTGACTGAAAAATTAAGGAATCAGGAGTTACTTTTAGCAGCGAAATTTGTTTTTTAAAAAGTGACTTATTTTGACATACATAACACAAACCGTCTATTACTAGAATGATTTCCTATTTTTTTTTTTTTTGGAAGATGAATTGATATATCACAAATAACTGACTATAAATGCCTAGATACGGGGAATAAAGCTTTTGTATAAATTCTATAAATGACCTAAAGCTACTCTATAAAATTGTACATTTTATATTCACTAACTTTTCCTGTAAATTTGATTTTCTATTCTTATTGCAAACCCAAAGAAGCAGCATTTTTTGCTTAGACTTTTTTGTTTTGGACATCGCATTTTTCAATATTTCCGCCCCTTTTCGCGTATTTTATCAGAAAGGGAGGGGGGCGAGTGTACGCAGCTTCAGCCTTCAGACCACAGTGGAAAAAGGGTGAAGAGAAAAAAAAAAAAAAAAAAAAAAGTCATTCATAAATAACACAGTAATCGTACACAATGAGATGCTTACACGCATCTGTCACGCTTACAGATGATGAACAAACACCACTTCCTTTCAGGCAAGACCCACAGATTAAAATTCAGAGTGTTTCAGAGTGTGACGAACTTCCCGTTGAAACTCAAACCGCTCGCGAACGCACAGACAGACTTTAAATAAACACCGTATACGGTTACCCTACTGGCCAAGATCTTGAGTTAGTGGTCCTGCCTCTGAGCGACACACACAGTGCTCGAGTCTGGAAGTGTTATGCATGTATGATCATGTCAGAAGTGTGTGAAGAGAGACACCTGAGCAATGTCCATTGTCTGATGGAGAGTCAGTCAGCCAAGGATTAACCTCCTACTCAGCAGGTGAAGATCGACTCGAGGAGCGCCGGCCCCTCGGTGCTTCAGCGTGTCATTTCCTGCAGGCCTCAGCGCAGAGCTGGAACTGGGCGAAGCCGAGAAACACCTGTTCCAGTGAGATCTGGCTGACGCAGTAGTCCTCGATGCTGTACTTCTCTTTGGCTGTTTCTAACACCCCGAACACCTGAGACAAAATGACATGTTAAAAATGTGTCCGATCAGTGTGTTTACGCGGTGCGAACTGCGCGCTCTCGTGGAGGTCTTGTCTATCGAGCGGGCATTATGCAGGGAAATCTGTATGCAAGTACACGATAAACATGTCTTCTTCATTAAACTCATTCAACTAAAGGTCGATGGAATTAAATATTAGCATAATGCTTACTCGTTTGCATTTTTTATGGTTTTTTGCGTAAAAACAAAATGTACTTTTGGGCCAATCAAAATAAAGAGTCAAGAAAGAGAGGTTTTTGTGTTAATACTGCTTATGTTTGAAATAGACAACTAGCATACTGCATTCTATATACAGTATACTGTATGTGTATGTGTGTGTGTGTGTGTATATATATATATATATATATATGTGTATGTGTGTGTGTGTGTGTATAGTCATGGAAATCCTCAACGAAATCTGACTTCTACAACAGTATCTCGAGGTAATTCCCTGAATTCTTAAAAATCAATACAATATTTAATACTTGTTTATACAGAAACATATATATTTTGTGATAAAAATATTTCATGTAATGGCCTCTTAAATAAAAAAAAATCTGCCAGCCTCTATGGGAATTTACCGTGACATAGAGGTGTCCTGACTTATGCACCCTGTATTTTGAGGAAGAACATTTATTTATTTACGATACATTATTCATTCACAAATAAAATCGGTGTCCTTAAAGGTTGGATTTTTCCTCATTTTTTTAATTAAGGCATTAAGATCAATTTCCAAAAGAGGATTTTTGTATTCCTCTTTTCAGTTAACTTTAGCATGGGTGTGTTCACTTATGCTAAGCACTGTATATATATATATATATATATATATATATATATATATATATATATATATATAATTTCTTCTCTAAGGCTTTGGAAATTTTATATAGTTTGTGTTAAGTGTTGTTTTTGGTACATTTTAAAATTGAATAAAAAGTTGATCACAAAAAAAATTATCATATGAAAAAGTAGGCTATGTAACAATAAATGTTTAGAGAGTGGCAACCAGTTAGTTACCCATAATTTAGTGGAAATTATGTTGCAATCTTTGTTTAATTCTGTTTAAAATTCAGTGAATTTAATTATATATATATATATATATATATATATATATATATATTTTTTTTTTTTTTATGTAAATTTTAAATGCAGCTGAGATCAAACTAGAAATGGAAGGTCAAGTACAGAGCATTGCATTGTGGGAAACTGCACATTCTGGGAAGTCTGGGTAAGCATTGAGACGTACCTGTGCCCAGGTAAGGGTTTTGTCAGTCAGGTGATAGTGGACCATCCCCTGGTGTTCATCCTTCAGTGAACTTCCTATGAAAGCCATGAGGTGAAAGGTTTCAAAAACTGTCCAACTGTCCAGCGGAAATACAAAGCATGTTATTTAAATACCTGGAAAGGTGTTTTCAATGAATTCTTTGAAGAGCTGAAGGTCCATCTCCTCTAACTCCGTCTCCACGCGGACTTTGGCCAGCAGCGTGTAACCGCTCCCAAACTTGCTCTTCAGGTGCTGTGGGCTGCCCAGACATTTGAACTGGCCGTTCACCATGACAGCCAGCCGAGTGCACAGCGCCTCACACTCCTCCATACTGCAGAGAGACAATGAGACGGGGTGTGTTCTGCTGCAACATGCTCTTTTCATTTCCAGTTCATATCTGTGTTAGTCAGGCGGTGTGTGACTTACCTGTGTGATGTTATAATGATGGCTTTGCCAGACTCTCTGGTTCGTGTGATCGCGTCCCAAAGCAGCCGTCTGGCCACGGGGTCCATGCCAGTGGAGGGCTCGTCCAGAAAGATCACGGGTGGCCCACCGATCAGAGCCATGCCTGCACTCAACTTCCTCTTGTTGCCGCCACTGTGCAGAAGAACCAATAGACAACTTAGAATACATTTCACAAACAAATGATTTTACTTCTGACGTTCAGTCTTCCTGCTTCATCTTTTTCTCTACACTTCAATCTCAACTACTCATTCAATTTCCACCTTCTATCCATCATCTAACCACCAATCTATCATTCATTGTATCTAACCATCCGTTCATTATATCTAGATCATATCCATTCATCACAACTAACCATTCATTCATCATATCGATACACCCAACTTACCCCCCCTAATATCTAATAATGCATCCTTATAACATATCTAATCATCCATTCATCACATCTAACCATCTATTCATCATATGTAACCATAATCATCATATCTAATCAAATTTTCCAACCACCCATCCAACACATAATCACCATATCTATCCACTACAGCATCAGTTCCCAACAGGGGGGTCGCGGCCCACAAGGGGGCCTCAGCGAGCTCTGTGGGGGGTCGCGTCATATTTTGAAAGGTTTGAGCAATGAGCATTAAATAAAAGTCCTTAACTTTTTTCTGTTCAAAATTTACTAAATTTATATAATGAGCGAGTTCATCATGAATCCATTTTCCAATCCGTGTTTTTGTCTTATCCTGAACCACTATGGTACACCTGTAATAAGTGTTTACATTGGGACTATTTTACACTGGTTCGGATCGCTGCCGCTGCGGAGTAGCCCAGTACCCGCGTGACTCGTCATAGACGTACACTGAGAGATGTAGTTCCGGCTACAATGTTCTTCCGAAAGACGCATTATTCTGTTAATAAACGCAAGTTTATTATCGCTCGCTAAAGCGCCAAAAGTGTAAAAAATAAAGCCTCACATTGATAAAGCCTCACAAATAACATGCAAGTATTGAGGCCCCAGACAACAGTCATTTAGTAATAGCCTATATATATATATATTTATTTATTTATTTATTTTTTTACCTACACACCAGTGTGAATATTTTTGTTTTTGCATTTCAAGTAGGACCAATTTATAGGCTTCTCCTAGGCTTACGTTTTTAAATTTCAAAGGGCCTACTGATGTTTTTGTTATTGTATTTTCAATATTAGGCTATTATTTGTGCATAAATATATCTGGTTATAGTAAACATACCGTTTGTTTGAAAACAACATATTTTGTCATCCTTGCTGCAAGCTTACAAGAGCGATAATATCATTAAATGTGAAGGGGGGCCCTAAAATATTTTCTTGGGACAAAGGGGGTCTCAGACAAAAAAAGGTTGGGAACCACTGCACTACAGTATCTGTCACATCTAACCATCCATCCATCCAACCCTCCATCCATTTTACCTAACCATACATTCATCATATCTAACCTCCATCCATCACATCTAACCATCCATTTCTCATATCTAACTATCATCCATAATCTCAAACCATCATCTAACCTAATCATCCATAATATCTAACCATCATCAAACCTAATCATCCATAATATCTAACCATCCATCCATCTATAATATCTAATCATCCATATTATATGTGATCATCTATTCACCATTTAATCATCAAACATAATAATCCATCATCCAACCACCCATACATGCATCTAGGGCTGTCAGTTAAACGCGTTATTAACGGCGTTAACGCAAACCCATTTTAACTCCGTTCATTTTTTTTATCGCGCGATTAACGGTCTTTTTGGCCTGGCAAACTTTGTAGTTTTTCACACATGCTTTTGCAACAGGACGCGGCATGTGCTGCGCTGTGCTATGAAACCCATTCATTTCAATGGCTTGCGCCGCGCGAGGACGTTTTGAAAGCGCAAGCGGATCTAGCTAGACCGGAAACAAAACAATAGGCACGCCGCACACACTTGTTTAGGCTTGCGAGCCGGCCAAATAGTAGGTTAACGTTACGTTTTGAGTGGATGACGAGCGCGAGACGCCGAAATGGATGCCAATAAGGTTCTGAATGGAAAGTTGACTTTTAAAAAGTTGCCAAATGGTTCCATTGACAAGACCAAAGTGATCTGTGTGTTTTGTCGTTGTGAACTGAGCTATCATCATCGCGATCACAGCACGTCTAGTCTGAAATACCACTTGATGATGGCCAAGCACACACACACACACACACACACACACAGCTGATGCGAATTCTCCGCCCCCTCGTCAATATCAGGACCTCATCAGTATTTCTTTCACCCTTTTATTGATGGACAGTGTTACATTGTGTGAGAGATTATTTGCTCCAAGTGAGAATGTTAGTGTGAAATTGAACACAGTATTGTCAATGTTGTTTTCAATAAAAATAAAAAAACCATTTGCACAAAGCAAGCCGATCCACTTTTCCATGTTGATAAGAGAATTAAAATTAGAAAAAAGAATGGGGCAAAAAGAAATCAAGAGACATTTAGAATAGATAAAAATGAGCGATTAATCGTGAGTTAACTGTGACATTAATGTGATTAAATATTTTAATCGTTTGACAGCACTGCATGCATCATATCTAATCTTCCATTTATCATATCTAACCACCCATCCTCTTTCTCTCAGGTCTCACGCTCATACCTGTAGCTGCGGACGAGTTTGTCAGCGTGAGGTTCGAGCAGCAGCGAGCGCAGGACGTTTTCTACACAGCCGGTGGTATACTTCTCTGGGATGCCCCTCAGTCTGGCATACATGCTCAGGGTTTCCCGCCCAGTCATGTGATCCAGCACCGCGTCAAACTGGGGACAGTAGCCGATTCTCTGTTGCACCTGAAGCGAAGTCATATTTAACACTGTGTTGAATATACCATTCACATATGCCAACTATTATCAAAAAATGTCTAAATATCAAATGTAAATTTCCAGTGTTCTCAGGAACTTCGTCTTTCATGTGAAATGTCAAATATGAGATAACAAAATGCAAATCCCAACCTTTTTCACATCTCGGAGGATGCTGTAGCCGTCAATAAAGGCATCCCCTGAAGTTACGCTTTCATCTCCCGTCAGCATTTTGAATGTCGTAGTCTTCCCTGCTCCATTAAATCCCAGCAAACCAAAGCACTCACCCTTCCCAACGGCCAGGGACAAACGGTCCACTGCTAACAGCGTCTGCCCACCTGAATATACCTAGTGAAACACAACCACAGATCTTAGGCAAAAGAGGAGAAAGGGACATTAACAGTAAACTAAATAAGTAGATGATGCTGTGACTAAATAAACATGGCACGGTGTTTTCAGGGCATTGTGGCAATGATATTTGCTTTGTGAAAATATACAAAACCATACATGACTTACTGTTTAGCATATTTTCCAGCAACTCAAGTAGTACACCAATATTGTGAGGCTTCCTTTGAATACGACAACAGCTTATTTTGGCAAAGACTGGACACATTTGGCAGAAAGCCATAGAAAGGACCTTGGAAATTGTTATTCTTAGTTAATCTCAAAATCGCTTGGGAATAATTTGGCCTAAGGTCACACTCCTGATTAATGGATTTTCTGTATGTTTATACACTTTGGCCAATAGGTGGCGGCGGTGCCATCCAACTGGTTGTGTACAGATTAAAACATTGCAAAAATACTTTCTCACTGATGGAATCTGTAGGAAAATTTAATCCATTAACAAACCTTAAAATGTGGGAGAATATAGACCAGTGGAAATTAAAACCTTGTGGTACATATAGTATGTTGACAATACTTAGTTTGGAGCCAAATAATACAATGTGATAGCGTACCTTGCTGATCTCCTGTAGAATGAGCGGGCTGCCCACCATGGACTCAACCACTGGCTGGCAATCCAAAACTCTCTTCCTCTCCTCGGCAACATCTCTATCCTCAGGTTGAAGAGCTTCTTCTGCCAACAGCAGAGCCTGACAAAAACACACACACCCGTGATTGTGACTGATAGCATACAAGACAGTAATATGGCAGCACATTTTCACTCCTCTCCCACCTTCTTGCGTCTCCTGCAGAGGTTGAGTAGCGTGCGGATGCACCGGAGCTCGATGAAGAAGACCAGGGCGATGAAGACGACACCCTGCAGGGACATGGCCACCAGGAAGCGGCCCACCCCCGGCTCGTCCATGGAAAAGTAGTTCACTTGATACGTGATGTCTACAGACGACAATGAGAATGAGAATGACAACACAGTCCCCCATTAAGAGCGCCAGATGATGCTAAGATTCAAAAGGTTTACCAACTTAAATCAAATAAAATCAGGATTTTCAATCTTGTAGCTCATTCAAGACAACAAACACGGCAGATGATTTAATTAGCGTGGACACACACAGGCTAAGATGCTACAGAAAACAGGCCGAACAGAAAATTCAGTGTCCACAGCTACACATTTACATTAGCCAAGTGAAAGCACATTTCTAATTCCAAAGATGAGTCGACATCAAATACAACGCAACTAAACGACAGGAAAATAAAAAAAAAATATTTACAAGTTTTCATATACAAGCCATCATTTCCAACCATCCATGTATCATATATAACCATCATCCATCATATCTAACCATCATCCATCATATCTAACCATCCATCCATCATATCTAACCATCCATCCATCATATCTAACCATCCATCCATCAATCCATCATATCTAACCATCCATCCATCCATCCATCATATCTAACCATCCATCCATCCATCCATCATATCTAACCATCCATCCATCCATCATATCTAACCATCCATCCATCCATCATATCTAACCATCCATCCATCATATCTAACCATCCATCAATCCATCATATCTAACCATCCATCAATCCATCATATCTAACCATCCATCCATCCATCCATCATATCTAACCATCCATCCATCCATCATATCTAACCATCCATCCATCCATCATATCTAACCATCCATCCATCATATCTAACCATCCATCAATCCATCATATCTAACCATCCATCCATCCATCATATCTAACCATCCATCCATCATATCTAACCATCCATCAAACCATCATATCTAACCATCCATCCATCCATCACATCTAACCATCCATCCATCATATCTAACCATCCATCAAACCATCATATCTTACCATCCATCCATCCATCATATCTAACCATCCATCCATCCATCCATCATATCTAACCATCCATCCATCCATCATATCTAACCATCCATCCATCAATCCATCATATCTAACCATCCATCCATCATATCTAACCATCCATCCATCCATCCATCCATCATATCTAACCATCCATCAATCCATCATATCTAACCATCCATCCATCCATCATATCTAACCATCCATCCATCAATCCATCATATCTAACCATCCATCCATCAATCCATCATATCTAACCATCCATCCATCCATCCATCCATCATATCTAACCATCCATCCATCCATCCATCATCCATTCATCCATCATATCTAACCATTCATCCGTAATTTCTAACCATCCATCATATCTAACCATCCATCCGTCATTTCTAACCATCCATCCGTCATTTCTAACCATCCATCCGTCATTTCTAACCATCCATCCGTCATTTCTAACCATCCATCCGTAATCCATAATATAATCTATCCATCCATCATGTCTAATCATCCATCCATCTATCCATCATATCCATCCATCCATCATATATAACCATCCATCTATCATATCTAACCATCCACCCACCTAACTATCCATTCATCATATCTAACTATCCATCCATCCATTATATGTAACCATAATCCGTCATATCTAACCATCCATCATATCTAACCATTCATTCTTAATATCTAACCTTCCATTCTTCATATCTAACATCCATCCATCATATATAACCATACATCCATCAATTCTAGCCATACATTAACTCTTCATATCTAACTAACCATCATTTCTAACATCCATTTATCATATCTAATCATCCATCCATCATATTTATACATTTTGGACAATTCACTATGGGCGGGGCTACCCAGAGCAACGCCAGAAACAGAACCGATCACTCACTGTAGTGCTTGCAGATTATGCTGGCTAAGAAGCTGGAGGTGCAGAAGGTGATTTTCTCGTAGTTCTGGTAGAACTCGCTGAAGGACATGCCCAGACAGTAATTCGGGAAGATCAGGAAGACTTTATCCAGGATATAGGAGAGGTCTAGTAGATTCAGATCTGGACCACAGGAACACGAGGTGTGTGAATACAAGTTCTTGCAAGAAATGAAAAGCATTCTGAGGGTACGAGTGTGGACATGCGTTTCTCACCAGGTATGGTCATGATGGTGACCGCGAGGAAGGTTGCGGTGCCGCTGATGATGTTGAAGATGGTGAGGCACGTGTAGGCTGTGGCTGCCGTGGAGAACAGGAAGCTGAGCAGGTACATGAGGGGAATCACCGCCCAGCCGTACAGAAGCAGCAACAGTAGAACATCCACCAGGTGGTTTTCAGCCACGAACGCTTTTACTGAAAACACTCGGAAGACCACCTGAGAGAAAAAAACAAAACAAAAAAAAACACGTCAAGCATGTTGAGCTTAGTTGAAAATAGACATTCAGTCAGAGCAGACGGCAGAGTTGAGAACCTGTTCTAATTCAATCCCAGAACAGAACGATGTTCAGTTGCGTTAACGATTCGTGTTTCCACAGACTATACTTTTGTCCCTCACAGGCTCGTTTTCAATGCCATCTGCTGGGACTAATGTCTATGAACTTCTGGGACAATACGTTCTTCTTGCATGTCAAATGTTAAATATGTCTAAATGTTAAATAGGCCCTCCAAGATATTTCTAGTCCGTCTGCTGTAAAGACAAAGCTGCTTTGATGACTTTCTCACGTCCAGAAATAGCACTTTTAAAAGACTGTGGTAACCTTGGTTGATAAATAAAATAAGTGAATGAAATAAAATAAGAAATATGACATAAGCTTACAATTTTAGCTGTTTTAATGTATTTCAAATCACATTTTGTCTTATTTTAAATCATTTTGAGCCATTTTGAGCGGTGTGTTCATACTGACCAGCATGAGCAGGCAGGGCAACAGGAAGTTGATGAGGTCCCACAGCAGGGCAGAGAACCAGAAGTTGGAGAGGTAGACCCCGCTGACCTGCTGCAAGTGCTTGGACTTCACTGACCGCTCGGAGACGAGGAGCAGGGCGAAGGTGCTGGCTAAAGACGCCATGCCGTACATGAGGTTTATGGCGATGGCGAAGCCTGTCTGGCCCCTGTAGAGACAAAAATGGAAGATCGATGAAAGCTAAATTTCCCAAGTTAACTTAGGGTTCTGGGTTTGTTCAAATCACGATATTTAACCGCAAAAAGTCTGCTATTTAAAAATGAAGTCTGCATGTTATGCAATGTGTTTCAGCTACATATTTGTCTACTACAAATACTTAATAACAATTAATAATAATAATAGTACAATTTATTCAAACATAACTTAAGGAATATCACACAATTTTTCAACCGTGTTTTAATTTAAACAGTAACTCTGTTTTTCAACCCTGTTTTCTAAAAATGAAAGGATGTGTTATGTTTTCATTTGATTACATTCAATTCAATTCAATTCACATTTATTTGTATAGCGCTTTTGACAATGCATATTGTTTAAAATTACATTGTAAAAAATTAATTTAAATTGTTAAAGTTTTATGCCTTCATTTGATTAGCGACATTTTTTAGCGACAGGAAAATTAAAACAGAGAACACAGAATTTCTAAAAAAAATAAATAAAAAAAATAAAATAAAATAAAAGGCATTTCTTAGGGCCCTGTTATTGTTAAAATGTTAACAAGCTAATAAAGTTTAATGATTTCAATTGATTACACACATAAAATCTACTTAAACCATTAAAACAGAATCCAGAAAAACGCAGAATTCGGGAAAAGATAAGGTGGAATTTAGGAAACCATGAAAGGGAGTCCAAAAGCTGACACGTACTCAGACAGCTGGCTCTGCGCCGCCTCGGACATGTTGCGGGGCATGGGGTAGTTTCCAGTGCGGATAGAGGCGTTGGGTCCTGCTAGTAGCTTGTAGAGAGCGTTGTCAACCAGCATGAGCGCCGTAGCAGAGGTGTGGTAGCCCTGGTTGTTGAAGTAGCCGATGACCTTAGTGTACTTCCTGGGTCTGTTTCTGAAAGCGGCGCCCACCACACAGTGCTCGTTGAAAGCTCCGCCCTCCTGCATGGCGTTGTATAGCACGTACTCTGAGAAATCTGTTCAGACAAACGTTAGGATGTTAGGATGTTGTCAAGGGAGCGACCGCGCATCACGCTAGCGTATTAAGAGCAGCGTTACCTGTTATATTAGTGTCAGCCGTGGCACTCTGGGAAGGCAGCTGTGTGGCGTAGATCTCAGCCAGAGCTGCAGCCAACGGCACAGCGTGGGCATCTAAGGCCACGGGCACGTGGGTAGGGCCGTATTGCTTTAGTGCCAGGCGGAGCTGGGGCGAGTTATGGCTCCTGGGGGCGGTACGGGCCACCACTAGAGCCACCACTGTGAAGATAAGCGGCACCAGGAACTGAGCCACCATCACTTTCCAGTTGCGCCAGCTGTAGAGCGCCCTCTTCAGGAACATAGCATAGAACTGCTGCATATAGAGTCTGGCCTGAGGATAAAAACATGCAGAAAATAATGTTTACAAAAACAATAAACGCAAAAAAAGAGAGAAGCACTATCTATCTATCCATCCATCTATCCAGTTTCATCCTTTTATAAATTAATTAATACCTTTATTCAGCAAAGACACATTAAATGTATGTTACAAAAGATTTATATTTCAAATAAATGAAATGCTGTTCTATTAATTTGTTTCCTGAGCAGCACATTTTCATATTAGAATGATTTCTGAAGGATCATGTGACACTGAAGACTGGAGTAATGATGCTGAAAATTCAGCTTTGATCACAGGAATAAATTACATTTATTAAATTTATTACAATTAGAGCTGTCATAATATTGCATAATGTGTGTATATATATATATATATATATATATATATATATATATATGTTATGATATTCATATATGTCTGTGTGTGTGCATATATACTGTATACACACACACATATATATATATATATATATATATATATACACACTACCGTTCAAAAGTTTGGGGTCGGTACGATTTTAAATACTTTAAAAATAATTCTCTTCTGCTAACCATGGCTGCGCTTATTTGATTAAAAATACAACAAAAATCAGTTATAGTATTAAATATTATTCCAGTGTAAATCAGCTGTTTTCTGTGTGAATATATAGCAAAGTGTAATTTATTCCTGTGATCAAAGCTGAATTTTCAGCATCACCAGTGTCAGTGTCTTCAGTGTCAAATGATCCTTCACAAATCAGTATAATATGAGGATTTGATGCACAAGAAACATTTATTATTATTATCAATGTTGAAACAGTTGTTGGTCTGTCAGTTGTACAGTTTTTTGTTTTGTTTTTTGGATTCTTTGATGAATAGGAAGTTCAAAAGAACAGCATTTGTTTGAAATAGAATATTTTGTAACATTATAAATATCATTACTGTCACTTTCGATCAAATTAAGTATTGATTTCTTTCCTCCAAAAAATAAAAATAAAATTCTCACTGACCCCAAACTTTTGAACGGTAGTGTATATATTATGTAAACACAAACTTTTATGTTAGATACGATTAATCGATTTGACAACAATGATTACAATAGAAAACAGTCATTAAAAAAAAAATACTGCACAAAAGTCTCACACCCCAAGGAAGTAACATTATTTGGATCAAATGTAACATTTGGAAATTTATGGGAAATTTAAGTTTATCAATAAATACAAACCAGCTAATCCCTACTGAGAAATATCTTACTTAGACTAAATCCACAACCAAGTTTTTTCTTTTTTACAGTGTTTAAAATAATTAAATTATAGATTTTTATAACTATTTTACTTGGTTAATGCTTTAGTTTTACGTCTCTATAATATTCTGGCTTGAGTTTGTCCTTCAAAGTTAATTTATAGGATTAAATGTCTGTTTAGAAAAGTAATATCACCTCATTTATAAAAGCACAGTTAGTTTGCGAAGCTAAAAGCACTGACCCCGGTGTTGAGTTTGATGTTGGAGCAGTCCTCTGAGATCATAGTGCCGCTGTCAGTGAAATCCGTCGCGTCAGTCATGCCGCTGATGCTGCTGGAGTCGTCCATGGTCCAGTCATGTGACCTCCGCTCGTGCTGGTACTGCAGAGCAGGGAGCTGGATGGCCTGAATATCCAGACTGGAGTCCACAAGCTTCCCGACCCTGAGAGTTTGAGCGCACGCAAACACACACGGTTACATAAAAACACGGAACAAACATGAGGATCTGCATGAAAGTGGCTGTTACTGGAACAAAGCTGGAGAGCCATTCAATCTGCCTACACAAAAACTGGTTATATAAAACGTTGAAGGGCTCAGAGAAATGATGCTGAGGGAGAGAAAGCAATGATGTCACTGTAACCCGTCACTCCGAACCCTGTCCTACAGCTAATGGCTGAAGATTCAGGACTGCGTTTAAGCTCTCCAAATCCATCATGAAAAAGGTTTTGTGAATGTGAAGGAGAATTGATTAAAAAATCTTCTCTGAAAGACACACCAGAAATTGAGCATGTTTCCACAGGGTGTGTTTAGAGAGGGCTGTAATTTAGTCCTGCAATAACACAGTTCCCTGTATGGTTAAGAACGCTGCAAATCAATTATTTTAAAAGAATCAGTTCCTATATACAATTAAGCGATTTTTTTTTGGTTGCTAACGTGTTTACAGAGATCCTTTCTCTTTTTTAAAAGCATTCCGAATACGTGGCATGATTTCAAAGTGTTAAAATCAGGGAACATACTGTTTACAAAATGGTAATTTAAACAATACATTTTTTTCCACATCCGTTTAATGTTTACATCTCAGGAAAACATGTTCATGTAGTTTATTATAAGACAACGTAAACATGAAAAGCTGTTATCTGTGCTGTGAAAACAAATGAAGAGGAGCCCAGTGTTATTGTTCATTAAAACTAAAACTATTAATAATTGTTTTTGTTCAGATGAACAATTTGAAATGTTGCCTTGAAAACGAAGTTTTCAATTAATAAGTTGAAGTACTTAAACTGAAATTCAAATAAATTAAAGCTATATTCAAATATTTAAAAATAAACAAAAAGGACAAAAAAGCACATAATAAAATTACTAAAAAATGCAACTAAAATTTAAATATAAAACAGAAAATATACAATTATAAACCAATTCAAAATGTTAATAAGTTATATAATAGTAAATAAATAAATAATACTAAAATAACACTGTCAGGAGCAGGTAGGGGAAAAATATGTCAAGAGTTTCTCACAGAGCTCTAATTCAGTGTGGAAAAACGGAAAATAATATAACATGAAAAAGATGGGGATCAACATTATGTCACAACTTTAAAAATGTTACTGAATAAAATTGGAGCTTTTATCAATAGGAGACTTTTCTTGCGGTCAAATACCTGAGAAAAACCTCCTCCATGGTGGTAACGGACGCCCCGTAGCTGGCGATGCCCAGCTCGTCTCGATTCATCTCCAGCTCAGCAAACAGCAGCTCAAATCTGCAGAGAAACACCAGATGAGAGAGCGCAGTGCAAACTCAAAGCTCAACACACAGGACAATCCAGAACTGCTGAAACTACTGAGTGAGTGGAGAGAAAGAAATTCAGTGATTACATCCATATCCATTCATTTCTATCAGTTCAACAAAAATGCAAATGTCATGTCACTCAAAACATGTATGATGTACCACAAAAATAGATTTTATATATATATATATATATATATATATATATATATATATATATATATATATATATATATAGTATGTACGTAGAAATGTAAACAATAATTGAGCTCTCAAATATATCTCCTTTTTGGCGCTTGAAGCTACTGGTCATCATCCAAATTCTGTATTATTTAATTTTAGTATAATATTATTTTAGTATAATTGAGATGCTATAATAGTTTTTGTTAATATTTTGAATTAAATTTTATTTTTATATTTTCTGTTCTTGTTTTACTTAAAGTTTGTCTTTTTTAAATGTTTAAAATATGTCCATAGTCTCCATTTGAGTTATTTTAGTACTTTAACTTAAACTAAAAAAAATGAAAAATGTTGACAACTAGCTGAACTACTTTACGATAATAACCTTGGTTCCGCGAAAAAACAAACATTTAGGACAGATTCAGGAGCATTGAGGATTAAAAATGATATAATTTTCCTTTCGGGGTGAGGCATTTCTTTTACGAAGTGCTTTTATGATGTTTTTCTCTCATTGAGGTGATTTAAAGAGTCTCTATGGAGAAAGGTGTGTGTGTGTGTGTGTGTGTGTGTGTGTGTGTGTGTGTGTGTGTGTGTGTGTGTGTGTGTGTGTGTGTGTGTGTGTGTGTGTGTGTGTGTGTGTGTGTGTGTCATGAACAGAGAAGAAAGTTGCTTCAAGACCTTCACTAAAAAACAGATCAATGGGTAAATTTAGTCCATATGTTGCTACGGCAGCTCACAAGAATCAGACCCAACACTCAAGCCTCATATGCTTCATTCATCTGTATACACCAAACTACTTTGTTTTCATAATTCATTGTCTCGTATAAGTACCAGCTGAGTTTGTGCAGTCAAGGCTATTGATTAAAGGCAATGATGATGAGGACCTTGATGTTAAATAACACAACCTCTTCAAAATCAGATGCTAGGATGATTTCAGCAGGACTCAACTGGAGCACAGGATTTTAAACAACAGTGCATTTGCAAAAAGCATACTAACATACTGCGCATGCTTTTTTTTGTAGTATGCAGTTCAACGTATGCAAATTCTATTTCTACTTTTGCCAAAATCTGTAGTACACAACCAGATCATACCACATGCAATATACCATATCCCACAATGCAATATACTTGACTCATTCAAATAGAAGCTAAACTGGATCGTCTAAAATAATAATGGCACGCCACTCGCTACATTAAACATGCAAAGTAATGAGGTCATGAGATGACAATGTAGCAAGCTAGTGTTTGAAATGCATTGCAAGCAACATACGGTTTCACACACTACTGTAATGGGGTGGCAGTGGCACTGGCTCAGTGGTTCATGTAGATTGTCTACAAACCGGAAGGTTGGTGGTTCAATCCCCAGTTCCACCTGACCAAGTGTCGAGGTGTCCATGAGCAAGACACCTAACCCCAGCTGCTCCCGACGAGCTGGATGGCGCCTTGTATGGCTGACACCGCCGTCGGTGTATGAATGAGTGAGTGAATGGGTGAATGCGAGGCAAATGTAAAGCGCTTTGGTGGCCACTGCGTCTGTGAAAGCGCTATATAAATGCAGTCCATTTACCATTTAAAAAAAAAAAAAAATAGACATCTAATATGTGCTGTGTCTGAGTGTTGTCTTACCGGCTGGTGCTCTCTTTGGGCAGTATGTAGGAGAGTTCAGCGCCTGCACTGCTCTCTAGAGTGGCATCAGGCACATACATGTGGACTAGACGGGTGATCTCAGACACGTTACAAAATGCGTCTTTTACGATAACCATGTGGTAACCAGCACCTGAGAGAAGTACAAGAGGATAGGTTTAGATTTGAGTTTGTGTTTGAGTTTCTTAGATTTTAGTTGTCTCAACAGCTACACATAAAGCCACAATAAGCTCACGGAGCGAACTTGTCAATCATCTTGATGGGTGAGGCAGAGGAAACGCCAACCATTAAGTGGACAGCTTTTACTCACATGTGACTTGCATAAACACATTTTGGTACGCTTTGAAATGTTGCCTTGTGAAAGCGAACCAAAGCAAAAAGGAAATGCAACATTGTAACAAATTAAGTCCCTTGTTTCAGAACAAAGCAAACGATCTACAGGTCTGAAAACGGCCTGGGACTTCTCTAGATGGAAGCAAAGTCCTTACTGGAGCAAGTTGGTTCGTGTGATTGCCATCTTGAAAACACGACTTTACTATACATTTACTACAGCACCATATTGAACTTTGCAAATGTACAGTATGTCAATCATTTTCCTCAAGCAGCCCATCTCTTCCTACCATCTCCTCTAGCAGTCGAGAGCTAAAATTTATGCTCAACAACATTAAAATGACAATCTTATGCATAAACATCTTGTGTTCCTCTCATGATCTTGCCGCAGTCTCACCGTATTTGTTCTTGAGGAAGAGCGGCGAGCCGCAGCACTGGAGCTCCCCGCTAGCCATGATGGCGATGCGATCTCCCAGCAGGTCGGCCTCGTCCATGAAGTGTGTGGTGAGCAGGATGGTACGTCCCCGTTTCTCACCCTGCAGCAGGTCCCGGGTGGCCCGCCGGGCTGAGGGGTCCATCCCTGAGGTGGGCTCGTCCAACATCACCACCTACAGGGAAACAATGGGTTTCGTTAGGATTTGAGTGGCTAATGCTATGCTAACAGGAAACCTTTCCTCATTTCACTTATACAACCAGCATTGCCATGCTAAGTAGCATAAACCAACCTGGATAAACATGGAGATGTTTTTAAAAAATGAAAGCAAATGCAACATAACAAAAGTATTTGCTAAACATAAAATGTCTGTGAAATACAGCTTTAAACAAAGTTGCCGTTGCCTGACCTTCGAGTCTCCGATTAAAGCAATGCCGATGGAAAGCTTCCTCTTCATCCCACCAGAGAGGGTCTTGGATGGCGCATTACGCTTATCCTCCAAATTAAGGATCCGAAGGATGCGGTCGACCTCATCGGGGATCTTTTCGCGAGGGTAACCCTTCAGCTGAAGAGAAGAAACAAGCTATGTAAAGATCCATCTCACAGTCTTAAAATCCCATTCATTTTCTCCATTTGGACGATCATTTATAAACTGTTAAAAACAGGCCTAATGTGAGCAATGAATCAATGGTATATGCTTTTGTCTAAAGCCATCAACTATCAGCTTATCTTTTAACTAATCATGTTCTAAGTCGTCATGAAATCAAAATTTACTCTATTTACTTTGTTAGCGGACATCATTAGTCTTGTGGTGAACAAATCCGTGTGTAAGTTAATACACAGAAAAAAGTGTGTTTGTCGTCGTAATCTTTGATCAAAATCTGAACATTTGCTTCCGCTCTAAAATGGTGTTTATTCTCTGATGAAGTCAGTTTGACGGCTTGGGTTGAATATCCTTAACCACTCCCCCCTAAGGCCGTGTGTCCACCAAAGCGGGGGGTTTTTCACGCGCCTGGCGTTTGTTTTCAATTGTTTTCAATGGGAGCGCCGCGTTTTTTAAACGCCATGAGCGTAATGAGGCGTTGAGCGTTTTATTTCACTCTGAAGCGTCGAGCGCCCGGCGTTTTTTACTGGTCGCCGAGAGTTGAAAAATGTTCAACTTTGCGTTAAACGCAGCGCTCATCACTGTCACTTTTTACCCAGCCGTCCAATCACAGTGGAGGAGGGGCGGGACTAATACCACACCGACCAACTGTCACAACATTCTTCTGTACAACGACATCAACCAGCAGAGCTAACCGAACAAAATGGATGAAAAATACATTTAGTATGAAACAAATTATCTGCGAAATCAGTTACAAGTAAACTGTGCTGCGGATATTCTGTATCATAGCAACGAAACGTCTCAACTGAAAAAACGCTGCGCTGCCAAAACGCTCTCAAGCGCCCAAAGCTAGGCGATTTCAGCAGAGGATCTAGCATTTTCAGCTGGCTAAAATCGTTTTGGTGGACACACGGCCTAACCGTCAGTCTGCTACGAGCGAGGGATGGAGAGGAGGAGCGCTAAAGTAAAACCCCTTCACTTGGAAATGCGTCACAACACTGGAGAAAAGTCGGTTGCAGTTTCCAGTTAGGAGCGGAATTCCTGTCAAAAACGACATTACCCATAATTCTGTAAAGAAATCCACCAGTCAGAGATTAGCCACAAGCAAAATCACTCTAAAAGAGCCCCGCCCCCTACCATGAAGCACTGCTCTCATGACGTAAACGAGTCAGTCTCCCGACGCTTTCAAACCACTTAAATATGTGTGTATATATGTATATTTTGCAATACACATAATGTATTAAATTAACAGCTTTATAGATTTTGGTTTGGTTCGTGACAGTTAGTATTTAAGTAAAAAAAAAAAAGAGCATGTAGGACATTTGAACAGGAAAAATGGATAACATAAATGGATGATCGCAGAGTTAGGCATCTTATAGACATCCTCGATTACTCTGTGTCTACCTGTGTGTAGAAGAGCAGGTGTTCTCGGACGGTGAGGTTGTCGAAGAGCACGTCGTGCTGCGGACAAAGACCCAGGCTGCGGCGGATCAGAGCCATATCCTGACATATGTCATAACCGTTAATGTACGCACGGCCGCTGCTGGGTGGGAAAAGGCCTGGGAATGAAGAAAGAAAGGGAATTTGAACGATGTAAAGAAGTGATCTACTCTGACTGACCTCCGTTATCACTGTTTACAGCTAGGAGCTGCTAAGAGATTGATAAGAACTGAAGAATTGATAAGAATGTAAATGTGTACCTTGAAATGCAATGCAAGTCGCTTTGGATAAAAGTGTCTGCCAAATGCATAAATGTAAATGTAGTACACGGGTCATATAATATTGCACTTGTTACTAGTATTAACCATAGGCCAGTAGGTTCGACTATGGAGGTGTAATAAAGACAAAACTGGTTAAATAATAAAGTAAATCTTTATATTTAAATGAATGACTGGAGTAATTGTTGATATTCAAAAGAAAGGAAAAACAAACAAAACAAATTGTCAGTTATTTTTGTTCAATGTAAAACCACAGTTATAGTGATTCACTTCAATTCACAATAAGTGAACAATTTCACTTGACTCTTTTGTTTGTTCAATCAGTTTGGGTTCACCCTCTAGGCTATACAGATTCCTAGAATACTACACTTTCAATATAAAATAGAACCCCATAAACATTGATAAATGTTCACAATTGAAAAGTTTGACCGTTCACTAAATCAAGTTCAAACATAAAATAAAATGTACAAAATGCAAAAACAACAGTTCAGAAGAAAACAATTCACATAGGTCAGTTCAAAAGACTCATTTGAACTGTTCAGTTCAAAAGGTTGAGTTGGAAAAGTTCACTTCAAATTCGTTAGAGGATCCGATTCAAAAGATCCGATTCAAAAGATCCGATTCAAAAGACTCAGTTCAGAAAATCCACAGTTCGTTAGAATCGCGGAAAAGTGATTCAACAGTTCCAGAGAAGATCTTTTTGCACAGAGAAACAAAATACTCTGAGCAGTCTTTCAAAAAATAAAACTCAGTCCCGTTTAGGAAAAAACTAGCAGGCAATCAGAACATTCCTACCCAATTCCACAGGTGTTGGATTAACTCAAATCTCGCATCAAGCATTAACGTTCATCTCGCTGGGAAGGCTCGCCATCTTAGGTCGTAATGCTGAAAAGAACGCAGTTCCAGCGTAGCACAAAAAACCTGACCTGCATGTGCAACAGGCAGCAATTAGTTCACAGCACATTAAATTCACAGCTTTTAGTTTAACAGCAGTAAATTAGATTAAATAGTAACACTTGTTATCCTGTTCAGCATATAACAGCTACATGTCCATCGAAATTCGACAGCTTAGATAACATTATGCAACTTAAACATCATAAAATCACTCGTTCAATAACGAACATGAACATCACAAACTCATATACACATATTTTAAACATTACATCACTTTTTGCTCGTTAAACATCAGATCTTATCAGCATTTCATACTGACGAAAAAAAATACGTTTTCACTCTCTCTCTCAATTTAACACATCAATACACAATTAATCACATTTATGAAAGTTTACACATTTCAAAATGTGTACTCACCAAATCCAAAGAAAATAGATCATATAAATGTCTTCTATTCAGTCCTCTCTGACGATTTTAAATTGTACACAAAGTTATGCTGCTGCTCGTCTCACAGTCACGCAGAGAAAAGAAAATGGATTCGCCCATACAGCACTAACGTGGTGGGGCGGGACTTCAACATAAACCTCACGTAATTGGACAAATCAATAAAATGTCAATCATCACACTGACATGCATTTCTTTTTGATTTTATATTTTTTCTTACACTTTTTTACTAATTCTGATTAGTTTATTATTTTAACAATTCTCTAATTAATTCCTTTTTATAATTCATTAGCAAAATTATACAGGGTTACATTCTCCCCTCTTAAAGGTAAGCAAGTCTCTTTGCGTTTTGTCCTTTACTTGACCCTTCAGTAACTTTTAGGCAGCACTAAGTCAGTTTTAGGTAAATCAGCAAGATTCATTGAATTAACGACTGCCTCACTCAATGACTGGAACAAGTTTTGGACTACTGAGGTAAGGGGATTACCCAACTGTGGGTAATGGAATTTCTTTGGAGGTTTTGGGACCCTGTTTGATCTTCTTAGGTTTTGATCTGCACTTGATCTTGCATATGCATTAACTTGTTCTGTTTCTTCTTCCAGATCATGAGCATCCGGGGACATATCTTTTTCCTCCTCATCACCAGCTGGATCGGATGATGGTAAGTATCCTCCTTCAATTCCATTTCCTGTTGGTACAGTTTCTGGTACTTCAGGATCTGTAGGTTCATACATTTCTGTCACCTCTCCTAAACTCTCATCCAATGGAAGAATGTAAGCTGGACCGTTCACAGGCTGGGGTAATTCTGTTTCATGAGGTAAATCTGGTTCCTGAGGTAAGTCAGATCTCAGAGGCAAGTCTTTTTCTTTTCCATCAGCCACTTTTGACTTTGTGGTGTCATATGCATAGGTAATCTTTGTTTTTCCAGTAGGAATTCTACTGAATATGCAAATTTCATCCTCTGAATCCGATTGTTCCTCATTTAACAGTTCTCTCTGTCTTTGGCTTCGTGTCTTAGGCTTGGAGATGTTTACTTGATCAGGAACACTCTCCTCAGAAACACTCTCCTCAGAAGAAGTAAGGAAACCACAAGGTAATAGTAGATCCCTGTGCAACACTCGTAGAGGAACATCCTTATCTTGTGGACGAACTTTATAAACTGGCAGGTCTCCTACTCGTTCCACTACTATATGGATAGTAGACTCCCACTTGTCTGCGAGTTTATGTTTTCCCCTGATTCGGACGTTCCTCACTAGAACTTTATCTCCCACTTCAAGAGTTGACTCTTTCACTCGTTTGTCGAATCTGTTTTTATTCCTCATTGCAGACTTTGAAGCGTTTTGAGTGGCAATTCGGTAACTCTCTTCAAGTCGGGCTTTGAGACTTTGGACATATTTGGAATGTGACTCATGGACAGGTTTTTCCACGGGCAGCCCAAAGGCTAAATCCACCGGTAGTCTGGGTCGCCTCCCAAACATGAGCTCATAGGGCGTGAATCCCGTTGTCTCATTTTTCGTGCAATTGTAGGCATGCACTAACGGTTTCACAAAGTCATGCCAATGCGACTTATCCTGTTCCTTCAAGGTACCCAACATGTTTAGAAGCGTCCTATTGAAGCGCTCTACGGGATTACCGCGAGGATGATAGGGAGTTGTCCGTACTTTGTGAATTTTTGCCATCTCGCAAAGCTCTTTGATAAGTTTAGATTCAAAGTCGGCTCCTTGATCGCTTAGTATCCTCTCCGGGAAACCGTAGTGGACAATGAATCCATCCCAGAGGCACTTAGCCACAGTCCTGGCTTTCTGGTTGTTGGTGGGTATGGCAACTGCATACTTGGTGTAATGATCCGTCATGACAAGTACATTCTGGACATTACTTCGGTCTGGCTCAATGGAAAGAAAGTCTATACAGAGCAACTCAAGGGCCCGTGTAACCTGGATGTTGACCAAGGGGGCAGATTTCTCTGGCAAAGCTTTCCGCTTCACGCACCGTTCGCAGGTCTTAACCTTCCTCTCAACATCAGCACTCATCTTTGGCCAATAAAAGCGAGAACGGACAAGGTCGAGAGTGCGATCTACTCCCATGTGGCCCATCTGATCGTGCAGGCTCTCCAGCACCATTGCACGGAACTTAACAGGTAACACCAACTGGTAAGTTGTTTGATCGTCCAACTGTCGTCGTCTGTACAGAACTCCATCCCTCAATTCCAAGCGGTTCCACTCCCTCAACAACAAGGAAAAGTCTGGACATTCATACCTCACCGTCCGGCATGGCATCTGGCCTTCTTCTAAGTGGCTAATGACTTGGTTCAGGACAACATCTTCCCTTTGTTCACGTTGCAGGTCTATACCAGTTAAACAGGGGACTGCAGACTCATCTTCAGTCAGGTCTTGAGCAAAACAATTAGGAATAACCTCCTGTTCCATTGCCAAGGACTCCACTAGAGCAACAGAAGTTCCACATCCTTGCTGAACCAGATGCTTGTCCCACACAGCTTGTACAACAGCACAGTCCATGACAACACATTTATCTCCACCCAGATGCTTGTCGGCGAATTGCTGTATCCGTTCCAGTTCCTTTTGTGATACCATGTCATTGATCAGCTCACCATGGGGACGTCTTGATAATCCATCAGCATCTTGGTTTTGCTTTCCTGCTCTATAGGTCAGATCGAAGGAGAATGTGGCTAATGCTGATAGCCAACGATAACTTATGGCATCAAGCTTCGCGGAAGTTAGAATGTAAGTAAGTGGATTACTGTCGGTTATGACAGAGAAGTGATTGCCATACAAGTAGTCAGAGAATTTCTCGGTCACTGCCCACTTTAAAGCAAGAAACTCCAACTTATGGGCAGGGTATCGAGACTCACTTCTAGAAAGACCTCTACTGGCGAAAGCTATGGCTTTTTTTTCTCCATCTTGCTCCTGATATAACGCAGCGCCAAGGCCTATGGTGCTCGCGTCTGTGTGTAGGATGTAAGGTAAGGTCGGGTCTGCAAAACCAAGCACAGGAGCACTGGTAAGTTTGGAGATAATGGTGTTGAATGCTTCATCACAAGCCGTTGTCCATCGGCTCCCAAATGACTCTTTTGGGTTAAAATAGCTTCCTTTCAGCTCACTGTTCATGGTCTTACGATTCAGTGGGGCATAACCAGCAGTTAATTCATTTAGGGGTTTCACTATCTTGGAATAATCGCGGATGAACCGTCGATAGTATCCCGAAAATCCCAAGAATGATCTTAGCTCTTTTAAGTTCTTTGGTTTTGGCCAGGTCTTAAGAGCACTGATCTTTTCAGGATCCGTCGAGACTCCTGTCTCCGATATGATATGGCCTAGGTACCGGACTGAAGTCTGGAAGAATTTGCATTTTTCTGGGGATAATTTCAACCCATACTCTCTTAGTCTTCGCAGTACTTTTAGAAGCCGTTCTTCATGTTCCTCAGGGGTCTGGGAAAACACTATTAAATCATCAAGGAACACCAAGACCTCGGTGAGATGTAGATCCTCCATGCACCTTTCCATCAAGCGTTGGAAGGTACTTGGTGCATTGGTAATTCCTTGAGGCATCCGATTAAATTCCCAAAATCCTAAGGGACAAGAGAAAGCGGTTTTGTATTTGTCAGACTCCTCCATTTCTATCTGGTAATAACCAGACTTCAAGTCCAGAACTGAGAACCATCGAGAACCCGTTAAGGCAGAGAAAGACTCTTCGAGGTTAGGCAAAGCATAGGAATCTTTCACAGTTTGTGAATTTAGCTTCCTGTAGTCCACACATAGTCTCACGTCGCCATTCTTCTTTCGTACGACTACGATTGGGGACGCAAACGGAGACTCAGATTCCCGGATCACTCCTGACTCTTTTAACTCTTGCAAATGCCGTCTGACAGCAGCCAGGTCATGAGGGTGGATAGGGCGTGCCCTTTGCTTACAAGGGGTTTCGTCAAACAGCTTGATGTGATGCTTGACCTTGGATGTTCGACCAAAATCAAGGTCATGTTGCGCAAAGACATCAGACATATCACTGAGCTTCTTACTGATTCTATCCTTCCACTCTTTGGGCAACGGTGAGTCCCCAAAGTCAAAGGTAATCCCTGCTTCGGAACAGCTTTGACCAGCAGGTACAGATCCCACCTTGCGTTCTTGAGGGATGATACTCTCGATGGCATGCACTTCAGCAACCACAGCATTTGGCTGCAGTACTACATCCCGATGCGACTCATTCCGTAGCTGGACAGTCAACTTTTGCGTGGGGAATGGTGGCGCTTGAACTACACCTCTTGAAAAAAGAATACCTCCAGGGAGGAAGGAGTTTGATGGGGGCTCCAGAAGAACACATTCTTTAGTGGATAAGCAATTCACATTTGTTTTTCCACAGAGAGCAACGGTCTGCTGTGCTGGAATCACTACGGGCTCCTTGCTTTGTAGTCTCACCAATCCAAGGCATCCATTGGCATTCTGTTTATGCCGTAATTGCAGAGTTTTGAGCACAGCACTGTACCCGTATCGTGGAGAATGGTGTTCAAGGATATTCAAGTTAGAACATTCAGCATACAAAGAATCAAGCGTATTCATCCCGATTAAGACTTGAGATTGTTTTTCTGGTTTGAAGTCAGGAACGACTAGTGCCAGTGTGGAAATTTCAACCTCAGATCCGACCATGTCCTCTGGAAAAGTTATTGGAATTTCGACATATCCTTTGTATGGAACTGGCTGACCATTTGCTCCACTGACCTCAAGCAGAAGATTCAGGGGCTTGATGGGATGATTAATCAAGCAAGCTTGGTAAACGGACCAAGGAACTGTGGTCACCTGCGACCCTGTGTCAAGTAAGCAATGACATTCAGTTCCTGAGATTTTTACTTGCGCTGTACACTTGGATCCGACCAGACGCTGAATACGGAATTTGTGGTGTGGGCCTGAATTTATTCTGGGGGGACAACTTTTAAGTTCACTAGCTCCAGTTTGTCCCGCAACTGGAACTGTTAGGCGTTTAAAGAAGCTGCACCAACGTGACTGTTCTCTTGATCCCACTCTTGTTGCTTCAACCGCAGTTCGTTCCTTTTCTTTTCAACTAGCCTGGGGTTCGGAGAATTTTCGCAGGTAACAGAGATGTGGCCATCTTCACCACATCTGAAACAGTAACCAGGGCGTGGTCTGGATTTCGTGACAGGACCACCGGTTGACTTAGACGGTTGTTTAGCAATAAACTCAGGAGTGCTAGGAGAGGGTGAAGTCTTATGCTTGGGTTTGACAGTCTTTCTGGACTTCGGGAGGGTCAGTGAAGTTAACTGTTCCTTTAGCTCAGCAATTTGCTTCTTCAATTCAGCGGTCTCAGACAACAACTTTGACTCATGAGGAAGTTTGTTTGAAATGGCAGCATCTTGGCTATAAGCATGAGCAGATCTAGGGGATGGCTGCGGTTTCTGCTTAGAAGCACTGATGTGGGTTCTCATGCGCAACCATTTCTGTGCACTCTTGTCTTCTCTGGTTCTAAGGGAACGCAGTAAGTCTTGGAAATCGATAGGGTCATCTCTACGAGTTTCGAGACGAAGCTCAGAAATAAGGATGTCATCCCAGCAGCCTCTGCAAAACTGCCGTAGGAGATGATGGTTGGCCTCAGACGATTTAATCCCACCTCCTCTGACTGCCTTGCTCAAAGCAACTTGAAGCCTTTGGAGATAGCTAGATGCTTTCTCTCCATCATTCTGAAATGTGTTCATGAATTTTGAGAACAACTCATCACCATCATCGATCGCACCATAAGCTGCATCAAGCACATTAAGGTAAGCTCTGGGAGAAACACGGGGCCCTAAAGACTTGACAATATCAGTGGCAGGAGGTAAGAGACTCTCCATAATTCTCCTTACCCTTTGTAAGTCAGACACAGAAGGGTCATCAAAGAGTAATTCAACATTACAACGCCAAGTGTCGTAATCAGATTCATGATTGGGCTGGGGAATTCTCCCTGAAAAAGGACGGAGCCTAACTACAGCAGTGGATGGAATTGCTGCAGCGACTTCACTCTTTACTATATGCTCCACAATAACTTTCTGCACCTCGGCAGGATTGAGCTGAACGTGACTCATGGTGCCTGACAGCTGTTTTTCAGACCTTGGTAAGTCATCTTGATCAAATGTTGGCTCATTGTGAATGGAACAAGGACTCTGGACATTCCTCTTGGATGCATTCTGCTCTTTAATGGAATTGAGCTCATCAAGCGCAGGCTCATCTGCATCCACCTCATCTGGAATTAAGGAGCTTGAGATCTGCGAGAGTTCCTCTCGTAGCAAAGCATTGAAGGATTTTCCACTTTGCTTAGCAATGGTTTTCAGGGTGGATAAGTAAGAGGTTGTGGCACCAAAACTCTCCTCACAAGAGTAGACACTGCTCAGGGCTCTTATCTGGTAAGTTAAGCTTGGGTCGTCTTTATCTGTGTAGTTAAGAGGTAGCAAGTGACTTATTGATTCAATAGCTGATCCAAAGTTGTACTCTACAATGGTGTGGTCATGATACTTGGACTCAGGATCGTTAATGGGAAGGACTCTTGCGATGGTACCATGACGTTTTAGAAGATCAAGGACCTCTTCATCCTCAAGAGTGTTAATTGGCCCACTAACTAGAAGAGCATTTAAAATTTTGACACTTTCCTTCTGTACTATTTCCATGTTTTCAAAGTCAATTTACTTGCCACACTAATAAACTGATTTGAATGTCTCTTTTGTCGATTTTTCTTTTTGGATGTAAAGTATAAATAAAGCTATTAATTACACCTCCTGGCTGGCTCGCCACTTAGTATGTAGTACACGGGTCATATAATATTGCACTTGTTACTAGTATTAACCATAGGCCAGTAGGTTCGACTATGGAGGTGTAATAAAGACAAAACTGGTTAAATAATAAAGTAAATCTTTATATTTAAATGAATGACTGGAGTAATTGTTGATATTCAAAAGAAAGGAAAAACAAACAAAACAAATTGTCAGTTATTTTTGTTCAATGTAAAACCACAGTTATAGTGATTCACTTCAATTCACAATAAGTGAACAATTTCACTTGACTCTTTTGTTTGTTCAATCAGTTTGGGTTCACCCTCTAGGCTATACAGATTCCTAGAATACTACACTTTCAATATAAAATAGAACCCCATAAACATTGATAAATGTTCACAATTGAAAAGTTTGACCGTTCACTAAATCAAGTTCAAACATAAAATAAAATGTACAAAATGCAAAAACAACAGTTCAGAAGAAAACAATTCACATAGGTCAGTTCAAAAGACTCATTTGAACTGTTCAGTTCAAAAGGTTGAGTTGGAAAAGTTCACTTCAAATTCGTTAGAGGATCCGATTCAAAAGATCCGATTCAAAAGATCCGATTCAAAAGACTCAGTTCAGAAAATCCACAGTTCGTTAGAATCGCGGAAAAGTGATTCAACAGTTCCAGAGAAGATCTTTTTGCACAGAGAAACAAAATACTCTGAGCAGTCTTTCAAAAAATAAAACTCAGTCCCGTTTAGGAAAAAACTAGCAGGCAATCAGAACATTCCTACCCAATTCCACAGGTGTTGGATTAACTCAAATCTCGCATCAAGCATTAACGTTCATCTCGCTGGGAAGGCTCGCCATCTTAGGTCGTAATGCTGAAAAGAACGCAGTTCCAGCGTAGCACAAAAAACCTGACCTGCATGTGCAACAGGCAGCAATTAGTTCACAGCACATTAAATTCACAGCTTTTAGTTTAACAGCAGTAAATTAGATTAAATAGTAACACTTGTTATCCTGTTCAGCATATAACAGCTACATGTCCATCGAAATTCGACAGCTTAGATAACATTATGCAACTTAAACATCATAAAATCACTCGTTCAATAACGAACATGAACATCACAAACTCATATACACATATTTTAAACATTACATCACTTTTTGCTCGTTAAACATCAGATCTTATCAGCATTTCATACTGACGAAAAAAATACGTTTTCACTCTCTCTCTCAATTTAACACATCAATACACAATTAATCACATTTATGAAAGTTTACACATTTCAAAATGTGTACTCACCAAATCCAAAGAAAATAGATCATATAAATGTCTTCTATTCAGTCCTCTCTGACGATTTTAAATTGTACACAAAGTTATGCTGCTGCTCGTCTCACAGTCACGCAGAGAAAAGAAAATGGATTCGCCCATACAGCACTAACGTGGTGGGGCGGGACTTCAACATAAACCTCACGTAATTGGACAAATCAATAAAATGTCAATCATCACACTGACATGCATTTCTTTTTGATTTTATATTTTTTCTTACACTTTTTTACTAATTCTGATTAGTTTATTATTTTAACAATTCTCTAATTAATTCCTTTTTATAATTCATTAGCAAAATTATACAGGGTTACATAAATGTAAAGAGATAATGCTTAGCTTGACTAAGCATGAATCAATGTGTGTGATCTGAGGGTTTTATTTAGCTTTATATGTGGATGTAAAGACTTCTGTAAGTTGTTATGGATTAAGAAAAAATACAAAAAGATACACTTGCTTGTAGCCTATAAGAGTAACAAGAGTAGTTAAATTGTTAGGGTATCAATATATTTTTAAAAAGATAACTTATAATCAGATCATACAGTGTTGTGAAACAATTTTTTAGCTAGCTACAAGCTTCTCATACTTCCAAGGTAAATTAAAAGCTAGACTAACTTGTAGCTATGTAAGCTGCTAACAAAAATGAGCTAAACTGTGATATATTTAAAAAATGTATAATCAGTTTATATACAGTTGCAAAGCTAATCTAGCTAATCTAATCTAGAAGCTAAAGTAGTTAAACAGTCAAGCTACTGTTTTGAAAAAGTACTTAGTAGCTTGTAATGTATTATCATTATATGTATTATCATTATATGATTCAGTTAAAAAAAGAGCTGTTTTATCTGTACTAAGATTTACACTAAACACTATTAAACCTATAATACAACTCCTTAACTCAACTAAATCATAAAAATAATGCTAAATAGCATGTTTTAAGTAAACATTTATCCCACTACAAAACAGATTATGAACAATGTCTAGCAGGATGTTCACAGAACACAATATAGATATGATTCAAATGAATCATTTATTGAACCAGTTCATTCAAATTAACCATTCAAATGAACTGACTCACTAAAAAGAATCACATTTCCTAAAGCAATTTGAGAGGGACAGTCACATAACTTAAAAACGTAGCTAAAGTAAATGAAAACTAAATTCTCACCTGTCAGCATTGATAGTGTAGTTGTCTTGCCCGCTCCGTTGTGACCCAGCAGGACAGTGATCTGGCCTTCGAACATGTTGAGCGTTAAATCCCTCACCGCCTCCTTGGTCTTGTTGCCCACTTTGAAAACCTGCGACAGAATGATCCACATGTTTACCTTCTCCAACCGTTTCAGGAGGAAATCCATGTCTCTGTCACACTGACCTTGTGCACACACACACAGAGTCTGCCATCTGTCCCCTGTGAATCTAATAATATTAATGCAAACCACGGTGCATCCGATACCTTAGCCAAATGTTTGATCTTGACCCCCGAGACCAGTCCAGCTGGCTCCTCTTCGATAAATTCCCCCTTCGTCGCCTTCTCGGCTTCCTCGTCATCCTCCTTCTCCTTCAGAAAGGCCACACGAGGGCTGCTGCACCAGTACGAGGGCTGAGGGCAGATGAGGAGGTGAAATATTTGACAACCCTTTTTTTTAATACCTTAAATTTCATAAAATAGTTTTTTTTTCTTCTATTTAACACACATGCTCCTAAATACATTTTACAGTTCGCACACACCTAATGCGAGTAAAACGCTCAAACTGTTGAGCCCTGATGATGGCTACAAGTTTCTTCACATAATGTTTTCTCTCATTAACAAGAGGAAATGTTAAAATGATCATATGTCCAAAGGTGTGGTCATATTAGCAACATTTTGGCTAAACATGGCAAAAAAGGTCCATTATCTATCATCAATACTGTAGCGATGTATGAAGCACAGCTCACACAGAAGTCGCTTTTAAACATGAAGCTTTCTTTCAGACAATGTGGCAAATTCATGTGGCCTGTGAAATCTGCATGGGAAAATCTCTCAGACTCGTGTGAAATGCTAGGATTCCTACTGAAATTACTGGATTCTGTCCATAAAAATTCACTAAAATTTAGTCAATTTGAAAATAGATTGAAAATTGTAAATCTGCCCTGCTGCAAAACATGCTTAACTGGTCTTAATTGGTTTACGATGTTCTCCTAGCCTTTAAAGGTAGCCTTAAGCTGGTTGAAAAGTACCCAAAACTCCTCTAAACCAGTGGTTCTCAACCTTTTTAGACTACTAGGACCGCCATAAACAATATTTAAAACTTTTCCAGTTGTTCGTGATTTACTGGATAAGTTTTTTTTTTATATATATATATATATATTTTATTTTCTCACAAATTATACCTGATAAAATATACAAATGACATGACTAAAAATCATTCACTCATATATCAATGTCCTGGAAACCCCCAGTGGAAACCCAATTCTTTTCCTAGAAAGTGGAAAAACCCTGCTTAAACAAGAAATATCTTGCTTTTTAGTGGTTTTATCTTATGTTAATGCTTGTTTTGTCTTGTATCAAATCATTCGGAAGGCTTGATAACCACTGCTCTAAAACCAACCAACAGACCAGGTGGGAGACCAGCTAAGACCAGAAAAGACTGGTTTAAGATGTTTAAAAAATTCACATCTCTTCTACAAGGTACAAATTTGAGGAGACATTCGTCATGTCTGTAGAATGAACTGTGTGGGAGTTCAAAAGTGTCAAAGTTCAAATCCCTAGCATGAACAACAGTAATAGAGACCCACGAACTGCGTTACACGAAGTCATTTGTGTCTAAACGTGCTTGACATCCAGACACCACCGAGTCATAGGTGTGACCCAGGAGGCCATTGTTCCATATCACTTTCACTCCGGCTGGGTCTTTATTACCGGCCCGTTGATAAGCCAGTCTGCAAACACAAGCACTGATGCTGCGGTTGTCCTACATAAACAATCGCTCTGCGCAAAACTGAGTCGCTGCTCTTCGTACCCTCCCTCTTCACACCCTATAGTAAATCCTGTACGTCAGGAGAAATGGTTGTGCACGCACTTCCTAGCCGTCTTGATGACATAAGCAAGGTTTTCCTGCCTAGACCAAATGCTTCCTGTCTTTTAAGGGCCTCTGTTCAAGGCACTCCAGTTGAGCACATGCTGGTTCTTCTCACTCACTCAGACTTTAAAAACTTCCCATGGGTGCAGGCCAGGGGCGTAAATTTCATCTAAATGGGGGGGGGGGGGGGGGGGGGGGGGGGACAGTAAACATAACATTTCTCAAGAGCAATTTTTGAAGGGGACACCAATAATACAGGCAAAATTCTACTTTCTAAGCAAATGTGTACACATAGGAAAGCCTTACTACTATTATTAGTGTAGCATGGAGACCGTGCCATTATCCTTCTTGTCAAAGTTTCTCTCTGGTTCAATGAAAAAGCTGACTAAATTGACCAAAATATTCAAAATCACACTTGTTATCATGCTAATATCTGGAGGAAAAACTGCACTCTTCGTGTGATATATTATATTAAATGATATAAAATCACACAGTGAAAGCGTGGACAATCTAAATGCGCACCCTATCGTTAATCTACAAGTCTACATAACGTAGTCGTGTATGCTTACTCTTTGGGTGTGTGTGAGGGAACGGTTTTAAACAAGCTAGGTAAACGCATAGGCTGCATAAAACAAGGGTAAACGTTATAATCGCTAACATAGCGAGGCGGACTACATCGGTGACAAAACTACATTGGTTATCATAAAGACATTTTTTGTCATGATTTATTAATGACGCAGCATCATCTATATTAAAGAGAAAACAATCAGGTCATCTAATGTTTAAAGTGAATACATTTACTTACTAGAGTTCCACAACTACTGAAAAACTTTATTCTCTCCCACTGGACTTTGTGTGTAGGTGGTGGTGATGTAAAAGGGGAACAGGAAGTGGACCAAAGCACTGTGAGCCAAGGGAGGGGGGGGGGGGACCCAAAATGTTAAAAAGTTTGTTGTTTTTTTTGCCCCGTTTGCATTTGTATTGTTTTACTACTTACATAATTATTTTAAGTATATATCATTATATTATTTACAATACATATATTTTAATGATATTTTTGGGAGGGGACAATCCTCAGATACTGACCCCCCCCCGGGATTTCCGCCTATGCATGGGTGAACCGCTAACTACTGAGACAAGTTCACAAGGCCAAAGTAAGACTGTTTTGACCATAGTTTCGCAAGAACGCCTACTCATGTGATGAGCGCGAGGAAGTTTGAGGATTGAGGAAATAATCAATGCACTCCGAGCACTGAGAATAGCTAGACTTTTGACTACATTCTTAAAAATGGAAGTGCTTTATTGGCATCGATGGTTCCAGTGAAGAACCTTTAACATCCATTGAACCTTTCCATTCCACAAAATATTCTTTATAGAGATTTTTTTTTAAATGTTCTTCAGATCAATGGTGTTAGTTTTGTCCATTATAAAGCCTGATTTGTTCCCAGCTTTTGGGATGAAATTTATGTTCTCAATTATTTTTTTATGAACGATCAGATTTGATCCGAAATTCCTTCTTAAAGGGATAGTTTGCCCAAAAATGAAACTTACAAGGACTTTCAATGAAGAGAGAGAAACCTCTTTTATTAAACATCTTAATTTGTGTTTTTAAAATGAACCAAAGTCTTATGGGTTTGGAATGACATGAAGGTGAGTAAATGATGACTGAATGTTCCTTTTTTGGGTGAACTGTCCCTGAAAAATTCTTTTAGAAGAAGATTTTTGTGAATCCAGCCCAAGGTCTTCAATGCAGCTTATAGTGACCAACAATATGGCTACAGACAATCTGCGTATATGAAATACGTACCAGTATGAAGAAGTACCATGGAAGAGGGACTCCATACTCTCCCGGAAACACCGCTTCCACGTACCAGGTGACCAGACCGTACAGCACAGCGTCCAGCAGCAGCAGTCCGATCACCTGGGCCATGGAGAAGTCATCGTCCACCGTTACTGGATCAAACAGGTTATGCCACTGGATGCCCGTCCCTGAGGACAACATAAGACATGAGCATCAGCTTTAAGTGCACGGCAGCATTATTAGAGCAACTATAGTGTCAGTTTTAGCTCGACCCCCTGACCTTTGCCCTCAAACATGCCGATCAGCTGGGCTCCCATGGCCATGGCCACATTGGAGATGAGGCAGGCGGAGACTTTCTGGGCGTGCGACAGCAGGTCGTAGTGAGGCCACAGGAAGACGTACGGCAGGTAGCTCAGGAAGTAGAGGAAGCCTCCTGCGGCTGCCGCCACATTCGCTATGGGAGAGAATAACACCGAAATGAGGTTTTGCTTAGAATTATATGAAAACATCACAAGAACATGTTCAAGTCACATGCACTGAAAAATAAATATATAAGAAATTATATTTTACTTTAAGATGGCTTTTTTAAGATCTTTAAAATGTACATTTAATACATTTTAAAGCACATTTCCCACCATAAAAATTCTCGTACCGTAAAGCATTTAACTTCTTTCAGTTATTCACAATTTTGATTATCTAAATAAAATTACTGTAATATAATAATTGATGGTCATTTAAAATAAAGGCAACAAAAAAATACTACTATTATTTATAAATACTTTAATATTTAGATAGTACTTATTTTATGGTTTGATCTATTTTCAAAACAAATGAAATAGCATTTCATTCTTTTTTCACATTATATGAATGTAAGTTCAGAGAGAAATGTATGGAAGCCTGTAAAAATCTTTTTCTAGAAATCACTCAAATATGCTGATTTGATGCTCAAGAAACATTTCTTATTTTCATACATATGCTTTGTGGAAACCATGATGCATTTTTTTCAGGATTTTTTGATGAAGGGAAAGTTCAAAAGAACAGATTTTATTTGAAATAGAAATCTTTTGTAACATTATAAATGTCTTTTATGATAATATTTTTTGGGTGAATGTGACCTGGACATTCTCCCTCACATACGTGAGTTTCAGTGAAGGATGGACATGTGATGTGAATGAGTTCAAACCCCGGCCTTGAACATCCTTTCCTCCGACCCTCAACCAGCCACAAAAAAGAGTGAAAGAGAGAGAGAGAGAGAGAGGGGTGATGGGAGAAAAGAGTGGCACTGCTGTTCAACAAATGGAAGAAAATGACACACCGGGCTATTTTTACATTCACATCTCAAAGGGACGCATAGAGCCTCTTCAGACTCAACATTATGTCATTTGGGGTTTGAATGGGACGGACAGGGAGAGCAGGACGTGTTGATTAAGGTCCATTTTCAGCCTCTCTAAACCCAAAAGAAGACAAGTCTTTATATGCTTTTGAATGAAGGAGGTCGTTGAACCGCATGGATTCGATTTCAAAAGAAAAAAACAGCCAACCTGGTTCTACATCACATATATCAGCTGTAGAAAAGCTCAACAATAAAACCTTTTCAGATCGTGACTGCATGATAAAGAGTGTTATAATGAAACAACAAAATGCTCACATTTAATTAACCTTTAAAATAAAACAAGACATTGTATACGGATTATTGGGAGTTTTTGCATTATTTTGATATTATTTTCATGACAATTATAAATTTCATGATAACATTTGAAATTTGCAACAAAAACAAAACAAAACAAAAAAAAGAGTGAGATTAAAGGGGTCATATGATGCCATTTTAAAAGTTCATTATTTTGATTATTGGGTGTACTAGGTTAACATGCTTTAATGTGCAAAAAACATAACTTTTCGCATACTGTACCCAAACCCCCTTCTTTTTGAAAAGCTCAGAGTGCTCTGATTGGCCAGCTGACCCAGTGCATTGTGATTGGTCCACCTCAAGCGTGTGTTGGAAATGTAACACCCATATCATAATCGCGAGCTTCAGCTTCCAAGGCTTTGAGCAATAGTAAACACACAGTTAATAATTTGGTCGGTTTCACTTCGAGCGTCGATCGATCGGAAGCAACTTTGCAAGCAGGACTTGAGCAGACCGAAATTAGTTTTCCATTTTCATTCTGTGGTGAAATTAATAAAGTATGAATGATATCTTACATTCAATTTATTTCAGAAATGGTTGGACTGAATTTTGAACATGACAAGCTACTTAAAGATCCATTAGGCACATTTACATTTATGCATCTGGCAGACACTTGCTTTCCCTGGGAATCGAACCCAGGACCTTGACGTTGCAAGCGCCAATGCTCTACCGCTTGAGCTACAGGAAAGCAGAACCATGAAACATGAACGTTATGAATAGGTAAATCTACTACGAACATCTAAAATGCTACTGTCAACAAAAGCATTTGCCTCGAGTCAATGCGAGTCTAAACAAGAAACTCTTTCTCTTAAAAGCACTGAGTGTGCAGCAGATTAATGAACACATAACTCTGCTGATGAACAAACACGTCACAATATTCCTCATTTAAATAATTCCCGCCCAAGGCATAAGGGGGCGAGACCTGGTTGAGTTAGTTAGTAGTGTGTTGAAACTCACTATTATGGTAAGGGGCGTGACATTTACGAAACACGCTTGAACCAATCACAACACACTGATCCAGCCGACCAATCAGAGCACACCAAACTATTCAGAAGGAGGGGCTTTATAGAGACAGAAACTAAACAGAGCGTTACTGACAGACTGAGAAGAGAGGTGCTGCAACAATGTTAAATGCATGAAAAAACATGTGTTTTTTAAACATTCAAGCATGAAAACCTATTCTAGAAGATCCCAACGCACCTATTCTAGTGCAAAACAGATCCACTTTAATGCAAAAACTCTCCATTAAGCTACACATAACGGCCTTTGCAAGTAAAGACCTATTCTCAAATCAGTGTGGTTTCCATAATGAGTAAGTTGTGAACAAAATACCACCTTAAAACTGATTAAAGCGGCAGGTCTACTCTGTACACCAACAGCAATTTGATTTTAAATTCTTTCTTCTCATCGGGATGAAAGGTTGAAGCTTGATGAATCTATATGGATCTCCTCTTAAAGCAGGTATACATATCTTATTATTATTAGCTCAACTGAGAGCCGCCGTGCACACAAGCACCAATCGAATGCGATGAAGTCCAGCCTTTACTCACTAAAAGCATTTCAAGCATCAAAAAGGGTCAATAACTGCACCCTGAACATTTTCCACCTGCTTTTACACTGCTTGCGGTGTCGTTTTGCAGAGAAAAGAAAGAAGTAAAGTAGTTTACGGACAATGGAGAGCTGATTTTCAAAAGCTTTATTCACGCGAAGTGTAAATGTAACAATGAGTAACTTTGATTATGTTTGTGCACGTATTTAGACAAAGATATACCGAACAAGTCCCAAGTGCCTTTATTCCTTTGGCCACCTTTTCTTGCTCTTCGTTCACGTTCTACTATCTCTTTCCTTTGATTATGAGGCTTTGTCTATTACACTGCTCGATTTAAAAACCTCTGTGTGTGTGTGTGTGTGTGTGCAGATGAGCACTATAAATGTACACTATCATTGTCCTACAGAGAATACAGCATAATGACTACTACGTTCTGCGATAATAAGAGTAGATGGAGAACTCACCCCTGGAGAAGAACACACTGATCATGAAGCTGAAGTTAATGGTAGATACGGCAAAAACCAGCAGGAAGAAAAACACCAGCGTGGGGTCACTGTAGGTCAGCACTGATCCGTTAGGACTCGCCTGATAGAAAACAAGACGTACACGTTACCTACATACGATTGATCGGCAAAACTAGCAAATAGAAAGGAACACTAAAGATGGGAATCAATTCTGATTCTGATGCCCGCTTTTCTTGATTTAGTGAATCTATTAGCAGTGCAGTGCACTCCTTCAGTAACAATGAGGTGTACAGAAACATGTCAATGAAAATATTCAAGATCTTTCTGCTGCGAAGTTTTTATTTATTTTTTGCTTCAGAGAATTGTATTATGATTATTATTATGGCCAAATTTGATATAATACATGCAAATTACTAATTAAAGAAAACAACTTTATTGTCTAACATTATATTTTTGAGTTTTATACAAGCATTTATTTGAATTATAAATGTACATAATTAGCTTTGTATTAAGCGTTGTGTTAGTGTTAAATCTTGTATTAATTATTCCCATTTCTTATCTGTTAATTTAACAGATTTTTAATTTTCCTTTTCTGTAAATTTAGTTAACAACGTTAGTTAACATGAACTAACAATGAAATATAATTCTAAAGCATTAATTAATCTTAGTTCATGTTTAATCTCAATATTTACTAAAACATTATTAAAATCAAAAGTTGTATCTGCTAATATTATTTAATGGACCTCTGTTGACATGATCTTACGACAGACAGTTTTTATTAGCTTATGTTCACAAAGATTAATAAATATTGTAACAAATGTTTTGCTCATTGTTAGTTAATGCAATGTTAACTAATAGGACCTTATTGTAAACGATTTCATTAGCGATTCTTGTATTTTTGAGGAGACAATTAACTTGTCTTAGCTTTATACCACAATAATACCTTAAGAAAGGTATATATGTATATACACTCACCTAAAGGATTATTAGGAACACCATACTAATACTGTGTTTGACCCCCTTTCGCCTTCAGAACTGCCTTAATTCTATGTGGCATTGATTCAACAAGGTGCTGAAAGCATTCTTTAGAAATGTTGGCCCATATTGATAGGATAGCATCTTGCAGTTGATGGAGATTTGTGGGATGCACATCCAGGGCACGAAGCTCCCGTTCCACCACATCCCAAAGATGGCGTGGTTGTTGGTGCCAGACGGGCCGGTCTGAGTATTTCACAATCTGCTCAGTTACTGGGATTTTTTTACGCACAACCATTTCTAGGGTTTACAAAGAATGGTGTGAAAAGGGAAAAACATCCAGTATGCGGCAGTCCTGTGGGCGAAAATGCCTTGTTGATGCTAGAGGTCAGAGGAGAATGGGCCGACTGATTCAAGCTGATAGAAGAGCAACTTTGACTGAAATAACCACTCGTTACAACCGAGGTATGCAGCAAAGCATTTGTGAAGCCACAACACGCACAACCAGCAGAAGACCCCACCGGGTCCCACTCATCTCCACTACAAATAGGAAAAAGAGGCAACAATTTGCAAAAGCTCACCAAAATTGGACAGTTGAAGACTGGAAAAATGTTGCCTGGTCTGATGAGTCTCGATTTCTGTTGAGACATTCAGATGGTCGAGTCAGAATTTGGCGTAAACAGACTGAGAACATGGATCCATCATGCCTTGTTACCACTGTGCAGGCTGGTGGTGGTGGTGTAATGGTGTGGGGGATGTTTTCTTGGCACACTTTAGGCCCCTTAGTGCCAATTGGGCATCGTTTAAATGCCACGGCCTACCTGAGCATTGTTTCTGACCATGTCCATCCCTTTATGGCCACCATGTACCCATCCTCTGATGGCTACTTCCAGCAGGATAATGCACCCTGTCACAAAGCTCGAATCATTTCAAATTGGTTTCTTGAACATGACAATGAGTTCACTGTACTAAAATGGCCCCCACAGTCACCAGATCTCAACCCAATAGAGCATCTTTGGGATGTGGTGGAACGGGAGCTTCGTGCCCTGGATGTGCATCCCACAAATCTCCATCAACTGCAAGATGCTATCCTATCAATATGGGCCAACATTTCTAAAGAATGCTTTCAGCACCTTGTTGAATCAATGCCACATATAATTAAGGCAGTTCTGAAGGTGAAAGGGGGTCAAACACAGTATTAGTATGGTGTTCCTAATAATCCTTTAGGTGAGTGTATATGTATATATATATACACTCACCGGCCACTTTATTAGGTACCCCATGCTAGTAACGGGTTGGACCCCCTTTTGCCTTCAGAACTGCCTCAATTCTTCGTGGCATAGATTCAACAAGGTGCTGGAAGCATTCCTCAGGGAGTTTGGTCCATATTGACATGATGGCATCACACAGTTGCCGCAGATTTGTCGGCTGCACATCCATGATGCGAATCTCCCGTTCCACCACATCCCAAAGATGCTCTATTGGGTTGAGATCTGGTGACTGTGGAGGCCATTTTAGTACAGTGAACTCATTGTCATGTTCAAGAAACCAATTTGAAATGATTAGAGCTTTGTGACATGGTGGAAGTAGCCATCAGAGGATGGGTACATGGTGGCCATAAAGGGATGGACATGGTCAGAAACAATGCTCAGGTAGGCCGTGGCATTTAAACGATGCCCAATTGGCACTAAGGGGCCTAAAGTGTGCCAGGAAAACATCCCCCACACCATTACACCACCACCACCAGCCTGCACAGTGGTAACAAGGCATGATGGTTCCATGTTCTCATTCTGTTTACGCCAAATTCTGACTCTAACATCTGAATGTCTCAACAGAAATCGAGACTCATCAGACCAGGCAACATTTTTCCAGTCTTCAACTGTTCAATTTTGGTGAGCTCTTGCAAATTGTAGCCTCTTTTTCCTATTTGTAGTGGAGATGAGTGGTACCCGGTGGAGTCTTCTGCTGTTGTAGCCCATCCGCCTCAAGGTTGTGCGTGTTGTGGCTTCACAAATGCTTTGCTGCATACCTCGGTTGTAACGAGTGGTTATTTCAGTCACTGTTGCCCTTCTATCAGCTCGAACCAGTCTGGCCATTCTCCTCTGACCTCTGGCATCAACAAGGCATTTCCGCCCACAGAACTGCCGCTCACTGGATGTTTTTTCTTTTTCGGACCATTCTCTGTAAACCCTAGAGATGGTTGTGCGTGAAAATCCCAGTAGATTAGCAGTTTCTGAAATACTCAGACCAGCCCTTCTGGCACCAACAATCATGCCACGTTCAAAGTCACTCAAATCAACTTTCTTCCCCATACTGATGCTCGGTTTGAACTGCAGGAGATTGTCTTGACCATGTCTACATGCCTAAATGCACTGAGTTGCCGCCATGTGATTGGCTGCTTAGAAATTAAGTGTTAACGAGCAGTTGGACAGGTGTACACGGATAGTGTATATATATATATATATATACATATATATATATATATATATATATATGTGTGTTTAAATAAATAAAATACAATTCTGGGGGCAAAACTGAATGCGTACTGTATCTTCTTTAAGTAGAGGGAATGTGGTTCCAGTGTTTTTGTGGAACAAGTAGAACTTGTTCTGAATATAAACTGGTTCTCAATTCTCAACCCTAAAGTTTACTTGTCAAGGAGTTAAAAAACAAACAAAGAAATGCAAACATTATATTTCTAGAAGCAAGAGGTACTTTTCAAAGAACAGGTTGTATCACCAATGTGCCTCTGTTTACCTTGACACAGATGAGCACAGTGACAAAGAAGACGGAGATGGAAAGGAAGAGGAAAAACATGAGGAACCAGGCGCCCCAGTGCAACCAGTTACTGAGACCCATCATGCGCATGTACTCCTGCAATAAACACAAGACGATTATAGTGTTAGTTCTCTTGCATCAAAAACAACACGATATAGTTTCTTTCAACACAACAAGTTCCTCACCTTTAGTTTCCTCTCCTTCTCCTGGACCACCGCGCGGACGATATTCAGAGACGTGTAAGTGAAGCTGAGCACCAGCAGCAGGGGCAGCTGGTTCTGGATGGCCAGGATGAAGACGTCGTAGATGAACGCTGGGTAAGGGAAACGGGAAAGCAGCACTTGCGTTTGCTTGAAGAGGGCCGCCGCAGTCGTGCTGTTGTAGGCCTTCATGATGGCTCGGTCCACCGCGTGCTGCACCTGCAGGAAACCCTCGCGGAAATAACCTGTCAAGAGGCGTCGAAGAGAAAGATACGGTACTTAGAAGGGTCCAGGATTGAATCAAATGAATGGAGGAGATTTCTTTTTAACGGGATATTCTGAGCTCTGTTAAAGTTAAGCTCAATTGACAGCATTTGTTGATAGCATAATGTTGATTACCACATTTTATTTTATTTTTTATGTTTTAATTAATCTGAAGGGTATGAAACTTGGTGACTTTTGTCACACTTGCTATGTGAACACACACAAATTGGATTTGATTTAAAGATATTTTGGTACAATCTACCAACAAACAAAAGCCAAAATTTGGTTTACAGTGAGACACTTACAATGTGGCCAATCTGTAAACATTAACCTATCCGGTAACACTTTATTATAACTACACACTAATAATCATTAGTTAAGCATGAGTAAACAGTTAATTCATCATTCATAAAGCATTGATAGACATTAATAAGCAGTTTATAAATACAGCTATAAATGCTTTCTTCTTGATTTACAAGCATATCTACAATTTATTTAATAATTGTATTTTTATCCTTTATCAATGATCAATTTATTATTTCTAAATGAATAATTGCATTTTTTATAAACCAGTTATTTAAGAGTTTTCAGTGGTTCATAAGATTACTTAGAACGTGTAAGTAAATGATTAATAAACTATTTAAATGTACATTCATACATCTTATTATTCAGACATATAGTGATGGTTACTTAGTGTGTTAATAAATGCTTTATCAACATGTATTTATGCTGTAATTCAGGGTTAATTCGGGTAGTTATAAAGCATTTAGTAGTGGTCAGTTAACTATGTTTGTGAGCTCATCTAAAGTGAGGACTATTCATGCCTTGTAAAGCATTTATAAAGGAGATTTAAAGGCTGTTAAATATTTCTATGTTCTGTATCACTGTGTTGTGTTTGTTACATTTTACTGTTTAGAAGATTGATGCGCCTTTAAATCTCCTTTATAAATGCTTTACAAGGCATGAATAGTCCTCACTTTAGATTAGCTCACAAAATAGTTAACTGACCACTACTAAATGCTTTATAACTACCAGCATTTACTACATTTACTTACACTTTCTAAGTGCTCTTATGAATGACTGACAACTCTTAAATAACTGGTTTATAAATAATGCTATACTTCATTTAGAAATTATTAATTGATCATTAACAAAGTATGAAAATACAATTATTAAACGCATTATAGATATGCTTATAAATCAAGAAAAAAGCATTTATAGCTGTATTTATAAACTGCTTATTAATGTCTATTAATGCTTTAGAAATGATGAATTAACTGTTTACTCATGCTTAACAAATGATTAATAGCATGCAGTTATTATAAAGTGTTACCAAATATCCACTGTTTCTATTGCAAAGTCATACGACGTAAACAATATGCATGTTAAAACTATTTCAGAGTGAAACAAATGTACTCTCACTAACCTTCTTTTTTGTACAAATTTGATCCAATTTTACAGAACACAACACCACAAACAATAACTCAAAAATGGCTGTAAACATGATGATTTAAACAGCTTTCAGCTTGAAAAATAGAGAAGTTTTAACAGAACGATTAATGTAAATGCTATATATTAGGGGTGTAACGGTGCACAGAAGTCACAGTTTGGTACGTACCTCCGTTTTGGTTTTCACGGTTCGATACGAGTTTGGTACATTTTTAGCCTACATGTCCGGCCCCGACAGATTCCTGATTGATTAAAATAAAAAAATAAAGGAATTGTTGATTTGTTCCTCTAATCGATAGATTGACCAATGCTGCACGGTAAAATTCAACGGCTGTTTTCAAACTTATTGGTTTGATTTACGTGTTGCGCTAAGCTGTCATTTTCTTTGCGGGTGAGAGTTCATTAACATGCGGTGACAATGGCGGATACACAAAGATCAATGCAAAAAGTGCCATCTACACTTCACCTTTCCACAAAGTGACGGCGAGTGAAGCGGCACCTGAGTCACATTTCCTAGACACGTATATTTCATCCCTGGACTTCCACGACACAAATCGGCACAATGTCTAAAGCTTTCGTCTCATTATAACAGCAGAAACAACCTTAAATACTTCGTCATTTATGGTCATATAGATAGATAAGCATCATTCGAAACGCACAATAAAAACAAAACATTGTGCTTTTGTAAAATAAAGAAAACAAACAGGATGCCGCTTTCTGCCATCCCGGTTTTCTTTCCATGAAGTTTGTGGAGCGCGTCACAAAAATGAATTGAAACTCAGCGTATAAGCCACTAGCAAGCTCTTGCGTGCCATCTGAACTATTGTTTTGGGTTGGTGCGTGGATCGTCTCTTCTTCAACCGTGAAGGTTCGGGATGAATACATGTACCGTTACACCCCTACTACTACTTCACAACTTTGTGACTTTTATCACACTAGCTATGCAAACACACACACACACACAAAGACACGATTCAAAAATGCTAAATGCTCTTAAAAGAAATAGCCACTCTTGTGTTCTTATCGGTCAAAAAGGACCAGCAATAGGAAATGAATGGGAAATATAAAAGACACACCTATTTTTTTGGGGTACAATCTACAAATCAGCCACACAGCCAAAAAAAAACATAGCAATGAAGGCATTCAACTTATAAAAAACACCTATAATATTTATTTTGAGCTTCATATAGTCCCTATTTCTCAAAGCTTTAGACATTCATTCAAAAGTCCTCGCTGCTCCTAATGGCTTTCCAAGCCATACTTGAAGATCAAAACACCAGCTCTGAGGTCTTTTGCACTTCCAGTATAAAGCAACTCAACGCAATTAAATGCAGATGAAAGGACGACGTTGAAGCGTGAAGAGATCAAGCTGTAATTTGGAGGCACTGTACCAAAAAGAGAGGTTGACAGTCATCAAAGATCAGACAGGACGCTAACGCAGCGCTCATGATTAATAACAGACACGCTGCTGGCGTTTTGAAGCTGTCGGCAACACCGTAGGCCGTCAGGCAAAGGGAATGCTAACCAACCAAATCACTTCCTAATCAATAGCTAGCGCCATCACGGGAAGCCTCGGATACAGGAAGAGATCGTTAAAGAAGCAGAGAAGAGAGAACAGGCCGCTTTATCTCATCTGTTAACGGTAACTGACAGTAAAGATGGTATCAAGTCTGTTCAAGGAAGAATTCAATCACACATTAAGAAGTTTCCGGGTCTAATTAACGTGCAAGTTGATGGGCGATTCTTGATTACAGAGCTTTTTAATGTAGTTTTAATGTAATGTAGTTGTGTGGCTGTTAGCTTTGAAACATATTTTAATGCATAAAAAAATAAACATTTAGCAGAAGTGCACATACATTTACAGATTTACCCTTGCAGGAAAAGGCATGTATTGACTCATTTTGCATGCAATTTTTAGTTTAACATGAAATCGATGACCTGTAAGTTGCTTATCCACAGAAACGGCGAAAAATTCTGTATTATTAAGGCCAGACAAGTAATTTGGCGATGTCCCTTTGTGAAGAAAGGCTACGCTCCTGCTCACATATATATTCAAACGTGCTTACCTGTAGACTGAACACGTAATATGCATGTGCACGCCGTCAGCGTTTTCCCAGATTCACGGTTTTGAAGTTTACACGGAGATGATAACGTTTTACAAAATGTTTCAAAACTTTCACCCATTTCAAAGTTTGTGTTCTCGAGCCGTCAAACACCATTGTCGTGCAAATGAACGGCCAGAACGCATTACAAGTTGTCTGTTTTCAGTTAAAACTGTGTCGTGTAAGCTCCCCCTAAGTTAATAACTAATGGAACGGAAGTGAATCAATCAAAAAACTTACTTTAGCTGGACAATAACTTTTTTCTAGAGCTTCTGTAAAGCCAAAAACTTTAATTTCCTATCACTGTAAAGCTGCTTTGAAACTATCTGTATTGTTAAAAGCGCTATATAAATGAAGGTGACTTGACTTGACTTGACTTGACTTGACTTGACTTGACTTGACTTGACTTGACTTGACTTGACTTGACTTGACTTGACTTGACTTGACTTGACTTGACTTGGTTTCGTGTTACCTTACCACCAACATTTCCCACAATGCATGAGTGCTGACTGACCTGGCGTGCCGCCGCGCGGCTCGTGTTGCTCTCTGGGCCCGGGCAGCTGGAACAGCGGGAACAGGCTGAGCGTGTGCCAGTCCAGGTCATTGTTGGGGTTGAACTCGGACTTCTCTCGGGCCGGAGCGTTTCTGGGGCTGTACGTGAAGCGCAGATGATAGCTGACCTGCCACACATGAGATCGAGGGTTATTTAGCATACGAGTTTTGTACAATGTGGCTAAAGAGTTCATCTATTACTCCTCTGGATCACATGCACATCAAGCAACTCTTACAGGGTTTGAACCTGCAACCTTAAGGTTACCACATCAGATAATATTGAATATTGCTCAATATATACTTCAGAGCACATGTAACAGTTAATTTGACATTAACAAAGCTGTGAGGGGTTGAAGTTCAATGTGTCTTGTACTTCAATGACAATTATTTTTAGGGCTGCTAATTGTGATTTTTGTGATAAATATTCAGATTGTGATTTTAAATATGATATTTAAAAAAAAAAAACATGTTTGCGGGGCTAAACAATTTGGCACTGTAAAATAAGGATATTTAGTATTTATTTTATGAACAACAACAATAAGTATTGTTATTATTATTATATAAAAAATATTTTAAAAAGAAACATTTCTATAATAATATTTAACTGGAAAAAAGACTAATATATATATTATTTAATAGATTTAATAATAACAATATTAATAATAGTATTATTAGTATTACTAAATAAAAATATTGTTGTAATAGGACTGTTGTAATATTTCACTGTAAAATAAAGAAAAATAGTATTTAATACTAATTATTATTAGTATTATTATTGTTACTACTACTAAATATCACAATAAGAAATCTTCCTGTTATAATTTACCTGTAAAATTAAAAACAAACTGTGTTATTATTATTAAACAAAAAATGTTAAACAAAATAAGAAATATTATAGCGTTGTAAAATGTTACTGTAAAATAAAGATACTGAGTATTTAATTATTAAATTATTATTTTGATGAATAGATGCAGCCCTAATTGTTCACTAGTCTTTTTATCCACTGAAAATTGTATCTCCAATGTTTCGTCATGTGAGTGACAGACACACAATAGCGTACACACAGCCTCGTTTTTATCTGAATAAAATTCAACTGGGCATCTACTCCCAGGGTGACAACAGTTCATCTGACAAAACATTCAATTAGTCACGGACAAAAACGCACCTTTCAGTCTACTGGAAATATACGTAAATCTGTAAACACTGTGACATTTTGGGTTTCATTTAACAAGAGGAAAACAAATTTCTGTGTAAATCATTCGTAAAACCATTCTTAAGTTAAGTGTTATAAAAACATACATTTTATGATACACAGAAACGCCCTCACCATCAATGCAAATGTGTGGTAAACTCATTAAACCCTCAGCGAAGGACTCGCAAGCTTTCATCATGAGAGATGATTCACTCATGTCCTTATGAGAAGAGACCAGACCTCATCTTTACATTAGACACATGGAGGAAACTCAAGAAGTGCATCTCAAAATGGCTGAAACCGCATCAGCTGGAGGAATCAGTGGTTCATAAACACTCGAGCAGGCGCCCGAGACATGAACAAATATGGTTTGAGGGCAATTGCGGCTAGAGCACTTTAGCCTGATTCCTCCAGCTAGATTTGCACTCTGCACTTTTCACTGCTGTGAAAAAACGGTTATTTTGTCCTCAAATGCTCAGAAAAGAACATTTCCTTTCTTAGTAACAGCAATCATCGTTAAAGGCGAGACTCTCACAAAAACTGACAAGAACGCGCTATATCTCACACCAAAATCAAAAGAAAATGGTTTTGCATATGTAAAACTAATCCCATTTTTGGATCACTATCATTTTGTCAATTATTTTCCCGCAATTTTCAGCACTAAAATCAAGTATACATATACTATATATACATTTAATATATACAATACACAAGTATATAAAAAATAATGATGCAAATGAAATGTAAATACAATTAAGGCTGTTTTTTAATTTAAAAAAATAAAAACTTTTTAAATAGATTTCATTACTTGGAATTATTATAAATATATAACATGTTTGTATTATTATGGGAGCTTGTTTCCGCCACAGAATAAAACAATTGAAAAAATAATTGCGACTTTTTATCTCACAATTCTGACTTTTTTCTCAGAATTACGCGATATAAAGTAAAAATTGTGAGATATGTCAGAATTGTGAGAAATAAAGTCAGAATTGCGAGTTAAAAAGTCAGAATTGCGAGATATTAAGTCAGAATTGCAATATAAAGTCAGAATTGCGAGATATTCTAATTTTAAGGGAAAAAGTTCTGACTTTATATATCTCGCAATTCTTACTTTGTCTCGCAATTCTGACTTTATTTCTAGCAATTTTGACTATTTCTCACAATTCTGACTTTATTTTATGCAAATTTCTTAATTGTGTGATAAAAAGGCACAATTACCTTTTTATTTTTCATTCCGTGGCATTAATGTTTTTGCATTAATGAGAATTTGAGGGAAAAATGTGTTTAATTATGCAAATTCGTGCAAATATTTTTACAATGCAAAAAAATTTAGCTTCATTTTCTTTATGCAAAATATAATTTTCATTTTTATGCAATACAATAATTATATATTATAATTTATAATTAAATTATTTGTATTTAAATAATAATAAATGTTGTAATGTATTTTTTTTCCCCTCTGATGTTGAAGTGAAATGCATGAACATTTCTTCATGAGATTCATCCACACACAGTGATTCAAAGCGTTCAGTATGCAGTTGTACCGGTTGATCTCGGCTGACAGGAAGACTGTGATTGATTGTCAGGTCAGAGGAATGCTAATGTCCGTCGGGTCTGAGAGTCTCACCTGCAGAGGAAGAGGCTCATCGTCGTGGCTGAAAGGATGCTCAAACACAATGGCTGCCAAGATCTTGCCTGACTCTGGGTCAGTTTTCACAAACTCCTCGAACTGCTCCTCGGTTTCAAAGCCACGGACTGGAAAACAAGACGACACATCATTAGTACCACATACATCACTATTACTGTTACTACAGCTCATACTTAAACATCGAAGACTCGAGGGAGGACTCTTTCCACGCCAGAACCATCTAGTAAATCACCTTGGCAACACCTAGGCAACCACCCACTTAAGCAAAGAAAACATTTTTCAAACAAATGCAAGTTGTTCATATCGTTATATGCGATCAATTCAGTGCGTAGGAAGTTTGAGGGTTAAACTGATAAAAATAGATTAATCGATGTGAAATTTTGCCATTTAAGCAATCATGACCTTTAAAGGAGCTGTGTGGACACTGGCTCACCGTTTGACCTTTAAAATAATTGATTTTAGGATTTGTCAGCCTACTGTAAACATGTTAATGATATCATGACCCCTAGGTATTTTTTTCCACAGAAAATGTTGTTAAAAGGAAAAGCTAATGAGACACTCGGCAAAACTGGGATTTCAGCCAGGTCACGACTGGGATTTATTGGAAAATCCAATCATCACACACACACACACACCTACATTTGTGAGGAGATACATTGACACAATGCAATCTCTAGCTCCTTACCCTAACCCATCACAACTTAGTTTTCACACTGGGTACGTTTGCTGCGGTCCGGGTCCGAGCGCACCCAAACCGGTCCTCACAAAGATAGTTGTGTGAGTGTGTGTGTGTGTACTTGCACAACTATCTTTGTGAGGACCGGTTTGGGTGCGCTCGGACCCGGACCGCATTGTCTCAATGACACATAGAGAAACAAAGACACACACACACAAACCCACAGACAGTCTCTCTCTCTCTCTCTCTCTCTCTCTCTCTCTCTCTCACACACACACACACAGAGAAACAAAGACACACACACACAAACAGACCCACAGACAGTCTCTCTCTCTCACATACACACCCACACAGAGAGAGAGAGAGAGAGAGAGAGAGAGAGAGAGAGAGAGAGAGAGAGAGAGAGAGAGAGAGAGAGAGAGAGAGAGAGAGAGAGAGAGAGAGAGGAGAGAGAGAGAGAGAGAGAGAGAGAGAGAGGAGAGAGAGAGAGAGAGAGAGAGAGAGAGAGAGAGAGACACAGAGAGAGAGAGAGAAAGACACACACACACAAAGAGATACACACACACACACACTCGCACACAGGTTAGTGATGCTCTTTAAAAGAATATTTGACCAAAAATGCAAAGCGTGCCATTATTTACTCATCTTCATGTTGTTATAAACCAATACAACGTCTGTTTGTTTTTTGTGCAACAATAAATTAGATACATTTAAGAAGCTCCCGTTAACGTCTTATTCTTTGGATATAGCAGGCATGACTTCAAAACCAGGAAGACTAATTTGCGGCTGGTTCCTTCAAGATTTCCCTATGGGGTTTTAAAACCATAGAGATTTTTGAATTTATGAGTAAAATAAGGTCTGTGGTAAACACGTCTTGACCATGCTTGAATGTTTTACTCCACAATGCTGTTTTTATTTTTTAAAAATGTATGTTTCTAAGCAACTAGATAAGAACGTCTGTGGTGTGTGGGGTGTGTGTAATTTACACTGCAGAATATTGTAAACATAAATCGTCAGTTGTGTTCACCACCTTATTTTCCTCATAAAACCCCCATAGGAAAATCTCAAGAGAACACATTTATTCACTTGGTTGACGCTTTTTATCCAAAGCGACTTACAATTGCTATATATGTCAGGTCGCACGCCTCTGGAGCAACTAGGGGTTAAGTGTCTTGCTCAGGGACACATTGGTGTCTCACAGTGGATTCGAACCCAGGTCTCTCACACCAAAGGCATGTGTCTTATCCACTGCGCCATCACCACCCAAGAGAGAACCAGTGGCGAATTAGTCTTCCAAGTTTTGACGTCATCCACGCACCACTCTATTAAATCCTACTTTTAATGGTCCTTTCCGGAGCTTGACAGACGTGGTCTCTATATGGAGAGATCTGAATGAAGATATGCCACTATTACTCCTTTATTGTTGCAGAGAAACATGTAACAACACATATGGGTTTGAAAGACATGAGGGCGAATACATAATAGCATTCATTTCTAGGTCAAACGTTCATCTAACATGTAAACACATGTTCTCACATTACTTTTTTTTGTGAGATACAGTGTCTGCCTATATATAAACAAGAGACGACGGTTGAGCCGGTTAAACCAGGATCAACAAGCAAATCCAGTCGACACAACCGGGAAGCATCTGTGCTACATGTGCCAATGTAAACGTTAACTAATTAGCTAATGATAGTTCATCATTAACTAACAATGAGCAACTCACGCGTTACAGTATTTTTAATCTTTGTTAACATTAACTATTCAAATACAACTGTTCAATGTTAGTTCATGTTGGCTCATGTGAGCTAAATAATATCAACAGATCCTACTTTTGATTTGTGTGTATTTAACAAATGTTGACATACTGTATGGAAGCTTACTGTAAAGTTACCAGCAAAATGAATAAAGATGAACCAGAAATTAAGTCATTTTTGAAGTCCTGCTCAAATTCATTTACGGCTGGACATCGGAAACCAGTTCTAGCTCTGAACCGTTTGCAGTTTTTAAAAACTACCAAAAACAGATTTCGTAAGTGGTGGTGTTGATATTGTTAACTAAAATTACACACAAAAAAATATAAATAAAATGTATATAAATAAATAAATAAAATATATATATAAATATTAGATGAAAAACTTACACTTACTTAAAAGACTGGCAACTAACTGAAATTAAATAAATACTAAATTACTCAAAATAAAATAAGAATAAATTAAAGCTAAATAGAATTTTTTTTTAAACACTGCAAAAAAAATGCAAACTAAAAATATAAAACTAAAAGCATATTCAAAATATTAATAGTATAAAAATAATACTAAATTTAGCATTTTATATAGGGATGTACGATATATCGGCCACCATATCGGTATCGGCCGATATATGTTCATTTTTAATGTTATCGTTATCGGCCTGATAAGAAAATTTGGCCGATATATTACAGCCGATGAATAATTCATGGCGCGCACTGTTCGCCATGATGCTTTTGAATAGCTTCAAAAAGGAAAACACAGTTAAATGTGCAGAGCAAGTCTGTCATACAGGCTACATAAAATGAGGATGAGAACATAATAATTGTGAGCTTGGTACATGGCTTTTAATAGTGAGACTTTTGATTTTGTAACCAGGCTCTCAAAAATTATATACAAATTTGGACTTGTCAAGTCAACCATCATTGGGTTTATCAACCAATATATCAGTTATCGGCTTTCAATTATAAAAGAATTATCAGTATCAGCCAAAATTCTCATATCTGTGGCATCTCTAACTTTATACTAAATTAGTATGTAATATATACTACTAAATACTATATTTTATACTTCAAGAGTATAAAAATAATACTAAAATAACTCTGGTCAGTGGTTCTGGAGCTTCCGCATTATTTCTGTGCTAAAATAATCCTGCGACACTAATGTTACTGAATCTACACCGTCAAGGCAAAATCTATTATCTTATTTTTATCTTATTATAAAAACGTAAAACTTTTTATGCATTTTGGCCGTTCATTTACGTTGAAATGGCGTTTTGGGTGCCTGAAAACGCAAACTTTGCAGAAAAAAAAACGGGATTCAAAGTACACGTTTTGAAAATGGTCTCTGTGTAAACAGCAAAAGCGCGATGACGTCATGCATGTGCGTATTACATGTTCAGTCTATAGTGTTTCATGGCCATCTAATGGCCTGGCAGCAGAATACAGAGTTTTTAGTCGTTTTAGCGGATCTGTGTGAATGGGGATCGTTTTGACAATGGTGTTGTATGTACGCAGAAAACTCAAAGGAAAAACTTCTCCGCTTTAAGCATATCGTTGTCGTGTAAACGTGCCCTTAATTTGCAGTCTGGTCTGCATAATAATATAAAGACAACAGACAGAATATATTTCTATTGTGTTGTCTTTGATAGTTGTACACAACAGCAAACATACGGTCAGTGTGAGCAATGTTGCTCATGAACAAATAACTTATGAACTGTTGTTTTAAATGAAACAGTCCAAAAGATTCACAAATCAGTCAAAATAATCCGGTCAAATGACCCACTGAATCAATAACTTGTGACTCACTCATTTATCCTAAGTCATCACTTTTGTCATGTCCATATATATAAATAAACCTCTACTCATAGCTCTGCAATTTCATATAAATTATGCATTTGCCTGAAACTTCCTCTTCTCAGCTATCCCACAAAATGTCAAAATCACAGACTTCCATTGCCTGAGCACAACTGAAGACAGTCAGTTGTGAATATTACACAGCACTTTACCACCATTAGTTCATTTTACAGTCAAAGTTGAGGCATCAGATTATGGACGTCCTCCTCCATTATCAGGACGCAGGCCAGAGAAACGTCTATTATGTGACTCATCAGCTGCAAGACTTTATGACGGCTCATAAACACGAGTACCAGGAGATTTCAAGGGCCGGACTGAAGCTATTTCGCCAGGGAAACCTGCCATTAAGGTTTTTGGTGAGGTCATGATGCTATTCATTCACAAAACTCAAGAGATGCTTATATGTCAACTGTAAACTCGCTCACATTGAAGTTACTAAAGATCCTCACACACTTTTGGACCAACAAACTCGATGATGATTTCCGGATAGACTTGGAATATCAATAAATATATTTGAAAGATATTGCTGTCATGAGATGCAATATCTAGGCGATAACAACATGGAATTCCCATGATTTTTTGTTTATTTCAAAGTTTGTATTAGTTTTGACTGTTAATGCTTTCATGACAAAGAAAATTGATTTAAAAACATTTGCACTAAAGAGGAGCAATATCTATACAATTAAACATTTTAGAAAAGAGCATAACAAAACAAAAAAATTCTATAACTTTTTAAAAGTTGCCCGGGCATGAACATTTTAAAAAATATATATAATAATAAAATAAAAAAATTATTTTTGTCATTTTCTAACAGTATTAATAAAATTATAATAATAATAAAAATCTCTGTTAATTCCAGGTTTTCCATGTTGTCAATTTGTAGCATACATTTGCAATAAAGTCATTAAATAAATATTAAAATAAAAGTCCTGCTTTTAGCAGGTTTTCAATGTGACCCATTTATTGCATTAATAATGTACGGAAATCTTTTTTCTTTTTATTATTTTTGGCAGTATTAATAAAATAAAATAAAATATTTTAAAATATAATATAATAAAAGTCTGATGTATAGGGAACAAGATTAGCCAATGATACAAGCCAAACTTGTGTCTGATCAGATGCTCTTGTCCACAGCTATGATGCGTTTTTGTGAATACACTGATATGAATACGCAGAAGCTGAAGCTCTTACTGGTTCTGATGCAGCTTCCCAGGCTCCGCTGGACGTCCTCTGTGATTCCCCGCACCACGCTGGCGTTGGAGGGCACGTAGGCCAGCTGCAGGTGCTCGTAGCACAGGACAGACGGCAGGTCACTCAAAGCGAATCTGCCGTAGCGTGTTGCATTCGGGTAGGTGGTGACGGACACGTTCTGCCGCAGGATGATCAGGGTGGCTGAGAAGAGCAGAGGCAGTGCGACCTCCACCAGCATAACCAGGATCTGACGCTTCTGGAGACCGAGAGAAAGAGGAGGTCAATGAGTACAACACGGATGGATGGATGGATGGATGGATGGTTATGTACAGTAGATAAGGGTGAACGGATGGCTGTAAATAAAATAATAAAATAAAATAAAATAAAATAAAATAAAATAAAATAAAATAAAATAAAATAAAATAAAATAAAATTAAATTAAATTAAATTAAATAAAATTAAATTAAATGAAATAAAATAAAATAGCTATCATTTTATTGACAGAGGTTGGAACGAGAAGGGACAATGTTACAAGCCAAATTTGTTTCTCAGCAGATGCTCTAACCACTAGAACACAAACGTGTTTGTTGGATTTTTATGAATACACTTCTATACTTTTAGGCTGATTTAAAAATTCAATTCAATTCAACTCAATAAAATGTAATAAATAAATAAATTTAAAAAAATATTAAACATAAAAAATCCAATAAAATAAAACCATTCAATCAAATAAAACAATTCAATTCAATTCAATAAAATAAATAAAAATAATAAAATAAAAATAATAAAATCAAATGTTGCAATTGTATTGACAGTATGGACAGTATTTTCATCTTGAGACGAAACAATGGCACTGACATATTTTAAGAGATCTCAGTGCAAGTTACATTCAGTTAAAACAGCTCAAACATGCATTTTAGTTTAAGCCTCGTCTGTGAAACCGGGGGCAAGTGTCATGTCAATGCGTCATGTGTAAGTAAGCAGGAGCCCACACAGCACCCGAGGCTTGATCTGGGTCGGTGAAGAGCGTTCGACCTCCGATCTGGGTCAGGAAAGCTATAATCTGCTATATATGTCTGCTATAATGAGGCATGAAGGGACCAGTGTTTACTGGGGTTTCCTAGCAACCGCTGTGTGCAAACAGCCCTCTATCACCAAGGAATTGGGACGCTTCTTGCAGCACTTTCATCGAGCTCAATTGATTGTTCGGAAAGTTCATTTCTGATACACTTCACCTTCACATGATCTTACACAAGACAGCAAATCTCCACAAGTGTGCAGAGCAAAGGTCCGACAAATAATAATACACACATGAACACTCGATCAAAGCCATGCACCCACGGTAAACAACTGAACAAGAAACTCTGGAATCTAATCTGAGGCCAAATACGGGAAGGGACATAAAAGCTATTCAACAGGGCAAAAGAGCCGGCGAGTTATATCATTACAGCAAATAAGGTGAATGGGGGTAATGATTACATTGGAGCACAAGGGTTGTGCTTGTGTCTTTTTATCCACCGCAAACTAGTTGAAACATTTCCTGGTTTCTTCAAAAATAGATTTGCTTGCTGTAGCATTTGATCTATAATATCAGGTTTCAAGAATCAGTCTTTATAGATGTATTCTACAATTTTCAGACCAAACTCACTCTAGTGGGCTTTTAATAATGAACTCTTTCCCTGCCAATGATGTAATTTTCTGGCTTTTTTTCTGGCTTTTTGTGTTTTCAGTGTTATACGGTAGGGGGGCGCTATTACACATCTTCTGAAAGAGAACTGAATCTCCTGATCAAAACACAGGCGAAGAAGATGCAGAAACAAGCAATCTCATATGTAATCATATGGAAAATAACGCGAATATCATTATTCCATAGTCTGGGTGAATACTCGATTCTGATTGGCTGCAGGGTGTCCGTTAAAAAGTGATAGAGGACACCTAGTAAAGTAGTTCTGGTGAAACTGACTGTTTACCATTCGAAATTAATAAATAAATGCACTGCCTACAACAGCTGTGAGTAACCATAGCAACAGGCAGTCAAAGTATCCGTTAACAATTTGCTCTATCAAAACAAACATCTAACGTTAGTTAGATATTACATAGCCTACTAATACAACAATGAGCGACTTCGTTATTTCTTTTAACATTTATGGAGAATATGACCACTTTGACGACTGGGATGCTGCTGAGGAAAGAAAAAAAGTAAAGAAAACGGAGAAACGACACAAAGAGATAACACCGGGAGCATGTAGGCAAATGACCCTCTCTTTGATCTGATTAATTTATTGCCCTCTATAAGGGCAAATCGCTGGAGCGCAGAACTAATTGTTTTTTTTTTGTTTGATTGTTGTTTGATTAATTGTTTTATGTGTAATAAAAAAATAACTATGCCTACATTTGTGTTTCATGAAAAAAAAAATGCATTTTTGAACCTGAAGGGTTCTCTACAAGCTGAGCGGACTATAAATATCTCCGGTTGCTAAATAAACCGTCAGGCAAGTTATTATTTGTAAAAACTAGATTTAGCCTAATTAAAATATAAACTAAAGTTTTAAAAATATTTTATTTAGCAAGTGACCATGGTATAAGCGGGTTAATGCCCTCCATTGTCATTGCCATTAGTGTCCATTGTCAGGTTTTAATGGACTTCGGCGGAGGCATCCGCTGCGCGTCGGCCGGTTCACACCTCACCGTCGTCCATTAAAACCATACAATGGACACCTCGGAGGGCATTAACCCTTACACATTCAACAGCATATAAATCAAAACCGCCTAATGTTACTGAACGAATGTCAAAATGTTGCTGTTTTTATGAAACTTACCCACATTCAATTTTTGATTAAAAAAAAATGTATGAAGCTAGAATTTTTAGCAGAGGGTCTGTTTTTTCTTTTGATATATTGCATGTTCAGATATTCATACAACAAATATTCTGGGGGCCATGAAACTTTGATCAAAATAATCAAAAATGCTGGCGGTGGTTGACAACTTTCTTTCTTTTTTTACGCTGGCGTGGAAAGAGTTAACCTAGGGTAATTTTTAACCCTGGGTTAAAATAATCCTGGGTTGGATGGATGGATGATTTATATAGTGCTTTCATATGTACTACTGTTCACCCAAAGCGCTTTACAAACATTGTAATCATTGTAACATTGTTACAAACAAGCGGATCTCATTGCATGTTTCACATTGTTATACTTTACCCTGGCCTGAAGGATTTATTTTAGGTAGTTGAAATATTTCACAATGTACATCCAGGGCTTCACATTCTTATTTGCACGATTTATTAACATCAATATGATGAGCAGAACGTGCCAAGAAAAGCATGCAACCCATTTAACCAGCTGTCAAAACACTCTTCTAAAACATGCTAGGAATCATAACACAGCGTGAACGTTTATATACCAAACACATTCATATTTAATATAAAGGCAAGTTTGGAGGGAGTTTATGATTGGTTGCCTGGTGCTAAACAACTTACACAACTGTCCAGAACAGCATTTATCACACGGAGCACCTCTGACGCCATCATTTGTGGGCTTTATAACCCAAAATTAACCGTATTGCCCTACATGTTATATGCTAACGTTCAAAAGTTTGAAGTTGGTAATATTTTTACAAATATTTTTAAAAGAAGTCTCTTCTGCTCATCAAGACGGCATTTATTTGCTTAAAAAATACAGTAAAAACAGTAAAATTGTGAAATATTATTACAATTTTAAATAACTGTTTTCTATGCGAATATATATTAAAATATAATTTATTCCTGTGATCAAAGCTGAATTTTCAGCATCATTACTCCAGTCTTCAGTGTCACATGATCCTTCAGAAATCATTCTGATATGATGATTTGATGCTCAAGACACATTTTATTTGAAATAGAATTTATTTGTAATATTATAAATGTCTTTACTGTCACTTTTGAGCAATTTAACTGAATAAAAAAAGTTAAAGAATAACTAATTTAAAAAAAGTCTCAAAATATCTTACTGATGCCAAACCTTTGAAAAGTAGTGTCCAGCAATAAAACAGAAGAACATCAGCACATACATTGCACTTATAAATCAAACACTCACTTGCTGAATGTAGTTCTTCCAGAGAAGCAATCCAAACTGCTGCAACACGGCCATTTTCGACTCCCAGAACTTCACAACCTGGACCAAGAGAAAGTGAACATCAGGGTCACTGCTCAAGAAATGGAAAGAAAACCATATCAGGGCTATTGCTGGAATTTCACTGTTTCGCAACTACATTCTGGGATAACAGAATAACTATAATATTCATGTTTCAGATAAGAAACAAGAAGTTGAGACAATTAACTGCTATTTCATTTCTGATTGCACAAGGATGACATCACAGTTTTCTCCAGGGCGTGTGTATATATATATATATATATATATATATATATATATATATATATATATATATATATATATATATATATATATATATATATATAAAAACTTGTTTTGCAATAAAAATGAACCATCACTGAACTTAAGGCTGGACTGTGAGGCTATTTTCTTCTAGATCTGCTGTACAGCAGAAACAAACTTTGTTGCATTATTTTCCTGTTATCACTGTAAAGCTGCTTTAAAACAATCTGTATTGTAAAAAGCGCTATATAAATTAAGGTGACTTGACTAGACAATGTGGTCCGATCAAACAAGGACTACTGAAAGTAACTTAAGTGTGAAGACATGTCATGTTGTTCAGCACTTTAAACTAAGGAGGCCATTTAACCACCATATAGACACTGAGGGGGACGTCATCTCCCATATCAATACTCAGATTAAAATATCCCCTAATTTGACCTTAAATAAAATACATCTTTGTATTTAAATGTGTCAGTCAGGTATTTGATTGATATGCATGGGACTATTTAGCACTTGTAGTATTTATGCTTGTCGTTATTAAACATACAGCAGGGTTAATATCACTGACGCGGCAGTGACATCATATTGATGACACAGCTTTGGTGTCTGTCTCGTGCGTTTATTCAGTTATAGTAGTGTATGCTTTTATTTTCTTTCTTTGAAATAACAGCAGTCTGTTTTTACATCAAACCTGCATCACGCTGTTTCTCTCTCTGTTTTATGCATTCGATTTCTTTAGTCTGATCCTTGCGAAGATCTTGTGATTGATTCAAGAACTTGTTTATCAACCCAATTCCCACAGCATAACAAACACAATAGAAAACAGTCAGGCAGGCACGCGCGCGCGCTCGCGGACAGCTCACCTTACACTCGTCTATTTGTCCTGCACAGGGCTCAATATATCGGCTCTTTCAGTCGGAAAGCATTGAATTGATGTTCGCAGTCAGCTCGGCTCAGTCACGGACGAATTCCATCAGGAATTATCACTCATTAGGGCGATAATAACCAGGAAGATGAAGATGATGACATTGCAGCGTAGCGGCCGTGCCGTGTGGACACAACAAATACGGTCACGTGACCTCGGCCAGCTGGGCGGATGCACGCGGTCATGTGACCAATGTAACAGAAGCAAAAACGTCACCGGGCATAACACTTGAAATTAAAATTAACAGAAAAAAATTACAATGTCGTGTTTTTATTAATTGTTATGGCTATTATATACACACAAAAATACGCGCGCGTGTTGTGTGTATATGTGTGTGCGTACGTATGATAGCACAAACTTACATCTCGGAGACGTCTGTATTTAATGTTTGCATTTACATCTGCAAGATGTATTTTTTTAAGAGTGTTTGCTAATCTGCAATACATCTCTAGGACGTTTCCTGTTAGATGTCTTTAAGACGTTTAAGATTTAGAATGTTCTGCTTTTCTAAGATGTTTTTACACAGCAAAAGCTTTCCAGATTAACAGATCTTTAGCAGATGTACCTGTGCTATCTATACGGTGCTGTCAAATCGATTAATAACAATTAATCTTATCTAACATTAAAAATTGTTTACATAATATGTGTATATATATATATTTATATACATTATGTTTGTGTGTATGTGTCTGTATACATCTATATATATAAACAAACTTACTATTATACAATTTTATATATTGACTTCAGTTGAAGTTTTAAAACTACAAAAAATACCTCAATATCTCATTAAGCAATTTGCATATTCTAACTTTATTTTTATCAGTTTTAAAAACATGTAAATCAAGTAGTCAATTTTTTTGTTTTGTATCTTTACTACTTTACTTTTTATATATATAATTAAATAACATCTTTAATCTTTTAACAACTGTTTGACCAGCAATTGCTCCTCATCAAACCAGTGTTAAAAATCTTCAGGTCTGTGCTAATTGAAGCGAGATGTTTATAGAGTAAATCAAAATGGTGTTAAATCGGCAGTGCAACGAAAGCATGCAAACCACAAGTTCCCATCTGTATGAAAAAGAAACACTGTAGACATGCAAATGTAACTACTGCATTGTTTTATTGTGGTTTTCAGAGTATAACAAACACACGTCTGTTTTCAAGTTCACATGACCTTTCACAGCTTCATACATTTATTTATTTACAGTTATAAACAAGGAACAATTATTTACAGTCGCAATCCTTAGTGATGTTCGACATACAGTACCAACAAGACCTGCACAAATATAATAACTTAATGCTTTTAGTGTCATAACCTCAATCAGATGAACACTCACAAATATATACGTATGGTTGATTGTTCAAGCATATCAAAGATAAAACAATGGAGACTCGTTCGTTACGAAGCATCATTTTGCTTTCCAGCATTGGTCGTAAAAAAGTGCTCGGCGTCTCTCGAGGTCATTACGAAAAAGCATGTCAAACGATCACATTCATCGGATCTGTCGTTAAAAAAATACACGTGGAGAGTTGATACAGATGTACTGTACGTTTGCAGGTTTCACAGGTCAAAACATCAGTGGTATCACAAGCAGAAAGAGAAAACGGTATGAAAATCGTTAACGTAGGAACTTTGGCAGAAGATGTGACGAACGCAAAGCGATGCGCGAATACAAAAAACACCGGAGTTGGAGATAAATAATCGAGATACGTGGCGAGAAACATCCGCGTAAACAAACCAGTTCGGTTCGGACAGTGCATTAATCGGCATGAAACTTCATGGATCGAGTCGCTTTCCTCTGTAGCTGCATGTAACTTCGTTAAAAAAGCCCATATTTGCACATTTGACCAACTATAATAGTCAGTTTCTGTAAACAGTCCAGTTTTAAATACTTACGAGGACGCAACACGACGTACACAAGACTTCAAAAACAGAGACGGTTCCAGTGATTTCAACACACTTGAGGCACTCATCACGTTGCTTGTCAACAGTCAGGAGCTGAGGTGAAATGCATTATGGGAAGAAAAAACCATGACCTTTGTTCTTACTTAAAAAAAGAGCTCAGAAATGGTCGCGAACTCGCGCCCGTGTCCCTCTGAGATAAAAACCACCCGTGAACGAAAGTGCTCCTGGCGGGGCGGCCAGGAAGTGATGCGTTAAGGGACAGCAGCTTCCTGCCGATCACAGGCTGAGGAAGGCCAGGTTGTTGTCGTCCTCGTCGCGCTCCGCTTCTCCTCCGCTGTGAGCCGCGGTGTTCTTCCTCTTCACCTGCCGGCGGGTCCTCGGCGCGGGCGGCAGCAGGAGACGGAAACCGGAGAGATTCTGAGGAGAGACCAGAGACGAGGAGACCGACGGACTGGGAACGCTTTGGATGGAGGAGTAGCCCGAGCTGCGGCGGTCTGTGCAAAAGGTGCTCGATGAAGAGGAGGAAGAGGATATGTGGCGTATCCAGGGTCTGCTTCGACTGCTGGTCTCCTCCTCTTCCTCGTTGGGTTCCTCACAGAGGCTGTCGTCACTGGAGAGAGCGCAACAATGTCCCTCTGCGCTCTCCACCGGCAGCTCCATCTCCACCTCCATCACCGAGACTGGGGCAGAGAGAGCGAGAGACAGTTACTCATCAAACTTTTATGAACGGGACTCAAACAATGAAATTTAAAAGGAATAGCCATGAAAATTGACATTTTTTGACCCATTGTATTATATTCTTTCTTCCATGATGCACAAAATGAGATTGCAGGCAGAAAGTCTGAGCTCCTGTTTTCAATACAACGAGAGTGAGCGGTGATTTAATACAGTCGAGCTCCAAAACAGCACCATAAATATCCCAATCTGTGCGCTTCAAGTCAGCTCACATCAGCTGAAGCTTTATGTGAGGAACACAACTCTCAAATGCGGTCGCATTTTTAGATTTTTTTTTTTAAGTTAATTTGAAATAATTTCAATTTATAATTTCAATTGAAATATGTAAAACATATCTTATAAATAATTTAATTAATAAATGAACAGTGAAATAATCATTTAAATAATTCAATTTAAATATTTTTGCTAATTAAATGTTATTATCAAATTATTTTTATTAATATGTAAAATAGATTTTATAAATAATTAAATTAATAATTTAACAGTGAAATAATAATTTAAATAATTCAATTTTAATCTTTTTCCAATTAATGAGATGCTAATTAATTGTTATTATTAAATTAATTTAACAACTGAATTAAATATTTACTTGTTTTAATAATTTAATTTAAAAGACATTGATTTTATTTATGTTATAATTTATTATTTTTGTATTTTAATTTATTTAAGTATTATTGTAATCAATGAAGTTTGTAACAACATTTTTTTATGGAGTTAAAGAAATACAGGATTGGAATGACATTAGGGTCATTTCTCGGTAAAATAGTTCTTTAAAACTAATCACACACACACACACACACACACACACGTGTCTGCTAAACGATTGAATGTAAATGAGCATGCTAGCTGATATAACAACGATGTTGTGACACTAGTGTGACTCGTCACGCATCAATGACAATTGGTTTTGTCAAATGTTTTAGTGTAAGATGATTCAGAATATGATGTAGTTGACATATGAGGCATCTCACCCTCTCCGTCCTTCTCGCCCTCGCTCTCACGGTCTCCTTCGTACCCCGAGCAGGAGGTGTCGAGGCTCCAGTCCAGCATGTCTCCCAGCAGCATCTCCTCCTGACTGGACAGCTCGGCTGTGGGAGTGGCCAGGAAACTGCCCCTGTGCGCCTGCATGCTGTCCTCCCGCCTCCTGCTCAACACACACAACAACAACAACGCATTTAAAGAGTCTGTTCTCCACACACACCTGACAAAACATGGTCTTCGAGGTGCAGAACAGTGAGAATCATAAAAGGATTACAGATGCATTAATAACTATTTTTAGCTATTTGCAGATGTCAAAATGTTTAGATGAATAGTAACGTATGACGGCTGATCTTTTCGGTTTTATTTATTAACGACATTCACGCTAAAATGAAATCAGACATAAAACACATTTTATATATATGGTAAAAATACGGTTGGAAAAAAATACTAATTAATTAAAAAGATATCTCTAAATATCAGATATATTCAATGATCAGTATCTTTTTATAATAAAATAAAATATGAATAATAATATACTAATTACTTTTTAAAAAATATCAGACATATAGCCAGATACTGATCATTGAAAAACTATATAAATATATTTTTTATATATATGTGTGTGAGTGAATATATATGAAATTATACACACTTTATTTTTAAATTATCAGGATATGTCCTTATATTTTTGAGTGTAATAGAATAACAGATCAAATATAGAACAATGAGTTGTGTAGATGTGGTGTGTACAGTTGTCAAATGTCAGTTTTCTTTATCATAGTTAACAGGATTATCTAGACTTATAGCGCCCCCTAGAAACAGAAGTGAATGACATTTGACAAGTATCTGTCTTGGTGTCCATGTCCTAATCATGTGATTCCTAGATATTTGCGCTCACAAGAGGGCTACGCAATAAGAGTTTTTTTTTAGATCTGTCAAACATCATGGCTAAAACACTGACACAAGGCGATACATCCTGCCTCTCCATCCAGTATGTAGTGTTTGGCTCACACACCTCTTGCTGTTGCTGGCGGGAGAGGACAGGAAGGTGTGCATCTCTGTGATCTGACTGCTGGCGCTGGACTCCTCCACCTGCGGCTCCACCTCTGGCACCTCCAGCACCTGACACAGCTCCTTAAAGCTCATCACCTGACACACACATACACACACCCTTCAGAGGACACACTTCACATGATCGACCCAACGAGAGCAGACTCTGAGACACTCACCAGGTCTCTGCTTATCTGCTGGTACGCATCATCCTCGAACCTCTGCTTGACCCCCGTCAGAGACACGTGTCTGTAATCTTTGGGCACATCTTGACCGAAACTGTGAATGGAGTGAAAGAGACTGGTCCGTAAATAGTATATTTTACCAATTAATTATAGAATAACTATAGCAATAATAATAAATAATACATACTGAAACTAAATCATACATTATATATATAAATATATAATATAAAAAATTATAATTTATACATATAATTAATTTAAAAACTAACAACAGCATATAACACATTCATATATTGCAACTCATAGCAATTAATAATATTATAACAATAACAGCATAAGTCAGTCCCTCCAGAAAAAAAACGTGATAATGCGATCGCATGATTTAGTGCATAATCAGCCAAAGTCCGCATATTTATGCGGGGGCCGCATTTTTTTCCAAATACGCCGCACTTTCGCCGCATAAATTGCCGATTTCCGTGCAAAATATGCGGGGCTGGCATTATTTCATAATCCTCGCATTTTCGTTGCAAAAAAGTCACATATCTTAGCAGAAAGTTGAAAAATGTTGCGTTTGCTTCACACAAGAGCAGCCGTTTCACTCTGTTGCCATGGGAACGTTATGAAGTGACGTAATTACGCGATGTGAACATCATCGAAAAGCTGTAAAACAGGAGCACACTTTATTTTTATTTTTTTTATTCATTTTTACAGAAGTTGTAGCATATTCCTTTTGTAAAGCTACAGAACTAGTTTGACTCAATGTTTTGTAAGTTTGATGTGTTTATTAAGGTCTGAAATAACACAAGATGAGAACTTCAATATTCCAGCACTTTCTGTCATGTAGTATGCTTGCTTATCATAGGAAGTAATAAGAAATTATTACTCTTTACATTAAGGTAGTAGCCTAGTGAGAACAGGGTGTTGGGGGGGGGGGATCACTTTTTATTCTCTTTTTCATCAAAGCGCAGTTTTTGCAAGTTCCCGCAATTTTTTGCAAGTTCCCGCAATGTCATCGCATAAAATTGCATAAATATCACGCATATTCCATCGCATTGTTAAAGAAAACAGGGCGCATAATCAAGGATTTTGCTTGCAACAATCACAAAAAAACTTTTTCTGGAAGGACTGATATAAGACGCATTCACATATTATAAAACAATAACTAAATTAATAGATAAGAAATATTATAACTAATATAAACAACATAATGCAACAACATGCAACTAATAATGATAACATTAATAAAGATAAATACTCTTATACAAAACAATAAAATTGTATAACTAATATGGAAACAAATTTTGTAACTAAGATAAACACAGATAATAAATATTACATTTACAATTATTGTAACTCATCTCATTCTGTGCTATTCGAACAGCAAAGCTTCAGTTTCCTCAGAGAAAATGCGAAAGGCCCACAAGACGAGACAGCGGATTGTCCAAAATCTAGTGAGCATTTTAAGGCATCAAAGTCTATTCCAACATGTAGGCAGGAGAGTTACACCTTATTTAGGAAAAGTCAAAGGCCTTTAATGTGTGCTTGATTTAGAAGGCAAACCCAGAATGCATTGCGACAAGCTCAATAAAAACATTTATTAAAGAAGCTAGAAGGAAATAGGAAATGTCAAAATAAATATATCCCATTAGGAATTGAAAAATACTGATAGAAAATAGCTTCGCATTTACAAAATGCATCATCTCCCCCAATTCTCTTTATTTGCCAATTAGAGAATATTTTTAGCTTAGCAACATGCTAACACCAGCTAAACTCCTCAAACCCAGAGGAGATGCGCCTCATAAAGGGCAAGAGTGACACACACAGATAACGTGTTAACACAACGCCTGTCTGACTGCACATCCCCGGCTCCGTGGAAACACTTCTCTCGGGGTCAGAACAACCACTAAACTTCATTTGAAGAAATGCATGCAGCTTAGACAGCGGTGTGTGGATAACTGACGTGGACACTCACCACTTGACGTAGAGCGATAAAGCACAGGAGACCAGATCCTGCTTGGAGAAGCCCGTGTTTTCCTCCAGCTGGACGGGCCACACAGGAACTGTGGAGAAACGGACCGGAACAACTTCAATAACGCTTGTATAAGTTAGTGGAATGGTTCAGCCCAGTTCTACACTGTAATTTTTACAGAAAAGGTGCAACACTCACTCTAGAGGAATAAAATTGAGCTTTATCAGTTAGATGTCTGACGAAGGCCTTGAGAATGGCTGAAGTTTATTCCTCTAGTCTAGAGTGAGCGTCACAACTTTTCTCAAAGCAACTTTTGATTTTTGTTTGCAGTTGATGCAGGGCCCCTTCTTTGCATTTTAACAGTATTTTTTTCTGTAAAAATTACAAAAACTTGTTAATTGGTTAACTAAGTTATATAGTGAATTGGTTTAACATCACATTATATGCAATTTTACATTGCGCATTTGAAGTGTCTCAGCTGAAAAAAAATAATCCATTATTTATCGGTTTTAATATATCGGCCAAATTTTCTTATCTGGCAGATAACGATAACAATTTTTTTTTATATAAAATATATATATATATATATATATAGTAGGTATTGTAAAGTCCCCCTGTGGTGAAAATCAACTTTTTAATGTTGTTTATAAGTCTATGTGGTGTTTTTAACATGCTTTTATGACAAACCATGTGCAAATTCATAAGTCGACACCATTGCTGAGTATTTTCTCCTTAAAACGGCAGTAAACCAAAGACAGTCTCAAACACACGGTTTGAAATCGCTGCGTTTCTGACGTCACAAACGACCTTGTAACCAATCAGATCAACGTGTGACCGTCAACGAGTGGAGTGAGTGAGTGGAGGCGGGGCTCATTTGCATATTCATAGAACCACTGTAGAAAGGCTGTAGTTACATTCAAGCTATTTTAAGGCATGGAGACATTTTTTTTTCCAAGGAAAAAGTGCTTAAATATGTCATTTTAATGATGAAAGATGAGTTTTAAAGGGATAAAAATTATTGACTACAGGGAGTCTTTAAGATTAAATCACTGTATCACTGTAGGGCTGGGCATTGAATTTCATGATTCGATTTAATTTTGATTCATCAGCTTGCAATTCAATTACGATTCAATTTCAATTCATATGTAAATATATCCGGTACAGCACATGTAAACTCTTTAAGGAAAAAGTTGTTCATGCATGAACTGAAACCTGCACAAACTAAAAGATCGGATTTAAAAATCGATATCGGTTCATCGAAACGAGAATCGATTAAAATCAAGAAATGCATATTTAACTGGAAACAGTTTATATGGATATTTTTGGTGGGATGGCGGTAGTACCGTAGTTGTGCAGCGCTCTGGTGAGCAGCAGGATGGCGCTGGCGAGTCGGGCCGGCCCGGGAACGGTGAGAGGCGAGCAGAGAAGAGAGAGTTCACAGATGTATTTGAAGAGGTGAGAACTGCGTCGCTCCGCGGGGAGCAGAGACAGCAGCACTTCCCCATAATCCAGCACTGTGACGGTCTGAAACACAACATTAACACAGAAATCAATTACTGAGCACGAGAAGAACACACACACAATTATGGAGAGTACCCTTGTAAATGCAGTCAGTTATTTTTATACTAGAGCCGTCATGCGATTAAACATTTTAATCTAATTAATTACATGATATGCTGACTAATTAATAAAACATTAAATTTGGCTGAGAAATGACCCCAAAAAGGTCATTTCAAGTCATTATTGTGCTAAATCTGAAAAAAATATATATCATGGCCTTTGTAACAGTTTTTTTCCCCTAAAGCTACATTTTGTAATGTCGGTTTGATGCTTTTCAGAAGCTGCATCTGAATTGGCGTGTAGATATATTTACAGACGGTTTATCGCAGCTCAGAGGTGGCATGAATGCATTTACACTGCAGTTACAATTGGGTAAATAATGGCATGAGATTAATGGGTATTAAAGGGATAGTCCAGGTGATGCTGCACATTGGTGGTGGTGGTTGAGGAGATTCCCCCTTCCATAGGTAAAGCGCTATATATAAATGTAACAAATTATTAGTTCACCCAAAAATGTAAATACTGTCATTTGCTCTCCCTCATGTTGTTTCAAACCTGTATAACATTCTTTCTTGTGCCGAACATAATTTGAGAAATGAATTGTGAAATTTCCCTAATATCTAAAATTTGGTTGTCCTTATTTAATAGAATACAAATATAATCAAAAAAAAAAAAAAATGTTACATGGGTCAAAACCCACAAAAACATGACCAATTTTGTGTGGCAGTGCCAGTGAATATTTTGGGCAGGTCAAGTAACAATTTGAACTACTTGCCCAACTTTTTACTGCTGCTGAAAAAAAAAAAAAACTAAAATTAAACTCCCCAGCATTGAGGGCTGAGAGCAAATAAGTAATATAAATGAAAACAAAGGACCCTTTTAAGGTTCAAAAACATGAACATCCGTGATACTATCTTAATTATCTATTCTATCTTAAGATACAGATGATAATTGTTTGACTTTCACTTATTACACTTTCTGAAATATCAGTTTTACTGATTAAATGCCATCTTTCGTCATCTGGTACGTCTTCGTCATTACACTAAAGCGCATTCAACAGAAAGCCACATTTAAAGCAACATATTTTAATGTTTTGTTTGCATACATAACAAAAAAAGACTTATTATTCAAAGCAATATTAATCTGAAAGCATTGGTTCTGCATATCAGTTATTGGAAACCTAAACAAGTATCAGCTGTAAAAAAAAAAAAAAAAAAAAAAGTAAATATATATATATAGTCAATCTCTATCTTTATCGACTCAATTAACTAAAGAGTTGTATGCTCACATGCTTCAAAGAAAGCTGTATGGCACTCCAAGTATCAAAAAATAAAATATTGGGATTTTCTTTTTTTAAGTTTCTTATACTTCTATACATAGACAATTCCAAGACATTATGTACAGTATGTATGTGTGTCATTATTTCTAAAACATCTGTATATACGAACAAACGATCAATATACAAAAAAGATTTGGAAAACTATGGAATTTTACTTATTTCCGATCTGGGCAAAATAACCAATACAAATAGACCAAAATAATTATTATTAATAATGGCTTAATACACTTAAATACTAAATTAAAATAATAATGCATTTTTAATTAGATTGCTGGTCATGAAATGCATTTAAAAGTCAACATTCTGCTCAAATTTTTTTTTTTTTTCTTATTAAATGCCTTCTGGAATAACCTTTGCATTGAGAGGCGAGGTCTTAAAATGCCATCTAGGCTGGTAGCTCACTCAGCTTTGGCGTCGAGCTCTAAACCTCAGACACATTAATCTGAGCTGCTAGTCTATAATGAGGTTTTTGTGTGCTGGAGTGAATGAAGACAAGAGGGCGCTTATGTCCTTCAGGAACTGACCCGTATCTTCCCGTCCAGCACGGAGATGACCTCCCCCATCATGCGCACCAGGTCTTCATATTGATAGGTGTTGTCAGTGAGCCACACCGCCTCACGGATGGTCAGGATCTCTTTACTGATGTACCTGAGTCAGAAGATTAAAAAAAAAGTTGTTTAGTCTAGTATAAAGCTGCATGATTCTGGAGAAACTGAGAATCAAATCTTTTTGTTTAGAATCGAGATGACGATTCTCCCATGATTCGAAATAGACAACTAAACAAAATAACATGTCATTTACAAGAGATTCTGACAAAATGTCAATTGCTCCAGTCCATTTAAAAAAATATTTAATTAGATTTGTGTTGTTGAGAAATCGGTTTTAATGAATGATTCAATGAATCACTCAAAGACTTTGATTCATCAAGTAATGTGCACTCATTCAATCCCACAATGCACTGCAATGAGTGTACAACTGATGTAGACTCAATGGCTAGAGAATACCCATTATGCACTGTGAGAGTCACTGAACCAGAAGATGGCGCCCGCAGCTGAATCAACCATCCATTTTCCAAACCGCTGGTCCAATGTGGGTACAGCACAATATTATACGGGTATACATTCCTTAATTGATTAATAAATTGTTTAGTTATTAAACAGCACAAACTACGCTAAAGCGGCAGCCCTTCTGGCGCACTCGGTGTCCGAATTCACTCACTCGTTTTCATTCACTCCTTCAAGTGGACTATATTAGTGGAGTAATGTAGGGAACAGTAAACGAGGGTATAGGGGGTGATTTCAAACACATCTAGACTCACTCATAAAGACTTCATGTTTCATCACTGGATGAATCAGCGTTTTTGAACGAACCTCTTCAATGAATAATTTAAATGGCAAATACGTTCGCTGTGAACGAACTTGTCAAAGGTTTAATAGACATAGCCGAATCGTTGTCAGATTGCGCGGGGTGGTTGAATTAACATGGCAAACTTATCGAGTGTATTACTGATCTAGTTCTAGTCTGGCACAAATACACGATTAGCAGAGCGTCTCGTTGCTCACCGAGTGCAGATCACCATGCAGGCGATGCCCAGGAGCTGCAGCTGGGCCTTGGGCACTGAACACAGGCTCAGATAGCGGTCCACGCAGCCGATGGTCACATGCAGCACTTGACTGGAGAAGTCTTTCATGGTGGTCACCTCCACCAGCCAGTCCACCAGAATATACCTGCAAAAACATACGGGTGATGATGAGTGTAAAACATGAAGCTGAAAAGTAAAGGACAATTTGTTCAATAAATCAGTAATTCAATGAATATATATATATATATATATATATATATATATATATATATATATATATATATAGAGAGAGAGAGAGAGAGAGAGAGAGAGAGAGAGAGAGAGAGAGAGAGAGAGAGAGAGAGAGAGAGAGAGAGAGAGAGAGAGAGAGAGAGAGAGAGAGAGAGAGAGAGAGAGAGAGAGAGAGAGAGAGAGAGAGAAATAAACACACTGTAGCCAACCTGACCATCATTTTAACACCAAAAAAATGCTGTAATAGTGCTTTAGGGTGTGTTCACACCAGGAAAGTCCGATAGTTCACTTGCTTTGGTCCGGACCAAATTTATTTATTTTTCGTACGGTTGGCTTTCACACTGCTCTTTTTGCAAGAGAACCAAAATTTGTAAACAAAACCACACGTGTGCTAAGGGTCGTCTATTCATTGGACAAGGATTCTCAAGTAGGGAAATCAGAAAGTGCAAAAAAGGCTCAGCATGGAGATATTTCGTACGGCAATATTTGTTATTTTACTAATTTTGTGTTATTCTGTACAAACGCAATATGAAGAAACTGCGCAGAAGACGGATAAGGTATAAAGTTTTCATTCATAGAGAGGGGCTATGCTCACACATTCAAATAATGAGAATCTTATTGTATACTGCTAACAAGTGCTGTCAATGTTAACGCTTGCGATTAAGTTTGTCCAGTTTAACGCAGCATCATCCTTGTATTGTAACTATCGTTACATTATATGAACTGCAAAAGCTGTTTTTGCATCTATGCGCAATTACACTAAAGAGAACGCTCTGTGTGTGAATGTCCTGATGCACACACTCATTCATTCCAATGACGCACACACGGCGCGCAGAAAGACGCGCAACAGTATCGTGTGGCCAGACAGCGAGCCGGAATGGAATTCTCTTTCGCACTTGAACAACAATAACACAAACCATTATGCCAAAATCTCCGACTACGGAAGCCTGTTAACTCAAAGGCGCAGTGCTTTCTTGCAATTGGGTCGTAAACAAACCGTACCAGAGTTCGTTTGGAACCGTACCGAGACCACCTCTTCAGCTGGGTCTCGGTTCGGTTGTTTGGTCCGCACCCGAGTTCGATTGCTGTATTCACACCTGCCCAAAAGGTCCGCCCCAAGGGGGGAAACGAACTAGAGTTCGATTCAATCGAACCAAACAAGGCAGGTGTGAATACAGCCTTAGTCATTAGATTCAGCAGAAAGTCTGCATTTGCTTAGCCACCACTATGTATTAGAGATAAGTATTAAATATTTACAATATATCCACAGGGAATTTGATGTAAATATAAAAGCATGCAACACTCAGTGTTATTTTAATATATTATTATAGTATGTATTAATACTACTTTGCTTTTACATTTTTATTATTTATTTTAGTTTTAATAATTAAACTAACAAAGATGACAAAAACACATTTCTCTATAGCTATCATTTATTTCCATTTTAGACTTAAATAAGTTTAATTTGAAGTACTAAAATTACTAAGTTAGTTACCAAAGCAACATTTGTAAAAATAAACAAATTAAAAAAATCCCCCCTCTAATATTTGAATGTTCTTTATTTCTATCACTGAAAATTATTTGGTAACGCTTTAACATAAGGTTTCATTTGTTAACTACTCTAGTAAACGTGCACTAACAACGAAAAAATACATTTATTAAACATTAATTTCAACATTTCATAATAAATTATTAAAATCAAACATTGTATGTGTTAATATTATATTTAATGGATCTGAGTTAACAATGAACGGTTAACTAACATTAATAAATACTGTAACAAATGTATTGCTCATTGTATTAGTCAATGCATTAATGAGACCTTATTGTAAAGTGTTACCATTATTATTAACCGTTTTATGAAACCCATGTTAAATGATAATAATGACAACAACAATAATAATAAAAAGTAAAACAATTTGAATTAGATAATAAATAGAAATATATATTTTTTTAAGTTAGACAAAATCATGTGTGACTGACATTCAAGCCAAGAAACAACAACTTTACAATTCCCTGATATTCCTGGTTTTCAGAATATTTTGACATGGGTGTTGATTTCATACCTCTTAGTGGTAATGTCCTGTCCCTGCAGACTCAGCGGGTACTGCAGGGGTGACGGCCCGGAGTGGAAGAACTGGGCCACGAGTTCAGCGCAGGCCCGCGGCTCCAGACCCAGAGGGTTAGCGCTGCCACATGACTTCGCAAACGCCAGCTGGGAGATCAGAACAGACAAGTTAGACAAACATCAAACCCTGTGTGTGTGTGTGAGTGTGTGTTTAATATGGCATCACAAATGAACAGATTTTAACATAAAAAAGCATCACTCTTCATTTGAAGCCCCTGGCCCATCCAAACCCATTTACACACATCAGAGTGGCTTTCAATCTGGCACAGCTGCTGATTATTACAAGTCAATGTCAACAATGGCAGAGAAAACGTCCAGATGAGATAACAGGAAATATGATGCATCTTTCCCAGGGTGTGCACTTCCATTATGAGCGCGCTCAGAGCACTGACATTGTGAGAATGGAGGAATAATGGAGACGGATGATTGGTAATGACTTCATCAAAAGCACCCCATCACAGACGTCATTTTCACACAACAAAGGTAAAAAAAAAATGAACAAACTGAAGGCTGAGCTATCAAAGAACAAAAGTAAACATATTTTAGATGTGTTTTTATATGCAGCTTTCTTTTTTTTCTTCTTCAAGTAATTGTTTTTGTTGTAAATAAAAGATGCACAAAAAATACTACAAATATAAAGCACAAATGGTTTACAGTTTATCATGTTATATGACAGCTAGCTAAGAAAAAAATAGGTAAGGAAAAATCGACAAAAACAAAACAAAAAAAAACCCACCTCAACATAAGCATTTGAACTTCTATAACTCGACTCAACCAGGGGCCGGTTGGATAAACCGCTAAGACTAGTCTTACAAGCTAGACATCACATTTTTCTTTAAAACGGTTTTAAATCAGTTACATCGAAACATAGATTGGCCTAATTTGATATGGTAAAGTAAGACTGACTGCCCCTTGACCAACTGCTAGTGGGTCATAATAGGACTTTAGGGGCTGTTTACACCTGGCCACTTCATGCGTTCTCTCAGATCGGATAGCTATCCAATTTATCAAACCGATTCCATTTACACCTGGTCACATAAATGTGTTTTCGTGAAACGGATATAAATCTGATCTTCAATTCCCGCGCTATATGCAAATTTAATGGAGTTCACGTCACTGAAAGCAAAGCCCCTTTCACACAGCGCTTTGAACCCGGCAAATTGCCAGAGTGCCTTCTGTGTGAACGCAAACACGACCCGGGACTGATGCCGGGATCGATGCCGGGTTGGGGACCTAGTAACATTGCCGTGTTCAGACCCGGAACGCGCGCTGTGTGAACAAAAGCCCTAACCAATGCCGTGTCGTAATGATGACGCTGAAGTAAAGTGAAAGCAGGCTAGTGAAACGGTACGTAATGCTCTAGTTTATGATCGAATCAGAGAAAAAAATGCACAAGCGTGGTTTCTCCAGAGAGAAATCGCAGCTCATAAGCAAACTATACACGTTGCTGAGACATTACATGTCACGTGTCTTTCCGGAACATACACGGGTTGTGTGTGAACGCGCTCTCTGATTCCGGCAAATCACTGGCAGTGTGAATGAAGCAAAATCAAACGAACCCGGGTCAAATCCCGGGTCGCTTTATCCGTGTATTTTCCGGAATCTCTGTGTGAAAGGGGCTCAACAGATATGAGCTGCATTTTATTGATCATCAGGGTTAGGGTTAGGTTAGACCGCAATAAGAGAGAGCGGCAACAGCCCTGGTAAGATCATTTCGTTTCTTTACTTTCAATGATGATGATTGCGTGTTAAGCGTCTGCGGCTTACTTTCAGCAGTAGCGCCGTCATATCTGGCTATAACATGGCATATAGCCTATATAACACGCTCTCACACGTTTATTTTTTAGCATTTTCGGGAGAAGTAAAATTTACATATGTGGTTTTAACAACCAGATGCATTTACACTTGTCCAGTTTCTGGAATGCGGCCCAGACCTCCTCCTGAAGTGGTTTGAACGACCGGATTCAAATCCGTCTCGAATGCGTTTCGGAGGGCATTTACACCTGGTCTTTTCACGATCCGATCACAGGAAACGCATGAAGTGGCCAGGTGTAAACAGCCCCTAAGACACTGTCTTAACATAATGGCTGTTTATGCAACCGGCCCCTGGTTTAGTCCCTGTATTTTTGAATATGCCTTGTCCAGGAATCATGTAAATTAGAAATGTTGTGACGTGTTTATTCCCTAAAGAAACTCTATATCTCAAGACTATAATGAAGGCGTTTCAGGGAGTTCAGAAACAGTGTTACTGATATAGAGAATAACTCCCTCTGGAGTGACTTTGTAACTTTGCAGACCTTTTTCATGCTCAAACAGCAACATTACACACTAAAGAAAGCTGAACATCCTTTAATTTTCTATACACGTCATTTCTCCAGTCACCTGAGCTTCCCAGCATCCTTTAGCAGCGTAGTCCCTGAGTGTGCGCATGCACTGCAGATACCTGCCAGGGTCAGCGGTCTGAGGACAGGAAATAAACCAGCGGTCAGCACGCAGTCAGCAGAGACACAGGAGTGGCGTTATCACGAGAGCTAGAGAAGCTCTTACCGACGTGCCGCGGTTCATTTCCCACAGCAGATACGAGCTCTGCACGCTCCCGCAACGAGCCGACTCCTTCAGCATGGACGTAGCCTCCTCACGCTTCTCCTCATCCTGATACACACACATACAGAGTCACAGATTGAGTTTTAACACCTGCCACTCGAGGGGGGTTACGGGAGAACCAGAGCGGAGCTGCACTCATTAACACAAGCCTTTCTCAGGGACATATTGACTGAGAAGCACAAATGATAACGTCCATACACAGAAAACATCAAATAAGCAGCCCAAACCCAGCTTAACCATGGTAATGATGAACATCCTGTGGATTTCGGAAGTTAGTAACATCTCACGCTCTAGTTTTCGAGATTAAACCATTCTGTGATGCTACAAATGAGACTCCATCTTTAAAACCTGTTAGTATTGTACATCCGTTTACACAATCAATCTTAGATTAGAAGGCCATCTTTTCCAGAACAAAACCAACTCACGTCAAACAGCTGGAGGACTCTAGCCAAGCAGTAAAATAACGTCCCTCTCCGTTCCTGTAAAGACAAGAAGAAAGAAAGAAGGAAAGAAAGAAAGAAAGAAAGAAAGAAAGAAAGAAAGAAAGAAAGAAAGAAAGAAAGAAAGAAAGAAAGAAAGACATTAGGATGCGTTTAGAACTCGAAGGCATCTGCGTCATGATTGACAAATATAAATTGGATAAATATATGATTACATAGATTCCAGTCAATTTTGTTGTCAAGAGAGAGGAATAAAGAAAAGAAAAAACACGATCCCATACTGACAATATTTTGAGGAAGAAAAAGAAATGTAAACCAAATGAATATTTGGAAGGAAAATATATTTATCAACAATTGTGTATTTTATTTATCTACACTACCATTAAATGTTTGGGGTCAGTGGTTTTTTTTATGTATTTGAAAGTCACTCGTGCTCACTAAGACTGGGTTTATTTGATCAAAACTACATTGTGATAATGTTATTACCGATTAGAAGAACTTTCACTTTGAATATATTGTAAAATGTAATTTATTCCTGTGATCAAAGCTGAATTTTCAGCATCATTACTCCAGTCTTCAGTGTCACATGATCCTTCAGAAATCACTCTAATATGACAATTTGATGCTCAAGAAACATTTCTGATTATTAATCTATGGAAAATATGATAAATAATTATTGGAGATTAACCAGCTCATTTATTACAAAAATACAAATAAAATGTATTGTTAACACTTTACAATAAGGTTTAATTTGTTAACATTAATGTATTAACTAACATGAACTAACCTAAACCACGAGCAATGCATTTGTACAGTATTTGTGAACGCTAGTTATTAAAAATTCAAGGTTAACTCATGTAGTTTACTAATGAAACCTTATTGTAAAGTGTTACCAAAAAAAAACAAAATACTCAGAACCCTCTTTTCAGTTCCCAATCCGAATTTGGTCTCATTAAATACCTAGTTTCACTCTGAAAGCTGAACACTTGCATTAAGAGCTGTAACGTATAAAAATCTAAGAAGAAGAAGAAAAAAAGAAACTGTGTACTGGGCCCTGAGGAGTTGAACTGCAGTGGAAGTGAATGCTGGGATATCCAGGAATGGCTCACCAGGTTGGTCTCACACTCGGCTTGGAGCCGGTCGTACACCACAGCCTTACAGCAGCCTCCAGACGTGGACCAGGGCGGGCGGATGAACAGCCAGATGAACGGCTCGGCCAGCGGGGACCTGAGGCTCTCGGCCAGGCTGAAGTATCGAGACGCCATGCGGCCGCACAGATCGGCACGACCCTCCTCGCTGAGCGACGCTGAGGAACGTTCACACGTCATTACAGCTCTGGTCAGTCACCCAGACAATTACATCACTTAATCAAAAAAAAAAAAAAAGACTGTAGAAACTTACGTCCTTCATTGTACAAATACGCAATTCCTAGTTTCACAGCAGCTTCAAAGTTTCCTTTCTCCGCAGCCCTAGATATTGTCGAGGATGAGAAGGAATTTAATGAGAAAATTCATTTAAAATGTGGTATTCTGGACATGAAACAGGAACTAGCATGCTTTGGGATTTAGTCATTACCAGGAAAATATCATGACATTTTCAAAAAAATAAAAAAAAATTCAGGCATGAAAATTATTCAATTCAATCATTTCTACAGTGAATGCATCTACCCATAACATATAGTTAATAGTTCACAAACTGATCTGAATCAATAGAGAATCGTTTGAGAATCAGTCTGAATCAATTTGTAAAGGGTTAGTTCACCCAAATATGAAAATCCTGTCACCAATTATTCACCTTTATGTCATTCTGTTTACCATATTTGAGCGTTATATGCATGTTGTTCGCTGATCATGTGAATAAAAGCCTAAATTAAATCTCTTCATTATATAAAGCAATCGACTTGGAATGAACCGCTCGATTCACATTGATTTATTATACGATCTCTTCACGAATGGTTTGAAGCATCAGACTTTCAATGGAGAGACAGAAATCTCTCAGATTTCATTGAAAACATCTTCATTTGTGCTTCGAAGATGAACGAAAGTCTTACGGGGTTGGAACAGACATAGGAATGAGTGAATGATGAGAGAATATTCAAACTCTTACTTAGTTAGATACTTAGTCTCAAAAACATTGTTGTATATCATACCTCTCAAAGAGCCAAACGGTGTTGAGGGCCGGCCAGCGGTCTTTGAAGCTCACTCGTGCCCAGACACTTGAGTTACTATCAATAATGTCACGGAGATGAGAATGAACCTGCGGGATCACATGACATTCAACATCACAAGTGCACTTTTAGTTAACCGAGAATTTCTGATGTTGTAAGTGAGGCGTCCATCTTGACGAACCGCTCTGACGGAGAGGAGATCCTCAGCGGAGATGCATTGGAGGACGCACAGGAGCAGCTCCTCGGGAAGAGACAGCAGCGTGACGGCAGACGCACGCTTTCGGACACGCTTCCGGACAGGGAGAGAGAAACATTTGGCACATCGACAGTGGAGCACTAGAAACGGAGAATGAAGAAAATCACAATTAAACAACAACACTGAATCACATTTGGAGTATAATTGCAGGCAATCAGTGTGCGGCCAGGAACTTCTTGAAATTGCAGTTCATCACTGTTATTCTGGCCTATACTAGTCGATTAACTGGCCATTTTGAGATTATTGATATCAATAACTGGAGTTTGTTTGGACCATTAAAGGGTAGGGTTCACCTAAAAATTAAAATTACCCTATGATTTACTCACCCTCAAGCCATCCTAGGTGTATATGACATTCTTCTTTCAGACAAACACAATCGGAGCTATTTAAAAAAATATCCTGGCTCTTCCACGCTTATAATGGGAGTGAATAGTTTTCATTTTGGTTGAACTACTAACAGAATTATTCATTATCTGTAAGTTCAAAAATCTACCTACAGTTTGGTCAAATAATAGTGCACATATTCTGTTCTTAAATGTTTTAGTTTATTTAGAGTCTAATACAAGTATTCATACACCTGTATGAAGCTACATCTTATTTTATGGCATTGAACTGTATTTAATAAAGAATATCTGCATTATATTGGTCACTCTGCCAGCTAGATATCGAAACTGACCATTCAATTTAAATAAACAAAAACCTTTATTGGTTTAGCACTGTAAAAAGTACTTTAGTGGTAACGTTACTAGTATGGTATAGTAAAGACAGTAAAAGTGTGGTGCCAATATTACTACGCATACCATGGTATACTTGTTACACCAATGTACTTCAAGGAATATCACATTCAAAATTGCTTTATTGGCATGACTGTGAATACAATATTGCCAAATCAAATACAATATCACGGTACTAACTCACCACACTAACTTACAAGCCCATTAAAACATTTTTGTATCCTAAAAAGATGTTGCATTGCGAAACTCATTTAAAAGCTTAAAGATACATTAACACAAATATAATACACTAATTTTAACTAATAACGGTTAGTTTTGTTAGTTTGCAATGGCAGTTTTGACATGCTCACAGTCACAACCAGTAGCAAGTTTTCCCTCCTTATTCATAAACCAGTTATAGGACAGAGGACAACTGACCTATCTTTAGGAGATATTACCTCAGAATGTATTAAGGACAATTCAATAACACAGTTATGGACATGGGAAGAACATTTATATTGAAGTGATGAAAGTTTACTTCAATTATATAACTTACAGGTTAACGGGTCAGTAACGTTACGTCTCAACTTTGTAAGCATTTAAAAAAAAAAAAAACGTCAGCTGATTATGATGTAATCGAAAGATAAATGTTCATCAATGTTGATGAAATATGAACATAGGAATTTACAACAGAAAAAATAATGATTAGATGAGATTAAAGTAGTTAACGTTACTTACCGCCCGCTTTCATTTCAAGGAAGGATTAGATAAGTCAGTTTGCAGCGATAATGCTTCACAGTGATCCGAAATTAATACTTAAATCTTTGAGTATTAGATTAAATTAATATAATCAGTTTTACTGATTAACCTACTAAATTCCTGTTAACTAATAGTGTTGGACTGTTTAAAACACAACTCTCCTCTGACCCAACCATGCAACTTCCATTAAGCCCCTCCCCCCCGATCGCTTAGCCACGCCTGCGCGGACAGTTTAAACATCAACTCTGGACGCTCACTGGCCAGAAGACGGATACGCCCATCACGGTCGCTGCTGCGTTCTGATTGGCTTTCGCGTAAACCTCGAAGCGCCATTGGTCCGTTTTCCTAAACGGATAAAAGGCGTCGATGTATTGGCTGAAAAGATGCTATTTCGAATTACGCGCTTCCAGTGCTGTGGGACAGGAGTGGTTAAGGGGTTTCGCTCGGGGAATTCTGGGGGATGTAGTATATCATTGTATAACATTAGCGAAATCAGTCAGAAGAAATGTGTATTTTTTCATATATTAAATAAAATTAATTTTTAAGTCTTACGTCCAAAACAACCCTCAAAACGAGCCTGTAATCTAATAAACTAAACATACTTTCAGCTAAAGCATAGATAGAAATTACCTCATATGCTGTTAAAAAAATATTGTCACAATTATGAAATAATCATATACTAGGCTACATGTATTAAATAATGCATCGTATTCAAATTATTTTGATTAATCATTTCAACCTTTTTAAATTACCCCACTTATTTACCATTTTAAAAATCCTTTAAAATAAAGATCCTTGATTTTTAAAATATGGTTCCATATTTACCGATTACAAAAACAACTATTATTTAATGAATTTAATTCATCCCTATAGTAAAAAAAAGAAAACTATACCATATTTAAAATACATTTATTTCATACTAAGTATAAATCCATTAACATAGGCTATATGACATATCACTTGAGACTTACTAATATACTGTAAATGCAAGATATTTAAAGTTTACCTCAAGTATACTTGCAATAGTTCCACTTTAGCACAGTCAAATATACTTAAGTATATCTTTACTTGAACCTCAGCAAAATTTCCAGATAACTAAAGTATATACAAAGACTTCAAGTAGCCTCAATTTAGTAAAAGTACAATTGCATATTTATATTAAGTACATAAATATGTAAATGTATTTGTAGCCTACACTTAGCATAAAACAAATGTTTTTCAAATACATGTTGGTATTTATTCTTCACTGGGGTCTTTTTATGAAGACAAGCCAAATAAATAAATGTGATGAGATATTGATTAGAGTTTTATTATGTGAGAAGGACAGGCATAAAACGAATCGCTATTGACTGTTTGGGTCAATGGTCGATACAGTTCAGCAGTCATTTTACAAATACCGACAGCAAAATGCTGTCACCTATTAATCAGAATCAAATATTGTGGATTTCACAAATAAGGCTTTGACACAATGCCTTTCAGTTCAGGAAAGTTAAATCATTCTCACATCAGTGTCTGGATGGCTCTTAATGGAGGTTTCAACCACACACTCTTAAAAGTAAAGGTTCTTTATTGGCATTAATGACTCCTTTGCATTGCACAAAAGGTTCTTAATAGTGGAAAGGGGTTCTTCAGATTTTTAAAATGATGTTCGGTTCACTGAAAGATTCTTTAGGGAACTTAAAATGGTTCTTCCATGGCATTGCAGCAAAAAAAAAAAAAACTATTTTGGAAGCTTTATTTTTAAGAGTGCATTGAGATTTTGCCATGAATGAGGGTTGTGTGCTCATGGTAAACCGTCACGAAGTGCTGACTATTAGCTTTCATCAAGCCTGTCACGTCTGTGATTATTAGTGGCTTTCAGCGTATAAGAGAACAGGGGGAAACGCCACACATATAATGGAATGACTATTCATTCGAGTCATAATTCATGTCATTTTGTTTGGTTATACATGATGCGTTCCTCAATATTAACTGTTTATCAATAGGCTTGTGCATATATTGCATGATTTTAAAAGTGTAGCAAAAAGCTATTGATACTAATCAACTGCATGCATGATTGAAGTGTCTATTCAAGTCATTAAAGCTTTGCATCTTGTTAAAGAAAGCATCGTGTACGCATTTGAGCCAGTGATCTAATCAGGTGACAGTGTGAAGAGCAAGAGGTGCTTTAGTCATTCATCGAGAATTAGATTATTGGCAGCAACAAGTAATGAATATAAATAGCATTTAACTGAGTTATAGGCACACATAAAGCTTGCTTAGATGCTAGACCTTTATGTGATATGATATTCATCTGTATTGTTTTTCTCACATTGAAAGATGTTTTTTTTATATATATATATATACTCAAGGTTTTGACTTCACTTAAACCTTAATGAAGGTCTGAAGGTTTTTGAACTGGCACAGAGATAACAGCCTCCACTGACAGAGTATACAAAGGAACAGAATTATGCTTTCCAAATGACGGGCATTAAATGGGAGTGTGTGCACCTGTTGAAGAATGAAAGGGTCCAAATGAGGGCTGAATTGACCATGGATGTGTTTCCATGGCAACCTGAAACAATATTATAGTTGGGAATCCAGGTGTGGCGGATCGTGTCTCTCAGAGGATTTTTCAGTGTTTATCGGCTCTCGTCTCGTGAGCTCAGTGGAAGACATGTAAAATAAGTGTGAGATATAGCAGACCGCTTACAATAAGGGTTCAAGCCTACTGAACTCTGTAACCATTAGAAAAATACACAAGTATCCTTGTGTTTAAGTATTTCTGTGTTAAACAGACTTTCAGAAATATGTTCAGGTCAAGATCAGGCACTTAAACTTCAGTAAATATAACTCTGGTTATTTACACAATTCTGAGAAAATGAACTGAATGGGAATAAATCAGTGAGGGGCTGATGGTTTGCTTACATGAGGACGTCAACTTGAAAATAATTGATAATCAGATTTAAGACAAATCAAACTACAGGATTGAATGTTTTAAAGTCAGCGTGAGATGGAAGTTGAGATGTCTTTTGCTTTCCTATTGTGATGTTTAAGTAAAATATTCTCGAACAAATGTAGGGCGGGGCTTGATTTTGTCCATGTGGATTTGATTGGATGGTTGTGGTTTGCTATTGGTGGATCCCATGTGAGTGACAGGTTGCCCCGCCCTCGCGCCATTAAACATCATCAGAGAAGAGATGCAGCAAGAGGGAGGGGAAGTTATTTTGATCAAGATTACGAGGGCACATGAAAAGACGTGCACGGGAATATCATTTAAACTGCAATAAATGAGTGATTCCATAGAAATTCCATTTAAATAAAAGATTAGTCAATTTTGATTTCATGGTGACTTTAACATGACAAACCCAATCTAACAGCACAAAACATAACAGAATTAATCAAATCTATTGATACTCACTGGACTTTGAACTGTCAGTTTCCCTCCAAAATTCTTCTTCTTCTTCTTTTAACGGTGGTTGGCATCTATCTTATTGGTCCATTACCGCCACCATCTGTTCCGGAGTGTGGATCAACCGCGATAGGAATGTCACAATTCCCCTGTTTGTTGGATTTCCTTGCAGTTTCACCCGTTTTATCTTTGTTTGTATTTGAATAAAATGCAATTAGATCTTCGCCTCTCCTCTTCCCTGCTCCACCTAAGAAAACTGTTAAAGACAGATTACATTAAAGTCAGGTTGAAAACTCTCACATGATATCGCAGCAATAGCAAACGATCCAATGAATTCCCAATGGAAAAAAAAATCGAGTCTCGCCCTACATTTTTTCTTGTTGGAGAAGTTATGTGTCACAATAGGGAAGAAAAGGCTATCGCAACTTCCGTTTTATACCGACTATTGCATTGCGATTCGCAAGCATTTCCATCAGTTTGTGTACCAGTTCTAACGCTTTTAAAAATATAAATGCTGTATTTCCATTGCATTTCCATCAGCATGTTCATGAGAGACTTTGTGTTTATTCACTCATCAGCTCTCTCGATTAAGGACCAAATTCTCTTTCTAATTACATATTTCAGTAATCATCGATTGATCCAAAACTTGTTATTTTAAACTCGCTGAACCGTATTAGTCCAAATATTTGTCCTGGTGAAACAGGAAACGGATCATCCTTGTTTATTTTGACATTCCTGCCGTGCAGTTCTCCCTGTGTGAGCTGAATCTGAGGATAATTGAAGAACCCCAAGCAGGCGATTTTCCAGGAAACTCTCACTGCTTAATTGGTGGATAAATGCAGTGGAACATCTGGTAGAGTTCACCCTGCCATCTGATGCAACAGTCAATTTAGCACCTCCATTTACCCTACTCAAGTTTTCCTCACAGGGATAATTCACCCCCCTCTCGGGAAAAGGCTGTTTGATGGCACAAAAATGGGACGTCTAAAAGCCATGCAAGGACTTAAAGATGTTGTAATTTAATTTGCCTTGAAAGATTATATCAAACTGCAGTTTGCCTCTGTGCGCTATCATTTTGCGTTCTGGGACAGAGATGTTAAGTGCGAGACATTTTTTGCAGTTTTAGCATGATCATTAATTCAATTATCACATGCACATCCCCTCTTCAGCTTTGGAAAGATGATTATGGACTGATTTCTATATTAAGTAGGATATGGTGTATTTTTAGTTGTGCTTGTGAAAAAAAAAAAAAATCCCACTGACTGACATTTAAGAAGGGACCAGAGCTATATGTAGAGTATTCTTTTCCATTTTTTACAGATTTGTGTGACGCATGTATAAAAATAATTTTAAATAAAAATAAAAGGTGCATAATAGTATATACTTAATAATAGTATATACTTAAAGAAGAATACACTGCAAACCGAATGCAGACTCTTTTGACTTGGGTCAGTGAGCAACAACCTAACTACCCAAAACATCCCAAAAACACCAACACCATTGCAAAAAAAAAAAAAAAAAAAAAACATCCTAACAGCATATAGCAACCATGTAGAAACACCCTAGCAACACATTGACAAGCAGCAAAACACCCTAGTGATGCCCTAGCAACCACCCAGAATATAGAAACAGAATAGATTAGACACCACCTAGAAACCACATATCAATGCCCTTAAAACCACCCAGAAAACCCAAGCAACCAAACAAAACCTCCTTACAGCATAACAACCATCTGGAAACACCCAACACCCTGGCAAGCAGCCAAACACCCTAGTTATGTCCTAGCAACCACCCAAAATATAGAAACAGCATACTGTAGAAAAAACAAAACCACATAGCAATGCCCTGGCAACCACTCAGAAAACCATAGCAACAACAAAAAAACACCCTGGCTAGCTGCTAAACACCCTAATGATGCCCTAGCAACCACCTAGAATATGGAAACAGCATAGACACAAGATAGAAACAATCACTGCGCTGGCAACAACCCAGAAAAGCCTAGCAACCAAACAAAACCTCCTTACAGCATATCAACCATCTAGAAACACCCTGGCAAGCAGCCAATCACCCTAGTGATGCCCTATAACCACCCAGAAGATAGAAACAACAAAACCACATAGTAATCTCCTGGCAACCACCCAGAAAACCCTAGAAACAAAAAAACATCCTAACAGCATAGTAACCACATAGAAACACTCTGGCAAGCAGCCAAACACCATAGTGATGCCCTAGCAACCACCCAGATATAAATAGGATAGGAACAACCTAGAAACCACATAACAATGCCCTGGAAGCCACCCAGAAAACCATGGCAAGCAACTAAACAAAATATCCTAACATTATAGCAACCACATAGTAACACCCTAGATACTGCATATCATCACCCTGGTAACCACCCATAACAAACTATCATGGTAGCTGCTCACATTTCCATTTACAGAAAATTAAAAAAATAAGTTTTTTACATTCTTTGACCAATAAAAACTGTATATTGGCCAATAAAATAAAATGCCAGTTTTTTTCATCCTTGTATTTTACTGCCACTTAGAGAAAAAGAAGCTTGAGGGAATACTCTAAAAAAAATTTTTTAGAAAAAGAAACGGAAAGCAAAAAGCTATGCCTTTTATCACTACTCAATTAACAACTTAAAGTTCAACGAAACGTGACCTATTTTTAAAGCCGCTCACTTTTCTCAGCGCTCAGAGAGGAAGCAGGCGTGCTGAAGTTGCGCTGAATCCGTGTGCATGTGAGAAGGCAGGAAAGGGAGCTGGTGTAATTGATCGGAGAGTTCAGTGGAGCGGGAGAGGTCAGCGCCGGCCGGCTCTAAAGTCAAGACTGGGTGGAACGGGGAGGAAAAGCTTCAGTGCCAGGATTCCTGTAATCTACCCTGACCATCACACGCCCAGAGTCGCCTCCTGTGGCCTTTTCCCCTTTTCCCTAAATCAACCTGTTTCCTGCTCAAACATTCACACGCTAACTAGAGTTTAGAGTCTCTGGTGGAAGGGCACGGACGTATCACACGGCACGCTCGGTTTGTGGGAAATTACCTGTGGTTAGGTAGTGCCTGAGCACATTTGAGAAGTGGAAAGCGAGGATATGGAAAGAAAGTGCTCGGGTTGTTAATGGATTTCTCATACGGAAGAAGTGCAGAGTAAGAACAGCACTATATTGATCCTGAACTAAAGCTGTTTGTCTCGCTGACTATCCTATACGCTTATTTCACGCTAATCGCACTTTTGGAATTTCCCCAAAAGAAAAAAGAGGCTGAGATTGGAGAAGTGGGAGCAAAAATCAGCAAGTTGAGCATAATAACCAGCAATTGCACATTGTGGTGTACAAAATATGTGATGAGGAATCGCTCAAATGCATGGCCCAAAAGGATTGGATTTCATCATTTAGTTCAATTCACATTTATTTGTATAGCACTTTTCACGATACACAATCGTTTCAAAGCAGCTTTACAGAAAAGGCATGCTTCTACATTTCAGTTTAGAGCAAGATGTGACTGTGTACAAGTTATGTCCATATGTCCAGAAATGTACAGTTCTAAGATGATACAAATCATGCTGTTAGCTAACATCATGTATTCATGTATTCTCATTAAAGTTGTGATCATAATGATTACAATATATAGAAAATTTGGCAGTTGTGTATGTTGATTCAGAGTTGGCATCATCTGATGCCGTCATTATCAGGAAGGCTATTCCAGAGTTTAGGAGCCAAATGAGAAAACACTCTCCCTCCTTTAGTGGATACTACCAGAAGCCCAGAGTTTTGTGATCGTAAAGACCGTGATGGATTGTAAGGCGATAGATGATCAGTTAAATACAATTAGCTAAACCATTTAAGGCCTTATAGGTCAGTAGCAATACTTTGTAATTAATACAGAACTTAATAGGTAGCCTGTAGAGATGATAAAATTGGTGTTATGTGATCATATTTTCTTGACCTACAGTAGAAAGAACTCTAGAAAGACTAATTGTAGCTTATTTATTGAGGATGCAGGACAACAACCGGCTAGTAATGCATTACAGTAATCTAGTCTAGAGGTCATGAATGCATGAACTAGCTTTCCTACATCAGAAACAGAGAGCATGTTGAGTAGCTTAGCAATGTTTTTGATGTGGAAGAAGGCTGTTTTTGTAAATGTGAACATATGAAATGTGATTTTCGACAAGTTGCTGTCTAATATAACTTCCAGGGCCCGTATTCCTAAAGAATCTTAATGTAAAAAGTAGCTCCTAGTGACAAAATTCTAAGAAAATTCTTAGAAATGTGGGCGTTTACTCTTAAAATTAAAGAAAAAATCCTAGTAAAGAAAAAAGTAATTCAGAAAGCATCTTAACCCTTAAAAGAGGTCTTAAGGTCAAAATTGTTAGGAGTATGGATGAGGACTTTTAAGAGGCTTAAGAGTTTCTTTAGCAGAGGAGAAAATGACAGAACGATGAAGAGGGAGAAGAAATGTGATGCAGACAATAGATGACGACAGTGAGTTAATAAGACGCTATAGATGAGATTGTGCAGTGATCATGTTTGTGACTGATCTTATTAGAGACACGCTAATATCTCCGACACAGCGCAGGAATGCCATAACGCCAGAAATGAAAGTAATCACTACATTAAGATATTTGGCAAATGGGAAAATACAATAAAGCAATAGTGATTTGGGTCTGTGACAACCTTCTGTAAGCAGTGATCACACAAACATTACAGCACTTTCAGAACCTCTTATTGTGTCGCAGTTCATTTAGTTTCCACTGGACATTCCCACCTTGCAGGCTCAAAAAACTGTATTTATGAATATAGCAGGCTTCCCTGGTGCGCACAAGCAGGGGAATGAACCGTTAATAATGTGCGCTATAAGCGCCCACGTCCGCTTCTCGCTCCATGCTGTGACACCCTGCCCGAATTTTCCTTTAAGGACGGCCTAGTGTTCATCCACTAACTCGGCTAACAGTAAACACGGTTCTTCTGACCAGTCAGGCTTTCTCGTCTTTCTTGTTTTTTAATCCATGTTTTCAAAACAAACATTCAAACCACCACTTAAATAGACAGCAATCAGTGTAATTGGAAAGAGTGGAACAATTTTTATCATTCTAAGCCAATCAAATTAACAGCAAGGTAAAAAAAAAGGATTTATATACATAAATATAATGTGTGTGTGTGTGTGTGAGTAAACTCTATACTTAAAATGGCTCTTTTTTTTCCTTCTTGGACAACCAACCAATCACAGTCTTCAAAAGATTGTGTCATATATAGCAACAGGGTCAGCCCCGCCTCCTCACTAAGATGAGAGTTTTTGTCTTTTCCTTACTCAGAGTTGCTCTCAGATCGGTCCCGAATCACTCTTAAGCTAAGACTCCTACGTAAAAGTTTTTAAGCTAAATTAAGAGTTTTCTAAAAGGATTCTTAGATTCTTTAGGAATACGGGCCCTGGTCTTTTACTGTAAGATGAAGTAACAGTACAGTTTTGGTCCACCTCAATCTTATCTGAATAAAATGGAAAGAAAATGACGGGTCATCCAATATTTTATATCTTTAACACACACTCTAAAAAATGCTGGGTTGTTTCAACCCAAATTTGGGTCAAATATGGACAAACCCAAATGTTGGCTTAAAAATGTAATAAAAATTTTTACAGTTGAAAGTGAAAGTTGAAGTTGGGTTAAAATTTTTAATTAAATTTTTAACCCAATATTTGGGTTTGTCCATATTTGACCCAAATTTGGGTAAAAACAACCCAACATTGTTTAGAGTGCACTCTGTCAACTCATGATTAAATATATAATTGAGTGTCATCAGCATAACAGTGGAAACTTATTCAGTGTTTTCTTATAATATTACCAAGTGGCAGCGTATATTTTGGAAAATAGCAGAGGGCCTAACACAGATCCTTGAGGCACTCCATAATTTACTGACGTTAACTTGGCTACTGCCCCGTTTAAATAGACAAAATGGCAACAGTCTGATACGTATGATCTAAACCACCTTAATGCCTGCATACCAGTCTAATTTTGTAGTCGATCTATGAGTATCTTTGATCTGTAGTGTCGAACGCAGCACTAAAATCAAGTGAAACAGAATTTAGATACAGCCTTGGTCAGAAGCTAGAAGTAAGTCATTTGTAATTTTAACAGTTTCCGTGCTATGATGGGACCTGAATCCAGACTAAAATGTAGATAACATTTTATTGCAGGAAGATTGAGCGGACACAATTTGTTCTATTTTAGACATAAATAGAATATTTGAAATGGGTCTTTAATTTGCTAATTCATTCGGATCTAATTGTGGTTTCTTAATGAGAGGCTTAATAACTGCCAGCTTGAACGGTCTTGGAACATCACCTCGAGATAAAGATGAGTTCATAATCTTCTGCTACAGCCTACAGGTAACAACTCTTTCAGTAATTTAGTGGGTATTGGATCTAATAACCATGTTGTTGGTTTAGCTGTAATGATGAGTTTATTTAACATAGCTGTAAAGCACAGCAATTGTTCTTGAGGGATGATAATTGAGGCGAAATCATAAAATCCTATCAAAGGCTGTACATTTACAATTGTATTTCTGATGCTTTCAATTTTCTCAGAGTAGAAATTCGTAAAGTCATTACTACTAAACTGTGATGGAATATTCAGTGCAGGTGATGAATGTTTATATGTTAAAGGTAGGGTAGGCAATTTGTTTTATAAACACTTTTTGTTATATCGTAATTACCAGATGGCAACCTGTGACCTTCTACCCGGAGCTGTTCCCAGATTTAGACTGGGATTTATGCGTAATGTCAACACTATCATCGCTGAAGTTAATCTGCAACAGTCAGGCGGTACAAGTAATAACTCTGCAAGTTGTTTAAGTTATGCTTTGAGACATGAGGTAATTTAAAATTAATCTAGCTTCTTGTGAAAATTAGCAGACTCTGTCTGCTCTGTGCATTTGTGTTTTGAAGGAGGTGTGGCTTTAAAGAGTGCTCTGAAGGGAGGGTGGGATCTCATGCTTTCAAAGCTAACTTTCTATTGCTAGCCACTCCGCAACTGCCTACCCTACCTTTAATCTAGCCACTGTACTAAATAAAAACATTGGATTGTTTTGCTTATTTTCTATGGGTTTGCAGAGATGCTTGGTCCTGGCTGCTTTTAAAGCCTTTTTAGCAGGACAAACTGTCTTTCCACGTGATTCTAAAGACCTCTAAATGAGTTTGTTTCCATTTGCGCTCTAGATTTCAAGTTCTCTCTTGAGAGCATGAGTAATACTGTTGAACCATGGAGCAGTACTTGTCTCTCTAATCTTTTTTTAATCTGAAGGCTACAATTTCTAAATGTACTAGAGAACATAGCGCCCATACAGCCAGTCATTTCATCAAGTTCATTTTTATAGTTCATAATTTAAAAAAAGTTCATAATTAAAAAAAAAAACATATAATATAATATATATACTGTAACAAAGTTTCTGGAAAGTTCCTATATGAGATTTTCCATCTCAATACACATGCAACACATTCACCGCATTATGCTTCCAGTAGGTGGAGTCTCTTGACTGAAGCCCTTCAGCTGACTTGAGGGATTATTCAGTACATGCTTTCGGATTTACAAATTGAGATTGTTTTTCCATTGGCCATGGCTGTGACGTCCAAATCAATTATCTCTGATTTAACACTTCTTGACTGGGATGCCTGCAGAAACCCAGCAAGATTTCTGTCTGCTGATTAGTGCTAAACTCGACAGCAGTGCATGCGTTTAGGTTGGTCAAACATTATTATATGGAAAAAAGATGTCGGCTACAATAATGTAAGTTTGTAAAAGCATCAAAAGCGTCAGTATTATTTCCTCATGAAAAGCGGACACCCATAGCCTAACAAAAACCAATTTCAAAGCTCAAATTTCATTAAGATTTTTCAAATACTTGAGCACACATGCAGAGAGAGAGAGAGAGAGAGAGAGAGAGTAGGAGAGAGAGAGAGAGAGAGAGAGAGAGAGAGGAGAGAGAGAGAGAGAGAGAGAGAGAGAGAGAGAGAGAGAGAGAGAGAGAGAGATAAACACACTGTAGCCAACCTGACCATCATTTTAAACACCAAAAAAATGCTGTAATAGTGCTTTAGGGTGTATTTTTTTTTTCAAATTTATTTATTTTTCGTACGGTTGGCTTTCACACTGCTCTTTTTGCAAGTGAACCAAAATTTGTAAACATAAAACCACACGTGTGCTACGGTCGTCCATTCATTGGAGAGAGAGAGAGAGAGAGAGAGAGACAGACAGAGAGAAAGAGAGAGAGAGAGAGAGAGAGAGAGAAGAGAGAGAGAGAGAGAGAGAGAGAGAGAGAGATGAGAAGAGAGAGAGAGAGAGAGATGAGAGCGAGAGAGAGAGAGAGAGATGAGAGCAGGCCAGCCTTTAAAGAGAAAATCCTTGTGACTCACACACTTTCTGTCTGTCTCTCTGAAGATATTTATAGATCTGCTCGCAGGGACCATGGTTCCATATAGATTTACTAGAATCAAAAGCCAGAGGGTGAGCTATACATTTTCTTTTCACAAAAACATCCCTCAGGGTTGAACATCCAGGCATGTTCTGTATGTCTAGGAATTTCATTTTTCTTCTTCAAATACTTTAAATCTGTAACTTAAGCCGCTACTCAAAGTATTAAAAAAGCTACATTGAAGCTAAATACATATGACATGCAGGCAAAATTATTTAAAGTATAGCTAAAATTAGTTACACTACTAGATTAGACAGACGATAGATAGATAGATAGATAGATAGATAGATAGATAGATAGATAGATAGATAGAATAGATAGATAGATAGATAGATAGATAGATAGATAGATAGATAGATAGGATAGATAGATAGATAGATAGATAGATAGATAGATGATAGATAGAACATTGTAATAATCTAAAGAACCTTTTGTGGGATAGAAAGATTCCACGGATATTTAAGGTTCTTCATTTTTTAAGGTTTTAAGAGTGTGCTACTTTTACTTTTAGTTACATGACACCACAGGTAACGACAAAGTAAATGACACGGTGATAAACTATTTCACATAACAGTTCTTTAATAGAATTTTTCAAAAGTCTTTTTAATATGAATATAAATGTAAAAATATAAATAACTAATATTTACATCACATAGTTTGACACAGAATACAGATTTTGGCATTTGTTGCCTCCAGCTTAAGAGAAAAAGCATTCTGGAGAATGCAAGGGTGGTGAAAACACGCTCTCGAACAAGAGAGGTAGATTTACTCTTTCTCATTCCAAAAAATATGAAACATTAGAACAGTTATTTCATTCACGACTCACTCATTCACAACAACTTTGCCACTTTCAACATGAAACAAGAGCAAGTTTCAAGAACAAAACCGCATGGACAGGGTTGTGTTTCTAGTAAGCCTTAGTAGATCGTAGAACAATTGCCACCAATGGTCTCTACGATCAACTTAACTCACAATGCTTTTGAGAAACGCAGCCTAGGTCAGTACATTGGGGGTACAGATTGTGGATTTAAGTACAACAGAAGACTGTAAGGCGATAACGAAGCTAAGTATACATACTTACTATATGGTCCCAATATGTTTGATTGTGCATTCCACAGATAGCCGTGACATTCTGCTCACGTCTCTTCCATGGAATTGCACAACTCTGTAAATGTGTTCACCCTCTATAAACCTCCCTCCTTTCCAGCTCTTGTAAAGGGCTGAGGAAAATCTGAAAACGGGAGGAAATCATAGCGAACAACTACTTCCAGATATGCATGGAAATGATCACATAGGCAGGCCAAAAATCTGTATTATATAAAAAAAGAACATTTTACGTTTGAGTATATTTTCAGATATCAAAACACAACCTGCTCCGCACTTGTTTCAGCGCTTTTGCAAAATGATGTTTTAAGGATGATCAGATTATTTTCTAGAAAAACAAAGCAAAAAAAGATATTGAATTCCTTTTTTAGGGCTAGGGGTGGGGTGGGGTTGGGGGGGGGGGGGGGGGGGGTGATCTTGATTTGATCATGTAAACAGCTATCTTGGATTACTGGCTTTCCATGATACAATCAGACGCTCCATTAGGGTCAGTCACAGATATCCCAAGAGATCTCATCTGGTCCTTTTCCCACTTAAACACCAACTTCATCCCTGATTTAGCCTGATTCTAGTCAGCTTTTTCCCGTGCTGCAGTTAAGAGCATTGTGAACAGTGTTTAAAATGCGGTCGGAAACTCCATTCGCTGCTTTTAGCACGCTGTAGAAAAACACAAGGCGGCAATATATTTTTGTAAAGGGACAAAAACCACATTCTGGTGTGAAGCTAGTAAAAAAGCTAAAGGAGGCAAAGGCAGCTTTAAAGCACGTACATCGGTCAACAAAAAGGCACTGCGTTTATCCCTAGCCATGTGGTCAGACGTCACTGTTAAAAATCAATCCCATCTGGACGTGCCCCAAGTGCAACCGCTGAGTTGCATGCCATGCGCACGCATTCAGTCCAAAAACGTATGTTTCTAGTTACAATAAGCTTAGCCTCAAACTTACATGTCTATTTAAATCACAAACGAGATCTCGTTCGTATCTCAAAATGTCTTTAGCGATGAGATTAAACGGAGGGCAAATGGAGAAAGAAAAAAAACAGTAATCTCACGTGTTTTCTCAACAATGTCTCAAAAAACTGTGCTCAGATTTGCCATTAAAAGTCAGAGCTCACAATATGAACACAAATCATTTTCATGCAAGAACAAGTTAGTTCAGATATCCAGTTTAATTTTATAGCTCTAAACTCCTACTGTATGTGAACAATTGTCTCAATTTGTGTCTATTTTTATTTCTCTAAAGCTTTTATTTCTCCAAGGTTGATACTTAAACACGACCGAGGAATTCATTAAATCTCCCTGAGCTATGAAAGAGTGATCAAATCTTCCTCTGGGCTCAAACAAGTCTGAACTTGTGCTAACAGCCAAATGCTTCAAAAACTGCCTTTTTCCAAGCACTCAAGGTTGTTAATCCTCTCTCTTTCTCGAATTATTTTTCTTTCTCTTACGCACAAGGATTCTCAAATCAACTCCTCGACATGGTCAAAACATCTCAATCGATGCGCTTTCCGTGAAAGGAAAGGGGTATTAACCTCTGAATTGGTATGGATTTCTGTCCGTCTCCAAATGTTATTCTTCACACAGAGTTTCCCCATGATTTATAGGACTTTTGAAGGGTAAACTCTTTCCAAAAAGGAACATTCTGTCATCATTTACTCACCCTCATGTGGTTCCAAATCGGTATCACTTTCCATCTGCTGTGGACCATAAAAGAAGATATTTTGAGAAATGTGTCAGTTTTTTGATTTGTTCTTACAAAAAAATTTGTTGTTTTGGACCCCACTGAGTTTCAAAATATCTTCTTTTGTCTTCCACAGAAAAAAAAAGGATGTCATACAGGTTTGGAAGGACATGAGGGTGAGTAAATGATGAAAGAATATTCATTTTTGATTCATTATCTGTTACCCACAATGTGTCAAATGATCAAGGCAGTGTAAATAAGCGGTATTCCCATTGTGAAAACGGATGTAAGCTCCAGCCTTTGTGGGCTCTGACCAGGTCAAGGTGACGACATATTTATGCGTGTTGTTTTTGGGAGTGAGGAGAACATGATAAAACAGCTGAGTCTGAGTTTTAAAGCTGGCACTGGAAGAGGAAAATAGAGACCGAGGGGTGAAACAGAGCTAAGGTACTGTACCATGCTAGTCCTAACGCTTGCTCAAGGCACTGGAACAAGAACAAAAACTTTACACACACTTTTCGTGTACCCTTGTGGCATCTTTTTTTTTCCCCTAGTAATCCTGCTCATCTGTCTGACAGGAAATGAATTTTATATTCAGGCTATCTCAGAACAAAAGGGCCTTAGGCTTGCTTGCCTTTCTCTGAACCGTGTCGTTATAAAATTCCTCTGCGGTTGTTTTTCCGAATACCGACTATATGAGGTCCATGAAGAGTCCTGAATTTGCCAGATAGAATCACACACACACACATACACAATCCAATGCAAACACATTGTAAAAATCCCAATAAATCAATCTCGGATCTTTGTGTCCTTAATATCAATCGCTGCACCCTTGTCCTAAATCATTAGCGGCTACGATTGACAGAGGGCTGACAGCGAAAGAGGCCGAGCAGGTGTCTGGTCCCTCTAGTAGTCCATCCTGCACACATATTCCACACACACACACACACACACACACATGCAGACGGACGGACGCATTCTCGACCTCTCCGGTCCGCGTTCTCTTCCTATCCTGATCCGCAGCTGCCCGTTCTAGCCAGCAGACGCAGGTTCAAGTTCCACCCCGTGAAAAAGCTTACACATTGCTACGGTGTCACTGGACGGGCGAATGACGTGCGACGGTGACGGAGGTGAACTCCTCTTTCGACGCGGTGTCCGGTTGCCACCGCTGGCCCACTTCTCCGCTCGTCACAGGAATGCGAGAGACTGACAGCGGCGTTGACGGCAGCAGTGGCTCCAGGAATGGCTCGCAGTTAGTGTTAAGTGTCCTGTGTGTGTGTGTGTGCATGCGGGGATGTGCGTCCTCTTCCAGGGTTGTTTTGATACCAGACACCTGCTGAGCGACGGTAAACTGCGTGCGTGCCTCCGGTGAACCTTCATGCCTCCGGCCTTTTCCATGGGATACTCTGAGAGGGCCTGTCCTCGGCCACCTGAGCGGACAAGAATCTTGTTAAAAATAAAAATAAAGGTCTATTTTCCCCGTCAGTGTTTTCGGATGCTCTCACAGGGGACACTGTTCAGAGCTGAAAGAACCCCCTTCCTTCTTTTTCCTACGCTTCTTCTTATGGGCCGTCCAGCAAGCGGTCGCCATCAGCACCAGGATCAGCCCCGCGATCAGCAGGAACACGGACACCACCTTGGTCTGCGGGAGATCGTTATACGTGTACGTCACCCCGGTCCCGGCAACTCCAATCACCAACGAGATGATCCCGAAGGGAAAGATGCAACGGTACCAGGACTTCTCCATCCCTCCAGTGGCTTGCGAGAGCCTCTCTAGGGATGAAAGGACCTCTGGGACTTTGGGTCCTCCTTCTTGTGACTGTCCCTCCAGGGTTGGGGCTGTTGTTGTCTGCGGCTGGCAGGTGAAGTGTCCAGGGGTGCATCCCATCTTAAAGCCAGGATGCAGGAAACACAACAACAAGGATGCGCTCAAGAGAGGAAACGCAATTTATTGGATGTGAAGATCCTCTCACAACGTCTGTGTGTGTTTGTCAGTGGCACTGTGCTCTGCCTCTCGAGCCCCGCAGCAGCACGTTGAACACACGCGCAGACAGAATGAGCAGTGCTATATATGAGGCCAGAAGGAGGGGCGGAGTCAAGCGGCAGCCCGGAGAATCTGATTGGCTGCAGCTGCACTCTGATGTAAAATGCCATAGTATGAGACTGGGCAGCGGAGAGCAAACAGGAAGGAGGAGGGGGAGGAGGGGTGGAGTTAACCATTCAAGCACCGTTCACTAAAATCCACCCACTCCTTCTCCATTCTCTTGCTGCGACTTGCTTGTAAGAGAACGAGTGCATGGAGGGGATGACAGTGTAATTGGATGGGAATGGGACTATTTAAGTGCTCATTTAATAAGGAGATTATTGTATACAGAAATGCAGCCCGACAGCATGGCAAAACGCACGCCGGCTAATATCTGATGAATCCAGAGACTCCGTTCGCGCACGTTCTGCTGCGCACCCACGCACTTTTGGCCTCCCACGCCGCACTAACACAAAACACTGCCAAATGCCTGATGGGGGGGCTCTGAACGGATGTCCATTTTTAATCCTACCGAGTCTATTCCCTGTCACGGATTGTGCACTGAAGGAAGAATCAATTTAAGCGAGGGAGTGGGAGAGATCGTATGCGCCCATGGCAATGCCAGTGCAATTTATCAACCAGTCTCTCACGTGAATTAATTTTGGCCATGAACAGGGAGGCAATGCTGACAGAAAATGAGGAGATTCGTGCTTTGTGGTTGTGATGACAACAATGGGAGACCCGCACCAGTCACACACCTCTTGTTGGGTAATTTGCATTGGCTCAAAAGAAAATCTATCTGCTTTTTATATGTCCCTAATACCACATCCTAACCAGAACGTTTCCAAGGGGAATTAATTTGTCGGTCCACAGAAAACCAGAAATTCAGCACATCAAGATACAAACAGCCACTGTGGGTGCCAATACGCGACTCCACAGAAATTCAAAACCAAGCAACTGAAAATATTCTATTTATCAGATTAACATGGACATGCATCACTTGTTTCTTTTATCTCATTCATTTGTGCCTGGTTAGTTTTCCTGTCACTCAAACTGATGAGCTTGATACTTTTTGAGCTCCAGTAACCAGGGTGCACAAAATTCAGAATTGGCTCCCTTTTATCTAATGAGTTAGGTTTTGAATCGAATCGGATACAACACACACAAAGTACAACTGGAGTTTGTGGAATTCAAATTGGAATGACAGGAAAGGGCAATTTACTAAATTGTACAGGTGATGCATTCTAGGAAATGAAGGGTTCTTCCACCCTGGTCATCAAAGGTGCTTTCTTTCTTTCTTTCTTTCTTTCTTTCTTTCTTTCTTTCTTTCTTTCTTTCTTTCTTTCTTTCTTTCTTTCTTTCTTTCTTTCTTTCTTTCTTTCTTTCTTTCTTTCTTTCTTTCTTTCTGTCTATCTATCCATCTGTCTATCTATCCATCTGTCTGTCTATCTGTCTATCTATCTATCCATCTGTCTATCTATCCATCTGTCTGTCTATCTATCCATCTATCTATCCGTCTATCTATCTCTATCCATCTGTCTGTCTGTCTGTCTATCTATCTATCTATCTATCTATCTATCTATCTATCTATCTATCTATCTATCTATCCATCTATCATATGTCTGTCTATCCATCTATCTATCTATCTATCTATCTATCTATCTATCTATCTATCTATATATCGTCTATCTATCTATCTATCTATCTATCTATCTATCTATATCTGTCTGTATGTCTATATATCCATCTATGCATCTATCTATCTATCTATCTATCTATCTATCTATCTATCTATCTATCTATCTATCTATCTATCTATATCTGTCTGTATGTCTATATATCCATCTATGCATCCATATCTATCTATCTATCTATCTATCTTTCTATCTATCTATCTATCTATCTATCTATATCTGTCTATCTATCTATCTATCTATGTCTGTCTGTCTGTCTGTCTGTCTGTCTGTCTGTCTATCTATCTGTCTGTCTGTCTGTCTGTCTATCTATCTATCTATCTATCTATCTATCTATCTATCTATCTATCTATCTATCTATCTATCCATCTATCATCTGTCTGTCTATCCATCTATCCATCCATCTATCTATCTATCTATCTATCTATCTATCTATCTATCTATCTATCTATCTATCTATCTATCTATCTATATCTGTCTGTATGTCTATATATCCATCTATGCATCTATCTATCTATCTATCTATCTATCTATCTATCTATCTATCTATCTATCTATCTATCTATCTATCTATCTATCTATCTATCTATCTATATATGTCTGTATGTCTATATATCCATCTATGCATCCATATCTATCTATCTATCTATCTATCTATATCTGTCTATCTATCTATCTATCTATCTATCTATCTATGTCTGTCTGTCTGTCTGTCTGTCTGTCTGTCTGTCTGTCTGTCTGTCTGTCTGTCTGTCTGTCTGTCTGTCTGTCTGTCTGTCTGTCTGTCTGTCTATCTATCTGTCTGTCTGTCTGTCTGTCTGTCTATCTATCTATCTATCTATCTATCTATCTATCTATCTATCTATATATCTATCTGTTTATCTATATCTATATGTGTCTATCTATCTATCTATCTATCTATCTATCTATCTATCTATCTATCTATCTATCTATCTATATCTGTCTATCTATCTATCTATCTATCTATCTGTCTGTCTGTCTGTCTGTCTATCTATCTATCTATCTATCTATCTATCTATCTATCTATCTATCTATCTATCTATCTGTCTGTCTGTCTGTCTATCTATCTATCTATCTATCTATCTATCTATCTATCTATCTATCTATCTATCTATCTATCTATCTATCTATCTATATTTTGAATTCTGCATTGTTTGCTATTCCCTTCTTTCAAATTCAGGAATTTATTCGGAAATTAGAATGCAACCCTGAAAGGAACGAGCAATAGCACGCAAAGTATATATTGTGTATATTCCCGCATGCTGTGCATTGCATCTAAAAAAGCCCACCTTATTGATCAAATGACATTTAAAGGATCAATCTCTGATCATCATGTCTGTTTTACTCAGACATGACTGATGCCTTCCACTGCAAAGACCCTTCCTTATGTCAACAAATCCAGCAAAGCCCAAAATGACCACTTATCAAAGCCTCGTTCAAATACACTCGAGATGAGTTCACTAAATAAGGAACGGATCCAAGCCTCTCTTCCATACACAACCCAAATATTATGTCTAATAAGACTCAGACGTTCGTAATAAGTGGTTCCCGCTCGGTTTATCCCACTGAGTGAGGTGAAATGGAAGGAGGAGCATAAACACAGAGTTAACTGATGTCTGGTGACTCAGCCCCACACCAGCACGGACATACTGAGGGAGAAATCGAGACGTAGGAGAGAAAGAGAGAGACGGGGTGGGAAAGATGGATAATAAAGAGAGGGGGTGGCGAATGAGTGAGACCGCCGAAGGATCGAAGCATTAAATAATGCTTTGCTCCTTAGATTGTGGCATGCTGTTCATTTACTGCTCTGATAATATTATTGGTTTATGTTGTAAGCTGCTTTGGTAAAACCATCCATGTAAATGTACCATTTCAGCTCATCAATACGTTGTTCAAATGAAGGGGAAACACATTTACAGTAATATACTCACTGTCTTTTTACGTCACATCTCAGGACAGTCGTAATCGAGTCCAGTGCCGGTGTCAGATATTGAGGCGTCGTGCAAAACCATAAGTTCCTCCACCTAAAAGTACAATTCAGAAACTTCAAAGCTCAATTAACAAACTTACATCATGAATAATCAATGCAGGTTCACTAAAATACAACCTAACCTCCCATTCAGTTGCTTGCTAGCTAAGCGTATGTACTGTTAATGCATTTCCTGTGCATTTTTAAATCAATAGTATGCAATCTATAAGTAGACTTTAAGTGGAAGATATTCCTGCAATAGCATCTTCTACAGGAGATTTGTCTCAAGATGTCCACAAGATCCATTAAAGAGACATAAAAGGCACAAGAGCCTTTTGAATGTGTGCCAAAGTGACAATTTGACAATGACAAATTGAATGTGCGACAAAGTGACAATGACATTTGAAGATTTATCTCTATGGGAGGACATGTATTTTGAGGACTATATGCTACTTCACAGCTCCTTTCACACTAGTATTGCTTTTCCAGGAAGGGTTGATGATATTCCTATGAAGCTAGAGATGAATGTTATTACTGGAATTACAGGGTACAGTTTCTGCTCCAACATTTCAATGATCCTAAATAGCTCACACCGAACCTTTTCCCTCCTGACATCACTATTTCTTCTGTTCATTATTCCTTCCTTTCTCAAAGCATTGTACAACGAGGAAGACCCCCGGGGCTGCGCTGAATGAAGACTCGTGTGAATGAGTAAGCAGCTGGATAAACTGCAGGGAGAAAAAAAGATTTTATTGACATGGTTTGTGCAAGAAATGAGCCATTTAAAGCTGTTGGAAAGGCAAATGTAATGCAGGCCGAATGTTTGAAAGTCAAGAGCAGATAAGCCCTTCACACTGCAATATGCCATATGGGTTCAAGAGCTGAATGTGATGCATTTGTAATACTTTTGGCAAATATGCTTCAAAAAATATTCTGCACAGAAGGCAGCCATGCTGTCAAATTTGGAAAAAAAAAATTATGTAATTATGTATTCGTCCATGTGACGTTTTTCAAATCTGCATGATTTTCTTCTAGGAACACAAAATATATCAGGATGAATGTCTAAGCTGATCTTTTCCATTCAACAAAATCATGAAGCAAAAAAGCGCCACAATAAAACTCCATAGTAATGGACAGAAGTATTTTAAGTGTTGAATTATTTCGTACAATAATTGTAATAAATTACAATAATATTTTCTGTATCACTACAAAAATGCTTTAAATCCAGTGCATGTCACTTGTAGGTGAAAGTCAAAGCTCAATTAACTTTCACTACTTTTTAGAAAAGACATGTGGCAACATCATTGGTCTTCACTTATTTCATGAGCAATCGTGAGTGACGTCTTTCTCTTTCATTGTATGGGAAAAAAAGCAGGAGGTTCTCCGCCCGCCTGACATTTCCTTTTGTGTTTCATGGAAGAATGGAAGATGGTGAGTATGTGTTGACAGTTTGAGTGAACTTAAAGGGAAAGTTCACCTAAAAATGTAAACTCTGTCATCATTTACTCACCCCCATGTTGTTACAAAACTTTGTGAATTTCTTTCTTCTGCTGAACACAAAAGAAGATATTTTGAAGAATGTCAGTAACCAAACAGTTGATGGACTTCCATAGTATATTTTTTTTTTTTCATCCGATGGAAGTCATTGTTTGGTTACCAATATTCTTCAAAATGTCTTCTTTTGTCTTCAGCAGAAGAAAGAAATAAACTTTAAATAAAATAGAATATAAAAAAATATATATTCAACATTACAACATTATTCATTTTCATTTAGATTAACTTGATATACTAAAATAACTAAAACTGAAAATAAAAAAAATAAATAAAAACGATAGATATATTTAAAAAAACCTAATAAAAATAACAAAAAAACAACAAAATTACTAAAACTAACATTAAAGTGAAAGCAGAAAATATAAAACAAAAACTAATTCAAAATTGTAACAAAAATAAAATATCTCAATGATACTAAAATAACACTGGCTACAATGAAGCGATGGGCTCTTATTTTGAAGGCGGGACTTCCTATACTAGGGATGCCATATTGCACACTGTAGTTTCTCCTAATTTAAAGTAAAACCAGTGCACCGTCTTAGTATATACAATCTTTAGGTGCGTCCCAATTTGCATACTATTCAGTGACACTTTGCTTTAAAAATAGAGAGTAGTGTGTACACACTGAAAATGAAAATGGGTGTGCCATGTTGGATGAAAAAATAACCTTATAAAGTTCATACTCTAGACAGTGGAGTACATAGTAAGTGCATAAAGTATAATGCCTCATTTGGGACACAACTTTTGATTGGACTCATTGATTCCTTTATCATTTCATGTTAGCACCAAAGTAAGGCATGAAAACACATCTTGCATACAATATTTGGTAAATTAAAAACTTTTGCAACCATCTTGGATTTATGTTCACAGAGCTCATTGCAATGCATTCTGGGATTGGTTTCCCTGTGAAGGATACATGAAAGCTGAGGTGCCATCTTAAGGTCGACATGAAACGGAGGATGTGAGAGTCTTTTCTTCCCTATTGTGGCGTATGTCTAAGTGAAACGGCCTCTCGAACAAGAACAAATGAAGGGCGGGGCTTGATTTTGTCGTAGGGAATTGATTGGATGGTTATGGTTTGCTATTGGTTGATCTCAAGTGAGTGACAGTTTGCCCCGGCCTCACGCAAGTGAACACTTCATCATAGACAAGAAGAGATGTCGCTGCAAGAGAGAGGGGAAGTTATGAGGGCACGGATAAATCATTTATAATAAATACTGCAATATTCCTTGAAAAAAAGAGACGTGATATCATGATGGCTTTAAAAGTGTCGTAACAAAGTGAACGTGTCTTGGTTGAACTCACTCCTGCACTCATCTGTTGTTTTTCTACTTTTTTTTGTCTTTCTTTTCCCCACGATGGAAGTATCAGTCCCTTGAACGTGTTCCCGTGTGAGTCAGTGACATCAGCGTGGAGTGGGCGTGGGCTGGAGGAGGACGCCCACCCGTGAACCCAGCGCCACCTGTCTCCCAGTCTGGAACAGCTTGAGCCTCCTGTCTGTGGGCCACCGTCCCCCAACGGGCCCCATGGAACCTCTCAAACACTCATTTTCACATGCTCAGCATGAATCTGACATAAATAAACCTGTTTAGCACTAAAGAAAATGAGGTTTAGGACTGTTTGTTATGCATAAATGAATATCCAAAGGATGAATACTTACCGCAGGCGATCCTCGTGGCGGGTTTGCACGTAGCGTGACCGGAACGAGACCTGTTCGATTTATTAATCCTATGATCTATTGATCGTCTCAGTAGGTTGGCGGCGGCGCCCGTGACAGCTTTGTGCTCCTCGGGCTGTGTGAAAACCATGTGGGACTCTAAAAGTGAGATGAAATCAATGAGAAGTACCTCCTTTGTTCTCCACTTCTGGTGACTAAGAGGTTTGAACAGTCAGAGATTAACTAACAATCATCACAACCACACAAACCATTGGCATGTTTTGACATATAATCAACTTAAAAGTCACTGTACTCAAAAGTAATACTCGCCGAGTACAAAAGTAATACTCGCCGTGACTAATGCACTGCATCTCTTCTGGCACAATTTCAGAAATATATTGATATTCTTTTTAGAGAACTATGCTGCGTCCCAATTCGCATAATATCCATATCAAGTATTATTCAAAATTAGAATTGGTAGTTGCCTCTCAAATGACGCAATATTCATTGTAAAAAAAAAAGTAGCTGCCTTAAAAAAGTAAAATCAAGTTGTATGTTTAAGTCATTTCACCTTAAATGGACGAGGGCTCGATTAGAACTACAAGCACGAATAAAAAGTGTTAAAAACTACAAACATGGCAGATGTGTGAGTCCGACGGTTGAGTAGAGAGCTTTAGATGAAGGGGTTTGAGTGATTAATTATCAGTATCTAACCTCACGAAAAGATATTTATCCAATGTTATCTACATTATATTTCATCTGCAGCAGCATTGTGAACTTTTGTAAAGATTCGTTGAGCCATTAACTTTTAAATGCATCAGTTAACACTTTACAATAAGCGTCATTATTTAACATTAGTTAATCTATTAACTAACATAACAACGAGCAATACGTGTTACAGTATTTATTAATCTTTGTTAATGTTAGTTAAGAAAAATACAGCTGTTCATTGTTTGTTCATGTTACTTCACAATGCATTAACTAATGTTAACAAATACAACCTTTGATTTGAATGACGTATTAGTAAATGTTGAAATTAATATTAACTAAGATTAATAAATGCTGAAGAACTATTGAACCTTATGTAAAGTGTTACCATTATTAACAAATGTGATTTTTTACAAACATCTCAAAATAAAAGTCTTGAAATAAAATACTAGGTAACACTTTAGTTTAGGGTTCAATTCTTAACATGAACTAGTTGCTTATTAGCATGCATATTACTAGGATGTTGGCTGTTTATTAGTACTAATAAAGCACATATTAATGCCTTATTCTGCATGACCATATTCTACATCCCTTAATCCACCCAACACCTAAACTTAACAGCCTTACTAACTATTAATAAGCAGTTAGGTGTTTATTGAGGCAAAAGTTGTTGTTAGTTAGTTAATAGTGAGAACTGGACCCTAATCTAAAGTGTGACCAAATACTACAATACAATACAAAACAATAATAAATAAAAATATGATAAAAATACATGGAATCTGATTCTTGCAGACATCTATATGTGGTTTGAGCTCACATTAAACAGATTTTTTCAGTCTTTTTTCTTGTCATTTTGAGGCTTAATGTAAAGGCTTAAGGTAATTCACAAAGAGCGGGAGTGGCATTCAATATGTTTTGAATCGTAAAATCAAATATGATCTTAAGGACTGACACGATTTCAAACATAATTGTCAAATATACTACTCATTTCCTTCTGTGTGAAGCTTTTTGTAATTGGAAAACTTAGTGGACCTTTAAAGGAATATACATGGTACAATAGAAGTTAAACTTAACGGACAAATTTACAATAACGTTTACCCTTACAATGGACGTCTATGTGTAAGACACTGCACCAGGATAAACATTAAAATACACACAGATTCAGAAAAATGCCACAAAATATAAAACAAAAACAATCTGATTGTCTTACAAATGTCTACATCTGCTTTGAAATGACGTTATACAGATTTGTAGAAACATGTTTGAGTCTGATTGGTCATATCAGATGCCAACTAGGTTTTTTTTGTCATTTAGGAGATAACATGATTCTAATGTAATACAATTAGAGCAGTAGTGGCATTCATTACATTTTGAATGGTGAATGAGTAAATCATTTCTGACACATCTTATAACAGCACCGATGTGAGATGTCATGATGGTTATGAACATAAGCAAAATTTGGGTTTTTTGCTCTCGTCTTATCCACAATAACAGCCACTCTCATCGTCACTATGGCAACTGGTGTAGATACAGATATTGACTCCACTGTCTGAAGCAACAGATGCCGTTTCTGTTATTACCTGCAAAATTACAGTCAGACCTACACATCATATATGATTGGTTGCTTGCATTGTGAACGTAAGCCTTTGAAACCAGTCAGTTAAAGGAACAGTACCGCCGTGTTGCTTTCAACTTCGAATGTCTGACTTTCCTTCTTGGAAAAAAATGCACTGAAACAACGCTTAAAGTCAAATTAAATGAATTTTGAATGAATGCAGCAAAAGTGATTTGTTTTTTTCCATTAACTGTAATAAAAACTCCTCTAAAATATTCAAAATGATCAACACATTCTTATGACAACACCCCCTGAAGGGAAATATCCGAATCTTAGCAATGTTGCCAAGTCGGTGCTGTTCTTTTAACGTTTTATTAATCAAAGAATCCTGAAAAAAGTATCACAGTTCCAAAAAATATTAAGCAGCACAACTGTTTCCAACATTATCAATATCAAATCATCATATTAGACTGATTTCTGAAGGATCATGTGACCCTGAAGACTGGAGTGATGATGCTGAAAATTCAGCTTTGATCACAGGAATCAATTTCATTTTAAAGCATATTAAAATAGAAATGTTCACAATATTACTTTCTGTATTTTTGATCATATAAATGTTTCCAAACTTTTGATCGGTTTTACAGACACAAATCAAAACAGTGCTTGCATCAGTAACATCCAGAACACGAGTTCCACCATTAAAAGGTGATTTAGACACTTTATAGATCGAAAAACACACATTTTTGATTGTACGATGGGGCTCGGGAACGTCTAGACATCCATTATAAGTGCATTACAGCATAAACACAATCATTGTTTTCTTTTCTAAACTGAGGGATGAGTCTAAATTACTTTCAGCCCTACAGACGTCATGCCACAGATGCTGTCAATAGAGACTCTGGAAGAGGTTCAGGACAGCATTCAGGACACATCACCCTCTGCTGGCAAAACACAACACCACAGGCCTCATGAGAACGCACGGTGTTAGCGTTCAAAAGATGCCGGTGGTTTGGCACGTCGAGGCTCACCATAATGAATTCAAACAGGAAGAACTCCTCAGAGAGCCAAATAAACTTCTGCCGCACAGTGACAGACGATAATATATGCGGGATGGAGGAGTGTGACATGAAATGAAATCCTGACTCATGGATCATGAGAGACGTCAGCTGGAAGCTTTATTCGTCTTTCTTAACAGCAGCTGCACTCGCTCGTCACGTCTCCAGTCATGTGACTGATTACAAAAAGGACTTTGTTTGACATCCGAGGCAACAACAGCGAACACGCTTGGCGCTGAAACGCAAGCAGTTTCTCTCAGAATAACAGTTCTGGAGAACAGTTTCGTGTGGAATACTTTCCAGCTGTGCTTTGTAGAATTCAGTGAACTAACCCTGAAATACAGTCTTGTTTTCGCTCAATCTCCCTCCGAATCCGAAACCAGTGACGGGAACTGAACGCCTCCCTCCGCCAGAAGCGAGTAAAGACCACGCAGAGCCACGGCACTGGGTCGCCTGACACCGGAATGAGCGTCCCAGAAAGACACAAGGTTATCGGACATCGCCTAAAGACAGGAAAAACACGTGCTTAATACAATACAAGAAGCTTTACAGTGATAAACAATCAATTCAGCCTCTAAAAAGACAATATTATTCAGCAGAAATCAGTTCAACGTTGATTCAGTTCAATAACCGTGTAAAGTTCATCAATTATTATGAAATGAGTTCAATTCAGATATAAAGCAGCTCTACAGAAAACAATAGTATCGATATTTAACAACATGATGCCTAATAAGCCAACTTTTTTTTGGGCCAAATGAAGAAAAAAGGTATATTTTGAATATAAGAAGGACGAGATATGAAAATGATTTGAAACCTTCTGAAGACGAACGGCCTGCTGAAGTTGTTCTACTCTGAGCCTTTGGCTTTCCAGCTCTCTGAGTTCAGTCTCACTGGTGTAGGACAGGATGGGCGGCAGACAGGAACGATCTGGGTCACCCCATTCACCTCTCCTCCGGATGGGACACAAAGCTCCAGAGCTACTCTTATCCCACCTCTCCCAGTCTGAGAAACACAAGGCAGTTTTGCACTGGATTTAGATCTACGTCCAGGTTATCAACCCATATAATCCAGATCAAGCTGTGTGAACGGGATAGTGAACTGAATTCACAACTGAACTGCAAAATCTGTGATAATATCATTTCTTAGTAACATTCTAATGATACCAAATGCAATTGGTATAAGGCAAAACATTGAAACAGTACATGAATTGCTTTCCCAAGAAGCAAGAACATGGGAACTCTGGTACACGGAGGAAGTCGGGGGATTTCTATGAGGTTGTGGTGGATAAAGTTTCAAAATGATGAACCATGTGTGAGGCTTGTTGTTGTGTTACCCTTTAAATCCAGAGGGAGCACTTCAAACTTCATGAGAAAAATATGACAGATAACAACCTTGAGAAAGGGGATGGGACTTCTTGGATAATTGGATGGTGTGTCACTTGTAGAAATCGAACATGTGAAACTGAGCACAGAAACTGTTTAATGGTGGGTGAACAGATAAAAGACTACTGACACCACATTGGACCCAAAATAGACTGAAGAAAGTTTTTGATCACTGCAAATACCATGTGAACACTGTTGTGTTCATGAGAAGAAATGTACATTGTTGACTTGCGTAATGACGTAGTGTGTGAGAAAAGAAGTGAAAAGAGTAATGAAGATGGATGAAGTTTGCTAGTCCTGTCTCGTGTGCTTCTTTGCATATAAAGTAGACCGGGGCTAGTTGTCACAAAAACTACAATTACACAAATGTGTGGCTTTTCTAGCACTGGTTTTGTATGTTGGTTTTAAACGCCAGAATGTTCTTAAATTAAAATATGTGTTTATACTTAAGTAAAATTACAATATAACCATATTTTCTCATATCTGTCTGTTTAATTGTTTACAAAAAAACAATAAAAACACACTGACATATTCAAGCAAGAGTCAACTTTACATTAAAGGCAGATTTGAACTGTCTTCTTTGATTTGAAGAATTTTGGGTCAAGTTTTTCCATGTGTCAAATAAAATGATAATTAAATAAATAATATTATAATAAAAACATTTAAAAATAGTTTAATATAATAATTCATTATAATTTAATATCAATATTATCATTTATATGAATAAGAAAATACAAATAAATACATTTAGTTCAAATATTCTAATAAATATTTAAATTCTAACAAATTTAAATAAAATTGTATTAGAATTTTTTTATTTATTGTAGTTTCTGTTGGTAAAAACAATGGTTTCATATTTTCATGTTACCTTTTGCTGTTTCATGAATTGTTTTGTACTTCATAATTTTTCAACACTATTTTGGCCATTAAATAGCCTACATTTGTGACAATTTACCTTATGATGCACCATTGGGGCATGTTGTCACAAAAGGTCAGTGTGCGTTAAATGAACTGTATCTTTTCCCTGAGCCGTAAAATGAAATGTTTTACATTTATTTTGTAAATTGACATTATTAATTAAGCAGGTGCTTTTATTCAAAGTGTCTTACAAATGAGAAACAACACAAGAAACAAACTCATGAACCCTGCTCATGAACCCTGACCTGAAAATGACGTCAAAGCGCTTGGGCAACTGGAGAGAGATTGTGAAGTACCTTTCTTCCGCTGATCAGCACATGTAAGAAGATCTGCCGTCATTCTCTCCAAACCCTCCAGCATCCGCAAGGACTCATATTCTCTCTCATGCGACGTCCCTGTGACACACACACACACACAAACACATTTCTCTTGATCTCTATCTACTCCAAATGAGCTGCAGCCTGTGAAACGTCCTGTGACTCAGAGGAATAAAGACTAGATGACAGTGTTTTCCTTGGACGGATTATTATTGTCCAGATGCTCATTTCTCAGCCCCCTTCTTCCTCCCACACACTTCTGCCTTCCTGCAGCCCTCCATATTTTCTGCCCTACCTGAGTCTGAGTGTGTGAAGCAGTGCGTCAGGTCAAGACAACGCTGTGAAAGCACGTCCAGCTCTGCTGTGATCTCAGCAGGACATCTGGAAGGCCATACGGATGGGAACTGATACAGCAGCAGGTCAAGAACATACAACAACGACATAAGATTTGACCAAAACAAAAGAAAGGGAGAGTAAAAGATGACAGGATTGTACGTTTATCCCTCAAAGCTTCATTTTTTAATGGTTGAATTAAATATGCCATCTATCCTGACGAGGCCTTTTGAACAAATAGCAAGTAGAAAAGAGTGGTGGAGGGATGACGTATTTTTCTAGGCCAAAACCCGGAAACAAGTTAGGATTTTAGCAATTCCGGTTCCATTGTCCCGAAGTCAATGGGATTTTCGAATGTATTTTTGGTTAAATGCTTGAAAATAAGGTCTGTGGTGTGTTCAAGATATTTTCACGGGTTAGCCTCCTTAAAGCTTTTTTACTTGTCTTGTAAAAGGCGGTTGCTAACAAGTGTCTAAATGGGACTACAGAGGTTGTCGGAGACATTAAAGGTAGGGTAGGCAATTTTCGGAGCGGCTAGCAATAGCGAGCTAGCTTTAAAAGCATACCTTCAGAGCGTCTACAAAGACACACCTCCTTCAAAACACATGAACACCTACAACAGGAAGCAAACAAAAGCGTCACAAGAGACGCCGTTAAACTACCTCATGTCTCTAAGCACATTACATTAAAATAATAATGAACTTAAACAACTTACAGAGCTCTTACTTGTAGCACCTGACTGCTGCAGATTCATTTCGTTTACATTGAAATGCATAATTCGAGTCACACGAACAGCTCAGAGTACAATGTCACGCAACATAAGCTCATTATTTTGGTTGGATGAACATTTTATGGTCCTACGCCTTCCACAGATGATATACTGTATATACATACATCGTTTACTTTCACGGCCTCGTTGTGTTTATAATTGCGCTCTTGCAAACTATTATGACTCGAACTTTCATGCAACTGTGGTGTAGTTCGTTTATAGCGTTTAGCTTTTGACTTCTACCGACTGTATTTACGCTTCAAAATTCATAAAGTTTTGTTGATCACAGAGCTTATTTTCTGCAATAATCCAAAAGCCAATGGAAAAATCCTATTGTTTTTTTTTGAGGGAACCAGGGTGGCCTACAAAAACACGTCATGCCTGCACCACTCTATAGTGTGCAGTTTAGTCCTAGATCAGGATTAAAACCCACCAACAGGAGAAACGATGATTGCATGGATGCATTGATAATGTCTGATCATATGCAACAGGTCAGAAGTGACAGGATTGAACTGAAGGATACAGTTGCCCGCAGTCTCTCCGTAAACTGGGTTCTCTCTGGTACTGGCTTTGATTGCTGGGTTAACACTTTCTTCCACAATCTGAAAGAACAGTTACACTTAAAAAAAAAAAGAAGTTTTTTTTCCACTCACAATTATAATTGTGATTTAATATTTTGCATATATTCATTTAATATCATTTGATTTAAAGAAATATTCTGGGTTGACTTGAGTAAATCTATTGTAAGGAAAAATCTTGGTTAAAGTAATGCATGTGCAATGGAAGTCAAAGGAGCAAGGTGTTTACATGAAGCACTTCTTAAAAATGTGTTACTTGAGTTATTATGATGCTTTCTAAATTACCATTTTGCTCTATAACTAATGTTATATGCAGTTATTAGTCACTCACTGATGATATTTAGACGTTTCTCTGTGTAAAAGGTTCAGTTCTCTGTGTGAAATTTACAAGATTTACCTGCTTTAAATCTTCATATTATATGATGTTTCACAGACAAGGCTAGCAAGCGATTTTTCTTACACTAGTCTCATGTTAACATGTCTAATGCTTTAATTTCGCAACATTATTTTAAAGTTTACTGCGTTGCTCTGTTTACTTCCATTGTACTGTGGCATGGTTTTAAAAAATGAGTCATTCTAATCAATATCAATTATGCCACAAATACTGCTGATAGTGCTTAGCTTGTAATGAACCCAAAATATTCCATTTATTTAAAAGGCAATATTAGACTGACCGGATCTGTTTTGTTCTTTGTGCTCGCCAGACTGGTAACAAAGGAGACGATACCCTACAGCAACAAAGACAAGCAATTAAAGCTACATTGTAATATGTAATATATATTATACAATAGCCTACATATACCATTCAAACTTTCGGGGTATGTAGGATTTTAAAGTTTTTGAAAGAAGTCGCTTCACCATTTATTTGATGAATAATACAGTATAAACAGTAATATTGTGAAATATTACTAAAATTTATATCATATGTTTTCTATTCGAATATATAGTAAAATGTCATTTATTCCTGTGATCAAAGCCGGATTTTCAGCATCATTTCTCCAGTCTTCAGAGTCACATGATCCTTCAGAAATCATTCTAATATGATGATTTGATGCTCAATAAACATTTCTGATTATTATCAATGTTGAAAACAGTTGTGCTGCTTTATATTTTAGTGGAAACTGATACAATTCAGGATTCTTTGATGAATAGAACGTTTTTAAAATAGAAATCTTTTGTAACATTATAACTGTCTTTTCTGTCACTTTTGGTCAATTTAATGTGTCATTTGTGAATAAAAGTAATAATTTCTTAATACTGACCCCAAACTTTTGAAAGGTAGTGTACGTATTCGATTAAAGATATATTTCATATTTGGCCGCAACAAAGATGAATATCTGATCATATACATACCATTGTGCATTCTGCATATTTCCTGTTGTGAACTTCCCATCTTTACCAGACACTGATGGGGAAGACTCTTCAGCATTTGTGGCTTTGACACACATCTTCTGCTGGGATGCTGTGGAAGAGATCTTCACTGGGGCGCTCTTCGGGACTGATGGCCTTCCTTTGAACACTGGATGAGCATTCGGTCCCTTCCGGAGCAGAACGGCCCCGTGGGTCATGTTCCCTCCGGCTGCTCCTCTGTGATGATTGGGTTTTTTGCACGTCTCTGGAGGGGGGAAAGATTTCACTGGTTTCCTTTTATCTTCTTCTTTAACAGTAACATTACTGAGAGGTTTATGTTTGCCCTCATTGGGGTGTTTTCTTTGGTTGCTGTCAGAGTGAAGTTCTTTATGAGCCTCAGATGTGCTGCGGATTTTCAGTGCTTTTTTTAAAACATGCTCCAACAATTCAATTTCTGTTTTTTCTGCAGCTGGAATATCTGTTTTAGAAAGCAGAGACAAAGATATATTGTGTAATATATAACATGGGATTATATGACAAAAAAAATACAAATAAATCAATGATTTTCCTCTGACCATCTTTAGTACCGATGGCTGTGGCAGTTTCCAGTTCACTGGCTTCTGTCACGCGTGTTCTCCTGCACAAATATGACATGACAAAATTGAACTTTTTACACCCTCTATTTCAAGACAGGTGGGGTACATTGGTAGCCTGGGAAAACCCAGACAACTTCCGGCAAATTTAGATTTGCTCTGAAAGTTAGTCTGGCAAAGAGCTCATTCAAGCCCATTTCCAATCCGTCGAAATCAAGGCACCAATCAGAAACGTTGGGGCGGGCTTTACACGATGATGACAGCGCTGGGATTTTGAAGCAGATTTTGTAGCCTACTTTACAAAGATGGACGCCGCCGTCGAACATCACTCGTTCGAATCAGCTATCGCGTCTGTTTTAAGCGATTTGAACATTTCCTTTTTGTTAAAAACCGAGTAAAGAACAACACTCGGAGATGTTTCTCCGCCGCTCTGCATACGTCATCTCCTTCATCGCTCTGATTGGTTTTAGGTCTATCCGCGACGTCCGTTGGTGACGTCCCTCTGGAAATGATTTGTCTATGACGCTTTGCCAGACCATAACTCAGTTACAACTGAGAATGGTCTGGTTTTAACCAGCCTAGTACATTGGGGCTAAAGGCGGACCGGGGTAAAAGTCTATCATCTAAACCACTAGATGGCACAAAAACCTGCTGAAGCACTTTCCAAAACATCTGCTTTTCAAGATGGACGTGGAAATTTGTCTGATCCTTGACGTGAACAACGCAGAAGCGCAAAGTTGATTCTGCGCTAATTTGATCTAATATTTGATGTTTTTTTAAATTGTTGTAGATTTAAGAAGCAAATGAGAATCTCTAAAATTACTAAATATATTTTTGTAGGTCTTGTTAATGATTTTCAGGTTTGTTCAAGCTAATTAAAGCAACAGTTTTTCAGTAACGGAAGAATATGTAAAAGTATTGTATTTGGGGTAAAAGGCACAATAATTAACATGATAATAAAGAGTTGGCTGACTTTTCTATTTGTTGACATGACATGGTTAGATTCACATGGTAAAAATCATAGATTAATTTGGGTGTCAAACCAAACCATCATATTTCAAAATATGATATTAATCATATCATATAATAAAATATCATGTGTTGTTACTAATGTAAATCTATATTTAATTATTATGGGATCTCCTTCAATGCTTTCGGAATCTTTACTTTTGAAAATAATTTTGTAATTTTTATATTAACAATAACATATTTTAATGAAAAAGTTAATTTACTGAACACAAATTAATTATTTTATTCTTAACTTAACTCTTATTATATCAAGATAAACAGAAAATAGTACAAACTTTGCTATAGTGTTTGAACATGTATTAACTTAAGACACTATTAAAAACATTATATTATGTTAAATAAAGTATTTGTATCAATACTGTGTGCCTTTTGGGGTAAAAGGCCCCCCTCGCCACCTCATACATTTATACGATTTTATACGAACAAAAAAAAACACTTTTATGATTTATTTTCAACAAAATCTGTTGCTCCATAAATGTCCAAACCAAAATTTTTCTGCAATCATACACTATGGGAGAAGTGAGGTGTGCCTTTAGCCCCTTGGTTCCCTATGCCATAACAACAAGAAACCCCACTTAAAGGGACAGTTCACCCCAAAAAATTTATTCTGTCATCATTTACTCACCATCAAGTTCAGGGGCGGACTGGCCATCTGTGTGATCTGGAGTATCACAGAACGGCCGGTACTCCAGGACGGCCGGCGGGCCGGCCCACCACCCGCCACACACGCAGTCATCACCTGTTTTTTCCCCCCACTAATCTGTTTCACACTCCAGTACTGTAGGTGGCAGCAATGCACCTTTAAGTTGGATGCCAGCGCGGAGCATTATCAGCTCGGCCCAAAAAAACTGCGATCGCGGCCGAAGCAGCTGTGCGGACTGATCTCGATCACGCGAACATTATTACACAGAGTTGCGCGATCCACTGAGAAGCATTTCAATTCAGTGCAGAATTCTCTATCTCTATTATAAACCCACAGATGGCTGTGATTTAAGCTAGTTAAAAGCCAGATTAAACAGCGCTGATATTCTCAACATCTTGACGCAAAAAAAAACAGGTGAAACATTGTTCCAAGAACAAACCAGTTAGAAGACATTTCACTCCACAACTTATGAATTAACTGTAACTTAGTAAAACAAACGTTTTGGCAGAAATGTGCCTGTATTCATATTAAAAATGCTGTTATATTAATAGTCATGCAGGCCAATAAATGTAGGCTATTAAATGTAATGCAGTAATGTTTTTGTTTAGAAGTTATGGCAGTTTATTTATTTATTTTGCATTAAATATTTATACTAAATGTTTATGCTACAATAGGTTTTTAGAGAATAATATATATATATATATATATTACAAATTTTTCAGGAATTGTTGAACCAGAATATCAAGATATTTTATTATTTCGCATATGATGGTGAAAAGTAAAAAAGTTAAAGTTAAAAGTAAAGGTAAAGGTAAGGTAAAAAAAACACCACCATGTTATATGTATAATAAATATTTTTGAGTATAGCCCTTCTAGATTATTTTATCCCTTTAGCCCTCGCACACAAAAAGGTTGGAGACCCCTGGTATATAGTAACTATATGTTTTATAATTACAAGTTTGTGTAATTAGGGTTTCTGTAGCCAGTGACATTTCATTATTTGTATTTTATTTTCAATGCAGATGTAATGGCATTGTACATTTTGTTGTTTTTTATTTGAAGACTGAGGCTTCATTAATAAACAAAACCCTAATTGTCATCATTGTTTTTGAGATATTACTTGCTGTGAATACCTTGTCTGATATAGGTTACAGTATTGTGGCATAGTATCAGGACATCCTAGTGGCTAGGGCCGAATGGCTGGATGATGGGCCTATTTGGGAGAAAGTCCAGGGCTGTTTTTTAGCCCCAGTCCGTCCCTGATCAAGTTGTTCCAAATCTGTATGAATTTATTTCTTCTGCTGTACACATAGTATGTAACAAAATAATATGCAAGTCAATGGGGTCCATCAACTATTTGGTTACAATGTACATTATTCAAAATATCTTCTTTTTGTGTTCAACAGAAGAAATTCATACAGGTTTGGAACAACATGAAGATAAGTAAATGATGACAGAATTTTCATTTTTTGGATGAACTATCCCTTTGAATACCTTACATTGAGCGCAATATCTCTTTGCACTGCCTGATGTTTTCAGTGAGTCTTGATTCTTCAGCTTTGCACATCTTGACAGCTTCTTCAACAGCATGAAGAGACATGCTCAATATCTGAGAAAATACACAAGAACTGTAAGCCTAGAGCAACTGTACTGTGGATAGGAGACAATATAGGTGTGACAATGTTTTTAAACAAAAAGATTTTAGATTAAAATGAATATGTATGCAATCATGCAAGTTATAGATGCTACAGTTATAACTACATTTAACGTTACACATGCACAAATATTACAGATGACACTAAGTTCATTAAAACATTAAGTTCAGGCATCAAACAGCCAGTTGGAATGCCCATTGCGTACTAAAGAGAGCGTATGTAAGTACATTCAATCAGTAAACCTATACATTTGGTCAATAGATATGTGAATATTCAAGACTCTTATCTTCATGATTCAAGTTAGTTACCCGCCCGGAAGCGCACGTTGGTGTCTAAAAACACAGCTTTCACTTTCCTTTACCCATCCTTTATGTAACGTTACATTCAGCTCGTCGAGGGATTTAAATGAATCGTATGTAACTCAGACTGTCAAAATAATGTCAGACAAACAAAGAAAATTCTGCGTCAAACTTCCGAGCTCAGCGCGACTTCACAAACGCCCGCTCGTCTCAAATATCGCGAGACTGACACGAAGCGTCGTTGCTGTGGAAACAAGTGCGCGCTGAGCAACAGTTTGTTGAGGAGAAACTCGTTTAGTTTTTCAACATGGACAATCACAGAGAGTTTGGGAGAGCTGTTCCAGTGCAGATCACTGTTCTCTCTGGAAATAATTTGGTAAGTCACTAAAATCATGTTACAATCACTTAAATAAAAGCCTTAACATGATTGTGACGAGAGGCCGTGACACCATAACCGGGGTTAGTTGTCACACGAGGAACGGTGTCATGTCTCACTTACTGTAGGGTCTTAAAGTCTTGTTCTCTCTTGCTATATGGTTTAAACACCTAGTTCAAACTGTTTTACATTAGAGAAGAAACTGACTTTCAAATAAACCTAAGTTACCCTGAGAAATATTAACTGCAGTAAATAGTGTGAACTAGCCCCGGTCTCCCCTACCACTGTTGCAACAATAAAACGGTGGAAATGAAATATAATGATAAAACAAACATAGCACTAGCCAGTAGCCACCACTGACTTGGAAAGAAAATCGAATAAATAAAATAAACAAAAATACAGAGAGATTCTGAGAGCCTCTTGCACTGTTTTAATGAGATCCCATATTGATCTAACGTTATAATGATTTTACAGTAGTAGTGTGGTAAGTTAATGGCACTACTGTGATACATTATTTGTAAGAAGTTGTTATAAGATTTACTGTAATAAGCATGTTCATTTGTGATTATTTCAGAGAGGCAGTAGGACTGATTTGTGTCTCAGTTTTGTTCGGGTGGAGTTCAATGGATCTGTGCTGGGAGACTCACAAAAACTGGACATTGTTGTAGACAAAGATGTGGTTTACAACTTCACCTGTAGTTTTGAATGTTCAGAAGTAGCTCATACACTGGATGATGTGGCACATAAACCTGTCATACGTGAGTATTGAACATTCACAACCATTTGTTTGTATTTTTGCTGGTTTAGCTTGTGTTTATGTTTCTATTATGTTTCTCGAAGCCCCACCACACTGCAAAAAATATATTTTCCTACTCAATATTTTTGGCTTGTTTTCCAATAAATATCTAGGTATTCTTGAATCAAGATACGTTTACTTGAGAAGCAAAGTTACTCACGATATTAAAATGTAAGCAGAAATGTATGTGTGCCCTCAGTAACGGTGCTCGAGACCTTACCAAAAGAGAAAAAACAGAAAGAGGAGAAAACCACCGTACTAGGACAAGCCGTTGTGGACCTTCTGCCACTGCTACGAGGTTAAACCATTTCATTTTATTCGAACTTGACACATTTCATGCCACTTTTAACGGATTCTCATATTCTTGAGATTTGAGGCGGTGCTGTTTTTATTCTAGGTCAGTGTAGCTTCTCATCCACTGTGCTTCTTCATGATGTTGCTGTGCGTGAGGACGGCGTAAGAGTAAGAAAGTCCTTACACCTCTAATTTAGTATGTTTTTAAATACATGTTTTATATGTTGTGTGTGTTTGCATGTACAGTCCACACTAGATGTGACAGTGAGCGTCCCGGAGCCGTTGCTCTCTGATGGCCAGCGCTCTGACTCTAATGTGCTGATGGTCACCGTCGAGACGATGTATTCGGTTCCTGAGGTCTGGAATCCTGCCTCCACTCCTCCCTCCAGCTACGTAGCTGCCCTGCAGATTCCCGACTCAGCCATGGTGAGAAACAAGTGTTTGTGTTTATTTGGCATTTCAAGTGATTCACCGGTAGTGGATTCTCCAAATCATCCAAGACACTCTGGTTTTCCTTACTTAGGGGTCACACTTGTGAACCTGTGGTCAAAACATACATACATACAAGGGCTTAGATTAAGCCAGGATTAGACCTTAGTTCAATTAGGACATTTAAGTAGCTTTTATAAATGTGCCTTAGAAAAAAAACATTACTGGTGTGCATCTTGAGGCAAAACAATGGCATATTTTAAGAGATATCAGTGCAAGATGCTTTCAGTTAAAACAGCTCAAACATGCATTTTAGTCTGAGACTAGACTTAAGCCTTGTCTGTGAAACCGAAAAAACAGAAGACAAGAACCGTAGTTATTAGCATAGTTTTTTTTAATGAATTGAATGTACTATATTTTGTTTCACTAATATTTTTTCTTTCTTTTCTTTTTTTTTTTGAAGGAGTTTCATGGTACTAGACAATATTCACCTCTAAATTATGCACCATTTATTTTTAAATATAAAATAATTCAAATGTTAGATAAAATATTTAATATTATTTTCAATTAATACAGTGTTTAAGTTCTGTTTACGTAGCAAGTGGCACATACGCCACCAAGTTTTGTACCATTTCGGTGAAGTAAAACATTAAAAAAATTCAAAATGTGAAATTTTCTCGCCCTAAAATGACAGAAGACCACCAGAGGGTTAAATAGATGTAAGATGTTTTTATGTCCAAAGAAATAATTCACCTACAAATAAAAAGTCTGACATTATCAATTGTTTTTCAGAAAGAGCAAGTGTTGTTGTTTTCCAATGGCATCTTAAAAATGGGTGGTGAGCAGGAGCCAGTGCCAAGACCCAAAAAATGGCCCTTGGGGCCTCTTGTCACACCAGGAGCCGAGGTCATTCAGGGCCTTTATATTGACTCAGAACCCACAGACACGGATCACGGAGACCTTACCGACATAGAGGTGATCTGAGCCATTAATGGACAGTGATGGATGTGAAAGGAATATGGAGCATGTCACCACATTGATTTGTGTGTGGGTTGTAGGACAAGGATTTCAGAGAGAACGCGGAGTGTAACGAGAATAGGGTGAGCTGGGATACGGCACGTCGTTGCTTTATTGATGCAGGAGGCGTGGCCTGGTGAGTAAACACCTCTTTTAATCAATACACTCAAATTTATTTTCTCATTATTTCTCACGTTCTCCAATTAATGCTTGCACTTTTTTTTATAGTCTGTCCCGCAGGATTGCAGAATGCAGACTGTGGCCTGTTGAGATCATGAAAGCCAATCAGACGGTACCAACCAAAGGTGGTAGAACAGCCAGAGACAAGCAGGTGCGAAACATCCTAAACTTTAACATCTCAAGATGGCCCTCAAAACCCAAAACAAGACAGCAATAACTTATTGATAAAAACACAATACAATTTTGCCTGTGTGTGCTGTAGGGGGAGGAAGAGGCACAGATCTCGTTTCATGGAGTGGTTTACATGGATCTGGTGCCGTTGTTGTACCCTGGAGTACGGCGTATACACGGGGTGTACAGAGTCTACCCGTTTTATGAGTCTGATCTACTGAACAAGGCGAGTGAATTCAAGTCATATGCACATGAAATCAATCATGCATCAAATCAACTATATTCCAAGGGGAAACAAGTTTATTTTAAACCTCGGCAGGTTTTTCTTTTTCGTTTTGGTTTGCAGAAACTTTTTCAAAAAAACAAGACTTAAAGTCCCCCTGTAGTCAATCATTGTATCTCTTAAAACACATCTTTGATGAAGAAAATGACGTATTTAAGCATTTTTTCCTTGAAAAAACCCCGCCATGCCTTAAAATAGCTTGAATGTAACTCTACAGCCTCGCCTCATTTAGTATACGTGGTTCTTTGAATATGCAAATGAGCCCCACCTCCACTCACTCACTCCAGCTCAGAGATCCACTCGTTGACGATCACACGTTGATCTGATTGGTTACAAGGTAGTGTGTGACGTCAGAAACACCAGCAAATTCAAACCGTGTGTTTGAGGCTGTCTTTGGTTCACTGCAGTTTTAAGGAGAAAATACTCAGCAATGGTGTCGAATTATGAATTTGCACATGGTTTGTCTTAAAGCATATTAAAAACACCACATAGACTTATAAACGACATTAAAAGCTTGATTTTCACCACAGGGGGAATTTAATATCTTAAGTAATTTTGCTTATTATGTAAATGGCTCTTGATTTAAACATGTTTAGATATTTGTAATGAAAAACAAGACAAAACTACTGAGTAAGAAAATCATGTTTTGCAGTGATGAAGCTGCATCTTAAAGTTGCTTGGTGCTTAAAGTTGCATTAAACTAGTTTTAAATTAGTATAAGTTTTACACCCAAACATTAATGGTACTTTTGACCAATACTTTTAAAAGGTCCACTTGATATGGTAACAAAAAGCTTCTGATGCTGTGTCCATATCAGTAGACGCCATTATAAAGTCAGTGACCACTTTTGAATCAACCAGCGAAACATCTAAAAAATACTAAGTGCATATTAATTTAAGAATGATTCTTTGACAGTGAATCTTTTTTTTATGTGCTGTTCCAGACTCAGAGGACCTACAGCGTTCTGAAGGAGCTCAGCAGAGCACCGCCGGCACCGGGCCGAACTCGAGACAATTCCTCCGTCGACTCCTTAAGGGCGTTTCAGAGTAAAACCTTGGACAACCAGAGAGGAAACAAAGAGGTTCCCAAAAAGGTTTAGAGAATCAGATATTATTAATATATCAATACCTTGTCCTTTAGGTGTTTGAAATTTCACAGCCTCAAAAGTCAGAGATTTCAATACGAGCTCAAATGTTTCTCATCAAATTCTAACCTAAGCTGCTATCCACATTCATTTACAGCTCAATACTCTTTCTAGTCGACAACTATTTGAGTTTATTTTGAGTTCTCCCGAGAAATTGTAGGAGAAACATCTGAGACAAAGATGCTACTTGACAGAACACAACATTAAGTCACTTTTGAGCCATGAAAAGCGACTTCAGAGCGGTACAATGTTCCTCAAAGTCACAGCTGCTTTCAAATGTCACGCACACAAAGCATACGTTTCACCCAAACGAGACGTCATAGAGTTGTTTGGAGCAGATGCCATCTCTTCCCCTTTCCGTACGGCATTGGGGCTCGTTTTGATACCCCCCCCCCCCTAATTAAATCCGGATCTGTGGCCGAGGCACGCTTCCCAAACCTATTAGCTGTAATAGCAGCAGATTGCCGGCCTCGTCGCGGTTGCGGTGAATCATCTCCTTTGCTCATCTCCCCCTCTCTGACGCCCCGCAGCAGACGGAGACAGGCGAGGAACACACACCCGCTCCACCGACCGAGCATCTGCCCGACAAATACCAGCCGCTGAAACAACACACACAAACACACACACCTGTGATCATATTCACAGAAGACATGTCATTACTCAGAGGTCTCTTTCATGGCTCAATGACGTTTAATCCAGATCTCAGATGCGTTTCGTTTAACCACCAACTATTAAAATGTCGACGGAGAAACAAGTGAGACAATGGTATATGACTGTAGAGTTATTAAATGAATATATTCACTTATTTGTGATCAATTTATGTATTCTTGCTGGATAAACGTATTAATTTCATTACTGTTCATTCGAACAGTAGTGTACATCACATTGCGCAAGTGAAATAGTTTTTGAATGCCGTTTCATGTTTATTTTAATACAAAACGTTTAGAATAAGTTTAGATCGTAAGTAATGGGACTACTTTGGAAAGAATAATGATTTCCTCTTTCTATAGCCAGATTCCCAGGGGAAATCTGCTCAGTCTGAAAGTGTGACTGGACTGGAGCCACCGGTGAACACGGAGGGACAGGTCAGTTCATATGTCACGTATGCATCCAAATGAAGCAGTTAAATATGAAAAATAGTCTTGGGAAGGTGTGATCTTCACTTTTGTTATTGTCTCAGATGTATGCCGATTCAAGATCGTACATCATCATTGAAATTGCTATGGAAAAGCCGCTGGTTCCAAAGAGACCACCGGAGGAGCTGGCCAAACGGTAATAGGAAAGAGTTTCTTTCGAATTCAAAGCCTTGTTTTGTCTTCAAAATGTGTTTAGAGAGTGATTCATATTCATTGATTCTGTCTGATACAGTGTGGAGGAGTTGGTTCCTCCCAGACCTCCTCTGCCTCGACGGCCAGCGGGAGCAGAAAGGGTAAAAAAAACAGCATTTTTTCCTGTTTTATCACTATTTCTGTCTGATATTTTCCTCTCACAGTCAGATCTATGGGAAGTTGTTTGTCTATAACAGTTTACACTATCATGGCAAAAGAGAATGGCTGAAACTTGCTATGAAATGCCTGGATCATATTTCAGAAATACATATTTTTCACTTTGTAACAATATTTTCATGACAATCAAGCACTTTGTGCCCTGCATTCAAATGTATGAGTTGCATTATTAAACAATAAAGCGCTTGCAGTCGTGCAGCTGTTCTGAATATGTACAAATAAATCAGCGAATCGGTATTCGAACGAATCGGTTGAGTGATTCAATGACTCGCTCATTCAGACAGTTCTTTTTAGGTGTGTTTGACTCGAAGTGGCGCAGACTGATCAGTGTACGTATTTGAGAGCCGTCAGCTCTGGTCATGTCATACACCGATCAGTCAAACACACCTGTTTTCTTCCTGAATGAATCAGCGTGTTTGAGTGAATCATTTGATTCAGTGTCTCGGTACTTGTATAGTTCCTGTGCTTTTGAACGAATCGGTTGAATGAATGAATCAGTGGCTCGCTCATTTACCACCACCTACTGACGTAAAAGTCATTTTTTATTAAGATTTTGGCTTTAAAATATAACCGATTTTTCATAAGAGTCATCCAAATAGCTAATAAATCATATGATTAATAATAAATGTGCATGATATTATCAGGCAGTACAGGAATACCAGTCTCAGATAGCGAGTGTGGCCGCCCAGGTGTTAGATCAGTACCAGCAGCTGTTCGGGACCGCGTTTGTGCCTGGAGGGAAGCCTCTGGACCCCGTCCTGCAGGAACAGCGCAAAACCCAACTGCTCGGAGAACTCAACTGCTCTGGGAAATACTTCGCCTTCAAGGAACAGATGAAGGTGAATTTTAATCATGTTAGATGTGTCATTTTGAATTTACTCCATTTAATGTTATTCAAGGTTTCTTGCAACAAAAATGTTATAATTTAGTGTTTATTAACCATTTCCTCCTTCTTTCCTTTAGATTTTAAGCTGGCTGTTTTCAGTGTTATGTTAATGTAATATATACTATTACACTATAGCATTTAATATACAGTATATATATATATATATATATATTATAGCTTTTATTTTGATATTTTCAGTTTTAATTCATTTTATTTCATTTTATTAATTTTGTTATGTGCTTTCATCATTTGTATAAGTTTTTTTATTTATAATTAAAATTAAAATACATTTAAACAAATTTCTATTTCGCTTTAATTTAATTTTATATTTATATTTATATTCAAATCACCTTCATTTTCAGTTAATGAAAACAATGCTAAATAGTTTTAGTTTTAGTACTGTTTTACTGTAAAACCATTTAATTAATTTCATTTAATTTCAGTTATTCTTTATGTGCTTTTTTAATGCTCATTCATGTTTTAAATATTTCTGTTTAGCTTTAATTTATTTTTACCTCAAGGCAACATTTCTAATTTTCATTTATTAATTTTTTTAATTAATTTTTTCATCTAATATTTATATTTCATTTTACTTCAATTAACGACAATAGTTTCCAATAGAATTAGTTTGAATTAAAAATAACAACACGTGAGTGTTTTGGACTTCTACATGTAAACTACCCTTGTTATGATTCATACTGTTGTTTATCAGGGCAGACTGATTAGCATATATGTTAATGAGCTCCTGGTGTTTGTTGTATGTGACAGTACTCTGTGGTCCGGATCGTAAGAGAGAAGATGTTGAGGACAGAGGCCTTCTCAGACCCTGAACAGCTCCAAGCGTTCCTCAGTCAGCTCTACGTGTTCCTGGTGGACGAGATGCATGCTGCTCTCAATAAGGTGAGGCCTCAAAACATACATTTGTGTATATACATATACAAATATACATATCTGTTAAGGGAAGCATCACTCATGCTGAGAGTTACTGATCTGAACATTGAACATTGGTGCTTCAGGGTCTGTTTTATCAGTTGTGTTTCCATGCACTCCATTGAATCAGAGCCTGTCAGTGGACTCTCAGGACACGCATCATGAGCCTCTGCTGAGCTGCGCTCAACTCAAACACTTCGCCAGAGAGGCTCAACTCAACACGGACTACCAGCTGGCAGAACAGTACTATCAGGAGGTGAAGCATTACAGCACTTTTGATGCTTCAAAATAACAAAGTATTATACTATATCTATCATCATAATACTATACACAGCATGTTTTTTTTTTTTACAGTAGTTTATATTATAGTGTAAAGCAGTATTATTTTAGTTTCATTGAAATACTATTATTGTCAGGTTTATGTTTTGTTTTCACTGACTTTTAGGAGCCGTTTTACACAACACCGTTTTCAACGGAAAAAAAAACGGAAAACTGCAAAATGGGCCTGAAAATGCAAACTTTTGAAAACAGGTTTCAAAGTGCAAGTTTTTGAAAACTATAGGCTACCGTTATCATCTCCATGTAAACCACAAAACCGTAAATTTGTGAACACAGTGACATCATACGAATGTGAATTACGTATTCAGACTATAGGTGCGTAGTGTTTCTTTACAAAGTGACATCGAATACTGAAAATCGTTCATTTTCAAAAGATCAAATGGGCTTTGGAAGCATTTATGTACGAATGCATTGCAAATCTGGAATCTGAGCGCACAATACACAATAAAACCATTATTACAGTGTATACTGTATAGTAAATGCAGCTTTTTACAGTAGTTTAGGATGCAGTGTGAACTACATAATGGTTTTATACCTAACCAGTAAACAACATGTCCGGTCATATTTCACCCACAAATTAAAAGAAAGCAAAAATTGCATATGTTATCTGTATCTATATGTGTTCTTTATGTTTCGCTGTCATTTCATTGTAAAGCGACCTTGAGTTTGCAGAAAGGATCTATATAAAATAATACACGATGGTGTTCTTTTTTGTACTGTCTGTATTATACTGGTTTAAAAAAAAAACATTGTCTTACAGTAATGAGAATGAGATTAACCATTGAGAATGAGTTGACAACAAACCCTGCTAAGTGAAACCCCTTGATGTTAATGTAATGCAAGGAAAAGATCAATCTGGCATTTCAAGCATGAACGCACTGTATTTTGTGAAAAATGTAGCACAATAATTATGGCATCTCATGCATACACAATGAACTCCTTCTAATGACAGTGTGCTATTTCAAATAGAGCTTTAGCAATCATTTGTGATATGACAGTATCATTGGATGTGACTCATGTCTCTCTGAATTTGCCTCTGTAGTGTTTGATTCGAGACCGCAGTGACCCGTCCCACTGGTTTGATTATGGAGCGTTCCACATGCTGACCGCCGACCACTTGAAGGCCGAGGAGTGCTTTCAGCAGGCCTTATCCATTGAGCAAACACACATACCCAGGTTAGCAGGCAGAAATGACTCAGAATAGGTTTCTAAAAACTCTTTCCTGACTTCTTCTGTGGTGTTTGGTGCAGTTTGCTCATGTGCGGCGTTCTGTCTGACATGAATGGACGCTATGAGGATGCAGAGACCTTCTTTGAAAGGGCGACGAGTGTGGAGCCGAACAATGTGGTCGCATGGACTTTATTTGGTGAGAACAGAATTAAACAGCACATACACTACTGTTTAAAAGTTTGGGGTTAGAAAGGTGAAGGAATTAGTACTTTTATTGAACAAGAATGCATTCAATTGATCAAAAGTGAAAGTAAAGACATGTTTAATGTTACAAAAGATTTATAGTTCCAAAAAAGGCTGTGCTTTTGAACTTTCTGTTCAACAACGAAAAAGTATATCACAGTTTCCACAAAAATATGAAGCTGTACAACTGTTTTCAACATTGATAATCATCAGAAATATTTTTTTGAGCATAAAATCATCATATCAGAATGATTTCTGAAGGATCATGTGACACTGAAGACTGGAGTAATGATGCTGAAAATTCAGCTTTGATCACAGGAATAAATTCCGAACATTTTAACATATTAAAATAGAAAACAGCTATTTTGAACAGTAAAAATATTTCACAATATTACTGTTTTTATTGTATTTTTTTATCAAATTAATGCACATTAAAAAGACCTACACATTAAAAATCGAACCTACCCCAGCTTTTGAACGGTAGTGTTTTCTTTTTAATATTCTGTCATATCATAATCATTCATTTGAGTTTATTTTGCAACATTATGTAGTTAGTGTGCACAATACCGGTAATTTTGAAGAAATAATGAAAATGTGTGTCAAATTGTTGTCAGGTGTGTTCTGCCAGGCTCAGGAGAAGTTCATCCAGGCAGAAATGACTTTTCGGGAGGCCAATAAGCATTTTATTTCAGTCATGAAAAATGACCGGACATCTAGAGCAAAAATAACCTCAGAGACTCAGTCTGGTCAGGAGGAGGAGCAGAAAGATGAAACGAGCGAGACAGGTGACCACCTCATTTCTGTCTGCTCTGTGACAAATGCCCTTTCATTTATAGCTCATATGGGATCATTTGCTTTAAAGGTGGCGCTGGCGCTGTGCACGAAGAGGACATCCCACAGAACTGCCAGGAGAGAAAACAGGAAGTACAACAGCAAACCACTATCTTCATGGAGACGGTGTGGTTTCTCCTGCAGAACTATGCATTACAGGTCAGCGGAAGGTCACGTCAGTAGATCCTGTGCACATCAGTCTCAGATTACTCACTTTTACATTAAAGGAGCCTTTACTCCCAAAGTCCATTTATAATGTCCGTCAAAGTTTCTTTCACCAGAAACAGTTAAAAAAAATGAACACTTAAGGCTGTTTTGCTGCTGTCTTTAAGTTTTTTAATGTCTTTTTTTTAAGTCTCATGCTCACCAAGGCTGCATTTATTTGATCAAAGATACAGTAAAATTGTGAAATATGATTACCATTGAAAATAAAGATTTTCTATTGTAATATATTTTAAAACGTAATTTCTGTGATCAAAGCTGAATTTTCAGCATCATTACTCCAGTCTTCAGTGTCACATGATCCTTCAGAAATCATCCTAATATGATGATTTGATGCTCAAGATTTTTTTATTTTATCAATGCTGAAAACAGTTTTTCATATTTTTGTGGAAACTGCGATAAAAAAAATTCAGGATTCTTTGATGAATAGAAAGTTTAAAAGAACAGCATTTTTTAAAAGAGAAGCATTTCATGTTAACATTTGTAACATTATAATTGTCTTTACTGTCACTTTTGATCAATTTAATGCATCCTTTGCTGAATAAAAGTATTACTTTCTTTAAAAAAAAAATCTTACTGACCCCAAACTTTTGAACAATAAATGTTTTATGAACACTCTGTACGTTATGATCGATTAACTTCACGTTGTCTCAGGACAGAGTTGCAGAATGAGGGCGGTCGTATGCCACTTTTTTCTGATTTGTCCATTTTTTGCAGTTTAGATTCAAAATGTGGACTGAAGATGAGCTTTGAGTTTTGAATTTCTACATAGTACAGCAAGAACGAAGCACATTTGCATGTGTATGTTAACAGTTAATGCTGAATTGTGTTCATCCAGATGTCCCAGCGGACTCTGGCTCTAGAGCTGCTGTCTCCGGACAGAGGAACCGTCAGCTCGTATCATCTGGCTCTGGCCCGGCTTCATTTGCTGAGAGGAGAACACGACAGCGCTGAGGCCAGCCTGAAGGAGGCGCTGATCGACAACTTCCAGGTCTGCACAGTTCATTCCCTGTACTGGGTTCTGATAGTGATGGGAGAAATGTAGCCTCTAGAAACTTTGAATCAGTTGAACCAACTGTTCAAAAGCGATTCACTGTTTGGAAGCGCTTGAAACACCACGCGCTGGTGACCCCTGCTGGTCAAAATGGTATAAATGCAACAGAAACACAGCCCAAACATGCATGGAAATTATTTCACATATATATTATACAAATGTGTCATTAAAAATGTTTACAAATTTATTCAACTTTTTGTTCCAAAACTGTCAACACGACACGAAGCCTCGTTTTCTGGAATCACGTGACTTTGGCAGTTTAGGTGCGTTCATGTCGTAATTAGCATAATTACAAGATTTCAACTTGTGAAAACTTGTAAAAAGCGTTCACATCCTCGTAGAGCTCGTAATTACAACTTGTAAGCTGAGAAAACCTCCTACTTGTACCACCTGGCGACATAGCATTTCAACACCGCACTTGATACACGCTCTAAATCACTGCTTCAAAACAAATGATTCGTGTTTTGAAAGCCCCCATCACTCGGTTTTTAGATGCACCTGGGATTCATCACTTTCTCTTGGTATTTGATCCCGGCAGAACCCAGACACGTGGGCCCTGTGGGGTCACTTGCATCACGCGAGGGCCGATTACGCTCAGGCTCAGAGCTGCTATGAGCGGACGCTGGATTCTGTGCTGGACGCTTCAGACACACACTCCGTACACCTCCGTCTGGGCTCCATCTACCTGCAGGAAGGAGAAGTGAGTTCCGATTAACCCTTTAATCACTCTTATGAGTTATTTTCACTTGTTATCATGTGTGTTTCATTCCCTCTTTAGTATGAAAAAGCCAAAGCTGTGTTCCTGCGCGTCTGCAAACGCTCTCCGTCATGCCTTACTTGGCTCAGGCTGGGAATCGCCTGCTATAGAGTGAGTATATATACCCATAAGGCATTTAGAAAATCCGTCTGTGTCTGTAGCATGCCAGTGTAAGCAGAAGAGCTTCGCTGGAGCCACAATTGAAGGAAGGTTTGTGATTGGTTGAGGATTTTGACATTATCTAATCACAGATCATGTCACTGTAAGCAATCAACATGAAGTCAAAATTGGTCACTTTCTTAATATATATTCCTAAGAAACATGGTGGTGGGAAAAAATATGAGACAATTAGATGAGATTTATATTTATATACTAGATTTATATATAAATCTCGTCTAATTGTTCAATAAACTGTTCCATTTTTTAAAAAAAAAGGAAGATTTTTCTGACTATTATCTCATATGTCAGGCTTTACAGGGTTAAGGGTCAAAAAGTAAGATGAAATTCTGATAGCTTGTAATATAAATCAATGAGATCTTTATAGCAGTCTAGCAGATACTTAACATAAAATGCATATATAAAAAAAAGCTCTGCAGTTTTTAAACATATAATGCAATTCAATACAAGGAGGATTAACAGATGAACAAATAAGCATTTCTCAAAAGCCTAATGGATCATATTTTCATTCGCAATTAAATATGATTTTTCCACAAATGATGTATGGATAATCAAGTAAACCTAAGTTGCTTCAGTCCAGTAAATGTTCATCTTGAAATATTACTAACAATAACAGTTATTCTTAGGTTTACTTGATAAAAATCAGTAAAGATGTCACAGCATGGATGTTTTTACAATTACACTAATAAAAGGCTACTTTCTCTAAGTATCAAGTATCAATCAGATGATAGATGGCATGGAGTAGTTTGTGTTTTGCTGTATCTTCAGCTGGAGGAGCTGAGTGAGGCTGAAGAGGCGCTGACTGAAGCCAACGCACTGAATAACAGGAATCCAGAGGTGTGGGCTTACCTGTGTCTGGTCTGTTTACAGGTGAGGGACTACTCTTTCTTTCATTCATTCATTCCCTCACGTGAAATTGTAGGACGTAGAGAGCAAAGCAACAGAAGATGCATGTATTCTTGCATTTTTTGGACTTTAGATTTGACTTTAGTTGCTTTGTCTTTCCAGACTGGCCGAAAACTAGAGGCAGAGCAGTCGTATAAATACGCCATGAAGGTTTGTATTGTCTAATGTTGATGTGTTTGTGAATATTAAAGTCTTTGGTATCGAAATATGTTTCATTTTTGCCCTCTTTTATGTTTGGTTTCACAGATGAATTTACAAAAAGAGTCACTTCTACAGGAGATCCACGACCTGCAGTCACGCGTTGGGTTCGGAAACCCTTCCTTCTGATGTGCCTTAGCCACAGAAATGAAATTTTAAACCTTATAAAGGTTAATTACTTAATCCTAATATAAAAACGTGTATATGATAATAAAATATGACTTTTAACATAATCTACTGTAGTCTTTCTTGTGCATCGGGGGATCTTGGTTATATTTGCTACACAAGGCCCGTTCACACCAAGGACAGCAATAAATGTTCTATGTGAATAAGTCTACAGCACAACAATGACAACACTGATGAACGATATCGTTGGAATGACTTTCAGAACGATTTTTTCCTAGATGAGGCATGATAAAAACATTGATAGCTTATCAGAATCCACCCGACTTTATAGAGTTTGAGCTTTTAAAGCAGCAGACAACAGAACTGCAGCGCGTGGTTAGCTGTATAGTTAGCTATGATAAACACAACATTATCAACCTAATATAGTTGTTATAGTTAGGGGCGTCGCTAAGGGGGTAAAAGTTAGGATGATTCTAAGGGCCCATGCACTGTTGGGGCCCCCAGAGATCGATTGTATTAATGGAATGAGTGCAGTATACCAACCTCATATTCTTTCATAGGGCCCAAAATTGCTAGCGGTGCCCCTGGCTATGATACATGGCTCACGAATACTGTTAATATCATGAAACAGCAATTGTAAATAGACTTTGGCGCTCTTCACCGAGCGCTTACACAGGTACGCACAGGAGCGTTGGAAAGCAGCTGCCTATCAGCGGATCTCTAATATATCCGCTGACAGAAGAATCCGCTATAGACGCCTGCTTTCAAACGCTCCTGTGTGTATCTATGTAAGCGCTCGGGGAAGAGTGTCAAAGATGTCTATTTACAACATGCTTGACCCATCAATGGTGTAAAAGCCGAAGTGCGTCCAGACTTTGAACTTAAACATGGCTGGGGCATCTATTATTGTACTCGCACTGATTTCCACCATCCCGTTAAAAGCCTCTTTTTCTTAGGCTAGTTAACTTATGTCCACGTTTCACGTTTACATGTTGAGCGCCACCTCGAGGACCCATGAAGTAGCGACGCTGGGAGCAGGGAAATCTATTTAGAGCGCCTTATTTTAATAATAAAAATATCGCTATTTGACGCCAGCGTATCGATTATCGTATCGCACGGAGCATCAAGGCGTTCCTCCTAAACTTACAGCTCCTCTGGGTAGACCCATGCAGGAAGTCTAAGTTATTTGCCTCCAGGAGCACCTGAGGGGCCTGACAGAGCCCACCAGTCCTACTCTCCATCGTCGTCCTCCTCAGTTTCCTCCATGCTGCCGCTCCCTGCCCTCAGCTCAGGGACCAAAATGAGCGGCTTCAGTAGCGCTCAGTTTCAGACTCTTACTCTAGCTCTTCTTCAAAAGAAGGGTCCCGTAGCAAAAGAAATGCTGATGACAGGGGTCGTCATGGAGAATTTCATTATCGTCATGGTGACAGACAAGTCGGGAGAGATAGTGACCGAGATCACTGTGCTGCTTCACAAACTATTTGTGAACTTAACTATATTTTCTTTAACATTCTCCAGCATGTTTTAATGTGTGCTATGTCATGTTTCAAACACCAACATTTTTTTAAGTTCTTAATGTCTAATGAGCTTAACTTTTGTATTTTAAAATAAATTGTTTTAGTAGACTGTTCAGATTATAGTCTTTCAGTGCTGACCAGCGTATAGTATAGGCCTAGTTCAAGAAAAAATGAAGTCTACAATGAATCCACAAACACTCTGATCAACCTAAACATAACAGTTGCAATGGGGAGAAAACATATCAGTGAATCTATAATCAAATAATGTTATGATCCTGCATTCCTTTGGTTCTGAACTAAATTTCTCCATTTCAGACCCCCGTGAAGATTGCTGTTGATGTGAGGGAAGAACGTTTGTTATAATCTAAACCTGAAACATACTAAACTTTATTATTCTGGATACTCTAGTGTGCAATTCTGTCTGTGGCCATGTTTCTGAATTAATAAAAAAAGGAAGAAACAAAAAGACTTGAGGTTATTTGTGTTCCAGAGAATTGATCCTTTCATTTTGTTATTTAAAACAAGCAATCATTTAGCTACTAATAACATGCCCTTATATGTAAATTCATTTTATTCTGCGTAGTAAAGAATCAATGACTTTCACCTGTGACATATTGATTGAGTAAATTGGCAGGTCTAGAGAAAAATGATGCTTGTCACAAGAGAGGTGGAGCCATTCTGATTTACATCTGCATAAATTTGGATGGTTGCACCCTAATGTGTCATTGAAACAAGCTTGGCAATAATGGGGTTTTGGCAGGTTGGATTCGGATTGGTGTTTATTCTTGCACTTGGATTTTCTGAAGCACAATGGAGAGCAAGAGCAGCACATAATCGGAGTCCAAGCGAGTTTAGGCCTAGAACATTAGCTCAAGCTTCTCAACAGGCTGATTCCAGGATGTCTTTGGTTCCCAGTAACACTGCATTTGCACCACAAAGTTTTCCCGCTCCGTTTCCTGTCCAGACACCAGTCAGGACTGACTTTGGAAAGTCTTCTCAAGATCTTATGGGTGTTCAATTAAAAGAGCTGTTGCAGGGTCCAGTGGCGACACTGACGTGGAGCTTTCCAAGTCTACCAGAGGAACCACAGCAGCCAGACGTTCCTTTTGAGTTGCCTTATCCTGTCCCTGCCAACAGTGTAGCTGCTCAGTGTGGAGAGAATTCAGTATATGTGGAAGTGATGAAGGACTTCTTTGGGACTGGGCACCCACTGTTGTCCTCTGGTTTTACACTGGGAGGCTGTACTGCAACTGGAGAGGATTCTTCTGCTCAAGTGCTGATCTTTGAGTCTGAACTGCATGGATGTAGCGGCACATCAATGGTAAGGTTCTGTTGTGACAATCATAGGTATTCTGAACCGTCCATGTGACTGTTCTTCTATTAACCTTTCTGTTTAGGTGACTGAGGATGAGCTTGTCTATAGGTTCAACATTATGTACACCCCACAAGAGGCTTCATATGGTGTTCCTATTGTCAGGAGCAGTGGTGCGGTGGTTGGTATCGAGTGTCATTATCCAAGGTGAGGATTCAATTAATTCAGGCTCACCCAATGTTCTAATCCTGCCGTTTATGGGCAAGAGATGACCGCTTGTTTAACTCCTACAGAACACATAATGTGAGCAGCGATGCCTTAATGCCCACTTGGATCCCATATGCCTCAACTGAGGTTGCAGAGGACGTGTTCGTCTTCTCCCTCAAGCTCATGACTGGTTGGTGTAGCCCATACAGATTTGTAGAATGCTTGTGAATCATCTGTTAAGATAATAATAATAATAATTATTATTATTTAATTTTTTTTCAGATGACTGGAGATTTGAGAGACCTTCTAACCAGTACTTCCTGGGTGACATGATAAATCTTGAAGCATCAGTGCGTTTGTACAGCCATGTTCCCATCCGTGTGTTTGTGGACAGCTGCGTGGCTACTGCAGTCCCTGATGTTGCTTCTGTCCCCAGATACTCCTTTATTGAGAATAATGGGTAAGAGGTGCTACCTCATGTATCCCAGCTTCCATAAGGGTTGTGTGATTTCTAACTGGGTTCTGTTCACAGGTGCCTGGTTGATGCCAAGCTCACAGGCTCCACATCTCACTTTATGCCCCGGACTCAAGGTGATAAGCTAGATTTTCAGCTAGAGGCGTTCCGGTTCCAGCAAGCAGACAGTGGGCTGGTATGCATGTCCTGCAGTGTTGTGCTAGTTACTAAGAAATAGTAACTAGTTACTAGTTACTTCATTCAAAAAGTAACTCAATTACTTTGTTGATTACTTACACCAAAAAGTAATGCGTTACTGTTAAAAGTAACTTTTTAGTTACTTTTTTAAAGAAAGTTCTTAAATGTTCCCATTAATGCCCTTTTATGCGTTATGGTCTATACAAACACAAAACTGACTTAAACAGAAAGTAATTTTTAAACACTATTTTATTTAAGTCAGACCAGCACAAACTGAATATATCAAGGATTTCTGAAATAAATAACAAAACAAGCATTTTTAAAGCTAGTGACTTGTTTGCTTTCTCAACATTGATATTTTCATGCAGCTGACAGTATACGTTTTTACCACTGTGGTTTTTACTGCATGAATTAATATTTGAGCAATACAATTGTACCTTGATCATTCTTGTTAATTCATAGTAGGCCTACATTAACTAAGGAGATACAAATACATCTAACAATGAATGATACTTCTACAACATTTATTAACCATATTTAATGCTAAAATTGTAATCTTATTGTAAAGTGACATTTATATGATTCAAGCTTAAAGAAGATGGCCATATTTAAATATCTGCAAAGGCCAGAGCATTAAAATTACATAAATGTAGACCTATATTACATGTACAGTCTTTCACTTTATTTGCTTAAATTTTAGAACACTTGATTAGACTTGATGTCGGCTGCATGGACATATCAATGTAAGCAATCAATCACGTCACTAGTTTTTAAAATACAACTTCGCCGGCTAATGAATGCATAAAAGTGACCAGCTGGATATAAACTAATGCAAATAGATGGTAACAATTGCGACATAAAACATGTGGGTCAGGTCTGCGTGTGTTTTTGTCACATTGCTTTAATCGCTTGAGGTAAGTTAGCCGTTACTAATGTTATTCCTCTCAGACTCGACGGCAAGCTTCTGTTCTTTCTCTGCTGAATGTGCTGATGCAGCATCTAGTCAAAAAAATAATTACTTTATAATGATATGGCAATGTGTACTTAAGTGTTCTGTATTCATACCGTTTCGCTGTCTGTGTTTTAAATGCGCATCAAGTGCTCAGCGCTCTCCGTGCAGCTTGTAATCTCCGTGCTCGCGCTGCCTCACGTGTACGTAAACAACTCAGCCAGTGAGTTTGTTATGTGTCCTCTCGCTCTGTATAATGCTAGCAGTCTCTTCAGTGCTCTCGTACTGTGTAATGACAGCGCACACTTCTCAGCCGCTCCAGCAACTAATTAATTTAAAAAAGTAACGGACAACGCGCCATATGGTAACGGTAACGGAGTTAATTTATTTAAAAAGTAATGCGTTACAGTATTAGTTACTGTCAAAAGTAACTGCGTTACTGTAATGCGTTACTAGTAACGCGTTACTGCCCAACACTGATGTCCTGTAGTTGTGCAACTCTTTGTATGATATGCTGCCATGGTGTACAAACCATTGTCTCTGCAGGTCTACATCACATGCATTTTGAAGGTGGCTGCAGCAACCTCTCCAAGTTCTGAACAGAAAGCTTGTTCATTCTCTGCTAATGGGTATGTTGCCCGCTAAATAAGTGTACAGGTGAATTGGTTGCGTTAACTTATTTGAGGGTTTGTTTTGTCAGGTGGGTGTCTGCAGATGATTCTGACCAGGTGTGTGGCTGCTGTGACACAACGTGTAGCATCAGAAGTGGAAGTGATCAACTGCTTACAGGTTTGGACTAACTCTGATAAGTTGTTATTGTCATGCATGGCTTTAGTTCTCACTAATCATTTGTTCCTCAGATCTACGCTGGGAAAGAGCATCTGTCGGCCCCATCAATGTTAAAGAATATGGCTATGGCCAAAAATAACTGGAAATCTCATGTGACTTCTGGTGATTTTTAATAAATGTTGTTAATATATTTGGGTTTTTTGATGTCTTTACTTGCAGTTTACATGGTTTCTGTTCAGACATGTACCACAAAAAGCCTATATGGGGTGACATTTTGCTCAAGTCATTTGTGGGGCTAGGCCTATTACAACACAAAATAAGGACTTGAAACTTTGAGGGATGCTAGTATACCCACCCTGTTTATTGGGGCTTTCGCACCAGAGGAACCTTTTCATAGTTCCTAGAACTATTGGCGGAAGTACCTGGATTTTGGCGTGTTCGCACCGCAGGAACTAGGAACGATTTTATTTCTAGGAACTAATTTAGCTCCTCCTTCAGAGCACTATAGGAACTATCTGTGACGTAAGTGTACGCTGATTGGCCGAACGCACGCGAAACACCAGCACTTGCCATTATAAAGGCTGTGTAAACACACATAGATTATAGCCATTAACTTCAGAAACTCTACAAACGTAGAAAACAGTGATAGATGGGCCTCTTAACCTTTACGCTGAGGAGAAAATCCAACGCAACTGAGGGGACCAAGCAAAACATGATTATATATTTCTGCTCAGCTAGCACACTGGACATGTGTGCAGATGGAAGCATGTCACTTTCAAACTGCTTTGAAATCACCGTCTTATTTTTTACCCGATTTGCTTCAAACTTTATCAGAATAATGCCAAGACACGGCAGACGTAAACCTGCGAAAGGATTCTTGAATACTGTTGTTATGGCAACGCATCAAACTTTTAAATTTCTTTTGGGTATTTCTGAGACTCTTAGCATGCTTCAAATTGCATGAAACTCGACAGACACACACATCAGAGTTGTCAGCCAGTAGACATGGGCAAAGCCTTAAAAATGGGCGTGTAGGAGCGGCTAAGTAGCGTCACCTTTTAACTAAAGTGGGTGGTTAGTTTTACCTACAGTCAACAAACTTAGTACATACTGTATATTATTCTCATCGAGCCGGACGACTTTCTAATTTACAGTCATTAGCTCCGACCAACAGGAAGTTAGATATTTTTGTTTGAATGTGGATTTTTGGAATCAAGCTCTGAATTTTTAACTACTGCTCCAAGGAGCCTCATACGATTCACACCAAACATTCTCAACATGATGCCAATATATTGAAGAGGCTAAATTTCAAACGGGTATCTTGAATGGACTTGATGAAATAAAATACTGACAAAAAGGGAAACAGGAAGAGTCTCATATCTTCTAAATAATAAATTGTACACCATTTATTTCTATATAAAATAATACAAATAAGAAGTAAAAAACACATTTTATTATTTTTCATAAAATGCATTTGTGTTATCTGGTTGAAAGAAATAAAATGTAATACATAGTATAACCACTAGTTTGCAGCATAGGCCTATATTTAAACAGGGTTGAAAAAAGCCTTGTTGCTGAGAATTTTACAGACATAATTATCAAAAATGTTGAATTTTCTGGCTCAACTAACTGGTAAACAGTCTCCAACTCTTGAGAATCTTCCCCAAAGAGATGCTGAACAGGAGTCCTCAGAGCATTTTGGCTGAGCTTTATCTCCGAGACTCCAAACATTAGTCTTCCTTCATTCACTTTGTCTTTCAATCAGCTGTGACTCTGTCTGATTTGAATCAAATCCTCAAACCTTCACCTGGTGTAAATACATTTTGGTACATATAGATTGTTACTCAATCTCTCTGCTCAAATCTATCTCTCTGCTCAAATCTAGTACACAAGTCTACACTGATGGATTACAAAGTTGTTTTCATTGCTGTTCTTGGTATTTGTTTCTTTTATTAAAGCAAACATGTTATAAATATCGTTGCTGCCCCGCAGTGTGGACGTTTTTTTGTGAGTTTCTCAGTGTGTTAAATTGTTAAATTTTTCCAGAGGATCTGGAAAAAATGAGTCTGAATATCGTCGAGGATTGAAGACTTGCAGCCTCTGACCGAAATGGATGGAGGAACTCTGTGTTGGGGCTGTCGGAGCGTGGTCTACCATCGCCATGACATACATACATACATACATACATATTCATGTAACTTGCTAAGTTGGTAAAAGGTACAGGATTGTTTTTAGACGCAATTTAGCATTAAATTCCCCCCCAATTTAGCATAAACTGAGCTTTGTTCTTACTTCTGCATGTGCCCAATCCTAAAACTTACCTACCCCATATATCAGTAATTGTCTCTCTGCACAGTTTGTTTTACATTATGACAATTAAACACAACTATTTATAAAGGTCAACCTGATGTGATCAGACACATTTTGTGTAAAGTGTATGAGAATTTCATATGCAGACAATACACAGTTACACACTTTAAAATGTATAAACAGCACAGGGAATCAGAGCCTTCAAAAAACAATAATCAATTATCTTTTAACAGCCAGTTAGTTTCCCAGGTGAACAATGTTTCATGTAATTAGTTATTTGCCCTAATTGGACTGATGAAGGCCTATAAAATACACTTATCTCCAGTTACATATGTTTGCAATTGTAGTGTCTGTGTGGTGGTTTGAGAAAGTGAATGTTGGGGCTTTGGAGTACTCAGGGTTTTTTTGTTTGCCATGGATAAAGGGTGGACACAGTGAGTTTATTCAATCAATCTCGGTTTGTGGATGATTCAGCAAATAATTAATTTACTTTATGTATTTTATATATTTACTTTTAGGTTACCCTTGTTTGTAACCTTCCTGCTCTTTTTGAGTAATGCTCATGGATTTAAAGGTAAGATTAATGTTTTTGGTGGGTTTTTTATTTTTTATTATTTCTCTTACAGAGTATTTTAAATTGTGAGGTTTCTTTTTCTACAAGTCGTCTTTTGTCTAATTCACAGGTGGGGCTCATTCAGATGCCCACCACCGGTGGGGCCAACCTTCAGACAAAACTTTCTCACCTCGTGCAGTCCAGTCTTCTGTGGCAGAGGTCCCTGTGACTGGGATTTTGCCTGAAGAAGTGGGCTCTAGTTTATTCACTAACAGACCCCTGAAAAGGTTAAACTTACTCCAATTTGTTAAAGGTGGTGTTTCCAGCAGGCATGAATTAATGTCCCATGCCCAGACAGCTCCAAGCAGCTCTGTTTTAGCGTCCTTGCCTCTACCCTTAAATGAACGGTATGCAGGCCGTTTGACATCGCTCCAGGGTTCCTCTGGATCAGCCGCTACAGATACTACTAGTGTTTCTACACAAGGAGAAAGTAGCTTCCCTGCCATACTTGGCACTTCTGGCCTGTCCACCAGTGATCAAAGCTCCCCTAGTTTGTACATGTCCAGCTCCCTGGAAACCTCTGGTGCTAAATCAGCAGAAGCCACTTTGCCTGTGTTCTCTCAGGAGAGCATCTCTTACAGCAGTTCATCTGCTCCAGGTGCCACGTACACTTCTCAAGGTAGCCCAGTGCTGGCTTCAGAAGGCTCTGGTCAATCCATCTCCCCTCAGGGTGAAAGCAGTTACAGTGGCTTGCCTCAGTCTCAAGGTGCCTCGAGTCAATATAACCCAGGCTCCTATAACGTGCTCAGTTCTTCATCTCTTTCTAGTCAGTCTACCAGTGACCAGAGTACCCCCAGTTTGTATAGTTCTAGCTTTCAGGGAAGTTCGGGCAGTTTGTTGGAAGCTTCTGGCTCTTCTTTTCAAGGGGAAGTGGCAGGGCTTAGCTCTCTTGTTGACCTGTCTCCCCAATCACAAGACAACTCCAGTCAGCTTCTACCCTCACCCTTGGAGGTCTCCAGCCAGTCTACTAATGGTCAAAGCACTCCCAGCTTGTTTATGCTTGGCTCTGAGAGCAGTTCAGATTCACAGTCAACAGGTCCTGCTTCACCTCTAGACACTCAGGGTAGTCTCTCTCAAAGCATTTCTAGCCAGTCCACAAGCGTTCAAAGTTCCCCTAGTGTGTCTACAAGCACCCAGAGCAGGTCTGCCACTCAATTCACTTCCAGTAATTTTTTCCCTGTGCAGGGAGGTAGTGGTTCTACTTCTAGCTTATATCTGAAGCCTCAGGGCACTCTGGGTCTGTATGCCCCTGCGTCCCATACCAAATATGTGAGTTTTCCCATGTCATCACACCCAGCTATTTATAGCCAGTCAAAAAGTAGCTCTGTTCCTTGGTTTGGGGGCTCTACTGGCTTTGCCTCCCAGGGAATGAGTAGCACTTACAGTGGTTCTGTCCAGCCTCAAGGTACCACAAGTCAGTTTGCCTCTGGGTCTCCAACCTACTATCCAAGTGTATCACTATCTTCACCCCAAGGTGCCTCCAGTCAGTCTGCTACAGTCCAGAGTTCACGGAAGCAGTTTGCCTCTAGCTATGGCACCCAGTCAGGGTCCTCTAAGCCATTCACCCTGCAGGGAAGCACCACTTATGGTGGATCACTCCAGCCTCAAGGTACCACAAGTCAGTTTGCCTCTGGGTCTCCATCTTACCATCAAAGTGTATCACTATCCTCACCCCAAGGTGCCTCCAGTCAGTCTGCTACATTCCAGAGTTCACGGAAGCAGTTTGCCTCTACCTTCACAGGCAACTCTGGCACCCAGGAAGGGCCCTCTGGTCCCTTCAAATGGCAGGAAAGCACCACCTATGGTGGAACACTCCAGCCTCAAGATACCTCAAGTCAGTTTGCCTCTGGGTCTTCATCCTCCTTTCCAATTGTAACACTATCCTCACCCCAAGGTTCTGCCAGTCGGTCTGCTACAGTCCAGAGTTCACGGAAGCAGTTTACCTCTACCTATGGCACCCAGTCAGGGTCCTCTAAGCCATTCACCCTGCAGGGAAGCACCACTTATGGTGGATCACTCCAGCCTCAAGGTACCACAAGTCAGTTTGCCTCTGGGTCTCCATCCTACTATCCAAGTGTATCACTATCCTCGCCCCAAGGTGCCTCCAGTCAGTCTGCTACAGTCCAGAGTTCACGGAAGCAGTTTGCGTCTAGCTATGGAACCCAGTCAGGGTCCTCTAAGCCATTCACCCTGCATGGAAGCACCACTTATGGTGGATCACTCCAGCCTCAAGGTACCACAAGTCAGTTTTCCTCTGGGTCTCCATCCTATTCAAGTTTATCACTATCCTCGCCCCAAGGTGCCTCCAGTCAGTCTGCTGCAGTCCAGAGTTCACAGAAGCAGTTTACCTCTACCTTCACAGGCAACTCTGGCACCCAGGAAGGACCCTCTGCTCCCTTCAAATGGCAGGGAAGCACCACCTATGGTGGATCACTCCAGCCTCAAGGTACCACAAGTCAGTTTGCCTCTGGGTCTCCATCCTATTCAAGTTTATCACTATCCTCACCCCAAGGTGCCTCCAGTCAGTCTGCTGCAGTCCAGAGTTCACAGAAGCAGTTTACCTCTACCTTCACAGGCAACTCTGGCGCCCAGGAAGGACCCTCTGCTCCCTTCAAATGGCAGGGAAGCACCACCTATGGTGGATCACTCCAGCCTCAAGGTACCACAAGTCAGCTTGCCTCTGGGTCTCCATCCTACTATCCAAGTGTATCACTATCCTCGCCCCAAGGTGCCTCCAGTCAGTCTGCTACAGTCCAGAGTTCACGGAAGCAGTTTTCCTCTAGCTATGGCACCCAGTCAGGGTCCTCTAAGCCATTCACCCTGCAGGGAAGCACCACTTATGGTGGATCACTCCAGCCTCAAGGTACCACAAGTCAGTTTGCCTCTGGGTCTCCATCCTACTATCCAAGTGTATCACTATCCTCACCCCAAGGTGCCTCCAGTCAGTCTGCTACAGTCCAGAGTTCACGGAAGCAGATTGCCTCTAGCTATGGTACCCAGTCAGGGTCCTCTAAGCCATTCACCCTGCAGGGAAGCACCACCTATGGTGGATCACTCCAGCCTCAAGATACCACAAGTCAGTTTGCCTCTGGGTCTCCATCCTCCTATAATTGTCATTGTGTATCGTTGTCCTCACCCCAAGGTGTTGCCGACCAGTCCAGCCAAGCATTTCAAAGCTATTCTGGGTCCCAAAGCCAGAAGTCTCAAAGATGGCAGCCTTCACAAGGTATTCAGACCTCAGGTGCAGCTACATCACAGGGTAGCTCTCTGTCTCAAAGCTCTCCAATGCAGAGTTTGTTTCCTTCCCTGTCATCAGCAGGAGGCTCATCTTCAGGAGATCCTGGACCGTTTGTTTCTGCACAGGGTGGTAGCAGCAGATATGGTGGCTTTTCTCTTCATTCTCAAAGCCCCTCTAGCAAGTACACCCCTGGGTCTCATGCATATGCCAAGCTTGGTTCCTCTCCCCTAGCTGTTTCTAGCCAGTCTACCAATGATAAGCGGTCAAATGGCCTGTATAGCTCAGACTCTCTGCGAACCCTGGGTCTCATTGGTGTAGTTGAAAGACCCTCTAGACTCCCATCTCAAGCTCCTTCTGACTCTACAAGCAGTAACCAAATCTCTGAGCATTTTGTGACCATGCAACGCCCCACAGGTTCAAACCTAATACAATCAACCATTCCTCAATCAGCTATACTCCGTAAAGGGCTAAGGGACTCTATAAAACAGCGACATTATGCAAAGTGACGTCTTCCAGAATATAAAATCTAATAAATGTTTGTAACAAAGTGTTTTTTCTTGTGCTGTTTTGTGTTTAAGCTACATTCAAAGGATAGAATTCCATGTTAGTTGAGTTTGTTTAACTTGGAAAAGGGGTGCCATGTAGGGTTTTGTGTGCCAAATTGGTTGAGTCAGTTGCTGTCTTAATCACGTTTTGTTGGCATTGACCAGTTAACTAAAATTTGCTTAAGAAAGAGAGATATCAGCTGTCGGTATATCGTTGATCTTGGTGTTAAATATTGGTGATCAGTACCTGCCTCAAAATCCTGATAGGTGCAATACTATTTTCTAGTCAAAGCTTTAATTTTTCTAATGTTTGTTTTGCTTTTGAATATTCACCTCAAATGTTAATGTTTTTGCACTGATGCCAGATCTATTAATATTCATTGGTTTGTCCATTGATTCAAATAAAGAATTTAATACATGGTTGATCAAATTTAAAGTTTATTGGGCAAGTGAAAAACCATTGCAAAAATCATCTACTGGCCAGAGATTCAAATCAATAACTTTGCTGAACTTAACCTGAGGTTAAAAACTGAAGATAAAAATAGCTTCTAGACCCTCTTTGGCTGGTCCATAATAAATTGGGCCTTATTTTGGGTTAATTTTCTCATTCCACTGTTCTATTTCATTTGTCCACTGCTTAAAACAGTTATGAATAATAGCTTGTAAATGACATTCAGCCTGCTACCACAGAGTGGCGCTGTGATCATTAAAACCAAGAACCACATAAGGCTGTCTTCCCCTTTTGAGACCATTTCTGAGACATTTTAGTGGGCAAAAGCGTGGATAAAAAACATGGCATTGTACTTAAGAAATTCAGTGTTTGAGATACTTTGCCGATAGAAATGGACAACATGTTCTCATGAGTATTCGTATGTATTTTGCCACACGTACATTTACTTGTGTTTCCATAGACACTGAAACCTACAATATTGACGTATTGACAGCCCTATAACATCAAACAACTTTACAGACTTACAAATGTGTACAAATCCTTATTTATGAATATTAAAATTGTGGCATTAATATCTCGATTCTATTGTATTCAATTGTCATATCAATGACATTATGTTCTCAGTCGCATTTATGAGAAACTGTTTACTCATCCACTTAATTTGGGGCCCTTAACCTGCTCAAAAACACTTTGCACACGTTGAAATTGTCAGCCATCAGGGTCACTGATGACACAAGTGACCACACAAGATGACATGGTGGGGTCATAGGTTGTATTTGAGGGGCTCTGTAGCGCAACCCTTTTTACCTAAAGTAGCCAAACTTCATACACTTATTGATCTCATCGGGCAAAACAACTTTTCGATCAGATTTTCAATATCCCGAACAGTTTGGCTGTGGCAAGGCAACAAATTTATGGCAAAAAAAAAGGAAACAGGAAGTGTGTCATAACTTCTGCATATATTGTGTCACCGAGGCTCACCCCAATCGACCTGATGGTGGTGCTACAGTGATCAAAAGTACATAATGGATACATAAATCCTAAACAACTTGTCACAGGCTCAAGTGTCTTATATCATTGGAATCCTTGACAGAAAGCATGTCTTGGAATGATGTCATTTTGTTGAAATTCAGGGGGATGTTTTCAAGAAACCTGTATACTTTTGTAAAAATGAAAGATTGAGAAGGGTATATAGATATGTTCAGAATAGCATACTACCATAACATGCAAATTATCCCAGAATGCAACACACTGTACCTTCCATGAGAAATTTAATTCTCATGTTTTGATCCAACTGCAGAAGTAAATACATTTTTACACAAAATTAAATAAAAAATGCAAAAACAGCTTTTTATTTCTTTGATGATTGCGGAACGTAAATTGCTGAATTAAACAAACAACGTTTATGGTTGTTCTGTTTGACAAACTATTTTAAAAAGTATGGCTCCGTCCGAAATCACATAGCTACTTTGAACTACATAGACTTTGAACTTAAACATGACTGGGGCATCTATTATTGTAGGCTACTCGCACTGATTTCCACCATCCCGATAAAAGCCTCTTTTTCTTAGGCTAGTTAACTTATGTCCACGTTTCACGTTTACATGTTGAGCGCCACCTCGAGGACCCATGAAGTAGCGACGCTGGGAGCAGGGAAATCTATTTAGAGCGCCTTATTTTATTTAAAAAAAATATCGCTATTTGACGCCAGCGTATCGATTATCGTATCGCACGGAGCATCAAGGTGTTCCTCCTAAACTTACAGCTCCTCTGGGTAGACCCATGCAGGAAGTCTAAGTTATTTGCCTCCAGGAGCACCTGAGGGGCCTGACAGAGCCCACCAGTCCTACTCTCCATCGTCGTCCTCCTCAGTTTCCTCCATGCTGCCGCTCCCTGCCCTCAGCTCAGGGACCAAAATGAGCGGCTTCAGTAGCGCTCAGTTTCAGACTCTTACTCTAGCTCTTCTTCAAAAGAAGGGTCCCGTAGCAAAAGAAATGCTGATGACAGGGGTCGTCATGGAGAATTTCATTATCGTCATGGTGACAGACAAGTCGGGAGAGATAGTGACCGAGATCACTGTGCTGCTTCACAAACTATTTGTGAACTTAACTATATTTTCTTTAACATTCTCCAGCATGTTTTAATGTGTGCTATGTCATGTTTCAAACACCAACATTTTTTTTAAGTTCTTAATGTCTAATGAGCTTAACTTTTGTATTTTAAAATAAATTGTTTTAGTAGACTGTTCAGATTATAGTCTTTCAGTGCTGACCAGCGTATAGTATAGGCCTAGTTCAAGAAAAAATGAAGTCTACAATGAATCCACAAACACTCTGATCAACCTAAACATAACAGTTGCAATGGGGAGAAAACATATCAGTGAATCTATAATCAAATAATGTTATGATCCTGCATTCCTTTGGTTCTGAACTAAATTTCTCCATTTCAGACCCCCGTGAAGATTGCTGTTGATGTGAGGGAAGAACGTTTGTTATAATCTAAACCTGAAACATACTAAACTTTATTATTCTGGATACTCTAGTGTGCAATTCTGTCTGTGGCCATGTTTCTGAATTAATAAAAAAAGGAAGAAACAAAAAGACTTGAGGTTATTTGTGTTCCAGAGAATTGATCCTTTCATTTTGTTATTTAAAACAAGCAATCATTTAGCTACTAATAACATGCCCTTATATGTAAATTCATTTTATTCTGCGTAGTAAAGAATCAATGACTTTCACCTGTGACATATTGATTGAGTAAATTGGCAGGTCTAGGGAAAAATGATGCTTGTCACAAGAGAGGTGGAGCCATTCTGATTTACATCTGCATAAATTTGGATGGTTGCACCCTAATGTGTCATTAAAACAAGCTTGGCAATAATGGGGTTTTGGCAGGTTGGATTTGGATTGGTGTTTATTCTTGCACTTGGATTTTCTGAAGCACAATGGAGAGCAAGAGCAGCACATAATCGGAGTCCAAGCGAGTTTAGGCCTAGAACATTAGCTCAAGCTTCTCAACAGGCTGATTCCAGGATGTCTTTGGTTCCCAGTAACACTGCATTTGCACCACAAAGTTTTCCCGCTCCGTTTCCTGTCCAGACACCAGTCAGGACTGACTTTGGAAAGTCTTCTCAAGATCTTATGGGTGTTCAATTAAAAGAGCTGTTGCAGGGTCCAGTGGCGACACTGACGTGGAGCTTTCCAAGTCTACCAGAGGAACCACAGCAGCCAGACGTTCCTTTTGAGTTGCCTTATCCTGTCCCTGCCAACAGTGTAGCTGCTCAGTGTGGAGAGAATTCAGTATATGTGGAAGTGATGAAGGACTTCTTTGGGACTGGGCACCCACTGTTGTCCTCTGGTTTTACACTGGGAGGCTGTACTGCAACTGGAGAGGATTCTTCTGCTCAAGTGCTGATCTTTGAGTCTGAACTGCATGGATGTAGCGGCACATCAATGGTAAGGTTCTGTTGTGACAATCATAGGTATTCTGAACCGTCCATGTGACTGTTCTTCTATTAACCTTTCTGTTTAGGTGACTGAGGATGAGCTTGTCTATAGGTTCAACATTATGTACACCCCACAAGAGGCTTCATATGGTGTTCCTATTGTCAGGAGCAGTGGTGCGGTGGTTGGTATCGAGTGTCATTATCCAAGGTGAGGATTCAATTAATTCAGGCTCACCCAATGTTCTAATCCTGCCGTTTATGGGCAAGAGATGACCGCTTGTTTAACTCCTACAGAACACATAATGTGAGCAGCGATGCCTTAATGCCCACTTGGATCCCATATGCCTCAACTGAGGTTGCAGAGGACGTGTTCGTCTTCTCCCTCAAGCTCATGACTGGTTGGTGTAGCCCATACAGATTTGTAGAATGCTTGTGAATCATCTGTTAAGATAATAATAATAATAATTATTATTATTTAATTTTTTTTCAGATGACTGGAGATTTGAGAGACCTTCTAACCAGTACTTCCTGGGTGACATGATAAATCTTGAAGCATCAGTGCGTTTGTACAGCCATGTTCCCATCCGTGTGTTTGTGGACAGCTGCGTGGCTACTGCAGTCCCTGATGTTGCTTCTGTCCCCAGATACTCCTTTATTGAGAATAATGGGTAAGAGGTGCTACCTCATGTATCCCAGCTTCCATAAGGGTTGTGTGATTTCTAACTGGGTTCTGTTCACAGGTGCCTGGTTGATGCCAAGCTCACAGGCTCCACATCTCACTTTATGCCCCGGACTCAAGGTGATAAGCTAGATTTTCAGCTAGAGGCGTTCCGGTTCCAGCAAGCAGACAGTGGGCTGGTATGCATGTCCTGCAGTGTTGTGCTAGTTACTAAGAAATAGTAACTAGTTACTAGTTACTTCATTCAAAAAGTAACTCAATTACTTTGTTGATTACTTACACCAAAAAGTAATGCGTTACTGTTAAAAGTAACTTTTTAGTTACTTTTTTAAAGAAAGTTCTTAAATGTTCCCATTAATGCCCTTTTATGCGTTATGGTCTATACAAACACAAAACTGACTTAAACAGAAAGTAATTTTTAAACACTATTTTATTTAAGTCAGACCAGCACAAACTGAATATATCAAGGATTTCTGAAATAAATAACAAAACAAGCATTTTTAAAGCTAGTGACTTGTTTGCTTTCTCAACATTGATATTTTCATGCAGCTGACAGTATACGTTTTTACCACTGTGGTTTTTACTGCATGAATTAATATTTGAGCAATACAATTGTACCTTGATCATTCTTGTTAATTCATAGTAGGCCTACATTAACTAAGGAGATACAAATACATCTAACAATGAATGATACTTCTACAACATTTATTAACCATATTTAATGCTAAAATTGTAATCTTATTGTAAAGTGACATTTATATGATTCAAGCTTAAAGAAGATGGCCATATTTAAATATCTGCAAAGGCCAGAGCATTAAAATTACATAAATGTAGACCTATATTACATGTACAGTCTTTCACTTTATTTGCTTAAATTTTAGAACACTTGATTAGACTTGATGTCGGCTGCATGGACATATCAATGTAAGCAATCAATCACGTCACTAGTTTTTAAAATACAACTTCGCCGGCTAATGAATGCATAAAAGTGACCAGCTGGATATAAACTAATGCAAATAGATGGTAACAATTGCGACATAAAACATGTGGGTCAGGTCTGCGTGTGTTTTTGTCACATTGCTTTAATCGCTTGAGGTAAGTTAGCCGTTACTAATGTTATTCCTCTCAGACTCGACGGCAAGCTTCTGTTCTTTCTCTGCTGAATGTGCTGATGCAGCATCTAGTCAAAAAAATAATTACTTTATAATGATATGGCAATGTGTACTTAAGTGTTCTGTATTCATACCGTTTCGCTGTCTGTGTTTTAAATGCGCATCAAGTGCTCAGCGCTCTCCGTGCAGCTTGTAATCTCCGTGCTCGCGCTGCCTCACGTGTACGTAAACAACTCAGCCAGTGAGTTTGTTATGTGTCCTCTCGCTCTGTATAATGCTAGCAGTCTCTTCAGTGCTCTCGTACTGTGTAATGACAGCGCACACTTCTCAGCCGCTCCAGCAACTAATTAATTTAAAAAAGTAACGGACAACGCGCCATATGGTAACGGTAACGGAGTTAATTTATTTAAAAAGTAATGCGTTACAGTATTAGTTACTGTCAAAAGTAACTGCGTTACTGTAATGCGTTACTAGTAACGCGTTACTGCCCAACACTGATGTCCTGTAGTTGTGCAACTCTTTGTATGATATGCTGCCATGGTGTACAAACCATTGTCTCTGCAGGTCTACATCACATGCATTTTGAAGGTGGCTGCAGCAACCTCTCCAAGTTCTGAACAGAAAGCTTGTTCATTCTCTGCTAATGGGTATGTTGCCCGCTAAATAAGTGTACAGGTGAATTGGTTGCGTTAACTTATTTGAGGGTTTGTTTTGTCAGGTGGGTGTCTGCAGATGATTCTGACCAGGTGTGTGGCTGCTGTGACACAACGTGTAGCATCAGAAGTGGAAGTGATCAACTGCTTACAGGTTTGGACTAACTCTGATAAGTTGTTATTGTCATGCATGGCTTTAGTTCTCACTAATCATTTGTTCCTCAGATCTACGCTGGGAAAGAGCATCTGTCGGCCCCATCAATGTTAAAGAATATGGCTATGGCCAAAAATAACTGGAAATCTCATGTGACTTCTGGTGATTTTTAATAAATGTTGTTAATATATTTGGGTTTTTTGATGTCTTTACTTGCAGTTTACATGGTTTCTGTTCAGACATGTACCACAAAAAGCCTATATGGGGTGACATTTTGCTCAAGTCATTTGTGGGGCTAGGCCTATTACAACACAAAATAAGGACTTGAAACTTTGAGGGATGCTAGTATACCCACCCTGTTTATTGGGGCTTTCGCACCAGAGGAACCTTTTCATAGTTCCTAGAACTATTGGCGGAAGTACCTGGATTTTGGCGTGTTCGCACCGCAGGAACTAGGAACGATTTTATTTCTAGGAACTAATTTAGCTCCTCCTTCAGAGCACTATAGGAACTATCTGTGACGTAAGTGTACGCTGATTGGCCGAACGCACGCGAAACACCAGCACTTGCCATTATAAAGGCTGTGTAAACACACATAGATTATAGCCATTAACTTCAGAAACTCTACAAACGTAGAAAACAGTGATAGATGGGCCTCTTAACCTTTACGCTGAGGAGAAAATCCAACGCAACTGAGGGGACCAAGCAAAACATGATTATATATTTCTGCTCAGCTAGCACACTGGACATGTGTGCAGATGGAAGCATGTCACTTTCAAACTGCTTTGAAATCACCGTCTTATTTTTTTACCCGATTTGCTTCAAACTTTATCAGAATAATGCCAAGACACGGCAGACGTAAACCTGCGAAAGGATTCTTGAATACTGTTGTTATGGCAACGCATCAAACTTTTAAATTTCTTTTGGGTATTTCTGAGACTCTTAGCATGCTTCAAATTGCATGAAACTCGACAGACACACACATCAGAGTTGTCAGCCAGTAGACATGGGCAAAGCCTTAAAAATGGGCGTGTAGGAGCGGCTAAGTAGCGTCACCTTTTAACTAAAGTGGGTGGTTAGTTTTACCTACAGTCAACAAACTTAGTACATACTGTATATTATTCTCATCGAGCCGGACGACTTTCTAATTTACAGTCATTAGCTCCGACCAACAGGAAGTTAGATATTTTTGTTTGAATGTGGATTTTTGGAATCAAGCTCTGAATTTTTACCTACTGCTCCAAGGAGCCTCATACGATTCACACCAAACATTCTCAACATGATGCCAATATATTGAAGAGGCTAAATTTCAAACGGGTATCTTGAATGGACTTGATGAAATAAAATACTGACAAAAAGGGAAACAGGAAGAGTCTCATATCTTCTAAATAATAAATTGTACACCATTTATTTCTATATAAAATAATACAAATAAGAAGTAAAAAACACATTTTATTATTTTTCATAAAATGCATTTGTGTTATCTGGTTGAAAGAAATAAAATGTAATACATAGTATAACCACTAGTTTGCAGCATAGGCCTATATTTAAACAGGGTTGAAAAAAGCCTTGTTGCTGAGAATTTTACAGACATAATTATCAAAAATGTTGAATTTTCTGGCTCAACTAACTGGTAAACAGTCTCCAACTCTTGAGAATCTTCCCCAAAGAGATGCTGAACAGGAGTCCTCAGAGCATTTTGGCTGAGCTTTATCCCCGAGACTCCAAACATTAGTCTTCCTTCATTCACTTTGTCTTTCAATCAGCTGTGACTCTGTCTGATTTGAATCAAATCCTCAAACCTTCACCTGGTGTAAATACATTTTGGTACATATAGATTGTTACTCAATCTCTCTGCTCAAATCTATCTCTCTGCTCAAATCTAGTACACAAGTCTACACTGATGGATTACAAAGTTGTTTTCATTGCTGTTCTTGGTATTTGTTTCTTTTATTAAAGCAAACATGTTATAAATATCGTTGCTGCCCCGCAGTGTGGACGTTTTTTTGTGAGTTTCTCAGTGTGTTAAATTGTTAAATTTTTCCAGAGGATCTGGAAAAAATGAGTCTGAATATCGTCGAGGATTGAAGACTTGCAGCCTCTGACCGAAATGGATGGAGGAACTCTGTGTTGGGGCTGTCGGAGCGTGGTCTACCATCGCCATGACATACATACATACATACATACATATTCATGTAACTTGCTAAGTTGGTAAAAGGTACAGGATTGTTTTTAGACGCAATTTAGCATTAAATTCCCCCCCAATTTAGCATAAACTGAGCTTTGTTCTTACTTCTGCATGTGCCCAATCCTAAAACTTACCTACCCCATATATCAGTAATTGTCTCTCTGCACAGTTTGTTTTACATTATGACAATTAAACACAACTATTTATAAAGGTCAACCTGATGTGATCAGACACATTTTGTGTAAAGTGTATGAGAATTTCATATGCAGACAATACACAGTTACACACTTTAAAATGTATAAACAGCACAGGGAATCAGAGCCTTCAAAAAACAATAATCAATTATCTTTTAACAGCCAGTTAGTTTCCCAGGTGAACAATGTTTCATGTAATTAGTTATTTGCCCTAATTGGACTGATGAAGGCCTATAAAATACACTTATCTCCAGTTACATATGTTTGCAATTGTAGTGTCTGTGTGGTGGTTTGAGAAAGTGAATGTTGGGGCTTTGGAGTACTCAGGGTTTTTTGTTTGCCATGGATAAAGGGTGGACACAGTGAGTTTATTCAATCAATCTCGGTTTGTGGATGATTCAGCAAATAATTAATTTACTTTATGTATTTTATATATTTACTTTTAGGTTACCCTTGTTTGTAACCTTCCTGCTCTTTTTGAGTAATGCTCATGGATTTAAAGGTAAGATTAATGTTTTTGGTGGGTTTTTTATTTTTTATTATTTCTCTTACAGAGTATTTTAAATTGTGAGGTTTCTTTTTCTACAAGTCGTCTTTTGTCTAATTCACAGGTGGGGCTCATTCAGATGCCCACCACCGGTGGGGCCAACCTTCAGACAAAACTTTCTCACCTCGTGCAGTCCAGTCTTCTGTGGCAGAGGTCCCTGTGACTGGGATTTTGCCTGAAGAAGTGGGCTCTAGTTTATTCACTAACAGACCCCTGAAAAGGTTAAACTTACTCCAATTTGTTAAAGGTGGTGTTTCCAGCAGGCATGAATTAATGTCCCATGCCCAGACAGCTCCAAGCAGCTCTGTTTTAGCGTCCTTGCCTCTACCCTTAAATGAACGGTATGCAGGCCGTTTGACATCGCTCCAGGGTTCCTCTGGATCAGCCGCTACAGATACTACTAGTGTTTCTACACAAGGAGAAAGTAGCTTCCCTGCCATACTTGGCACTTCTGGCCTGTCCACCAGTGATCAAAGCTCCCCTAGTTTGTACATGTCCAGCTCCCTGGAAACCTCTGGTGCTAAATCAGCAGAAGCCACTTTGCCTGTGTTCTCTCAGGAGAGCATCTCTTACAGCAGTTCATCTGCTCCAGGTGCCACGTACACTTCTCAAGGTAGCCCAGTGCTGGCTTCAGAAGGCTCTGGTCAATCCATCTCCCCTCAGGGTGAAAGCAGTTACAGTGGCTTGCCTCAGTCTCAAGGTGCCTCGAGTCAATATAACCCAGGCTCCTATAACGTGCTCAGTTCTTCATCTCTTTCTAGTCAGTCTACCAGTGACCAGAGTACCCCCAGTTTGTATAGTTCTAGCTTTCAGGGAAGTTCGGGCAGTTTGTTGGAAGCTTCTGGCTCTTCTTTTCAAGGGGAAGTGGCAGGGCTTAGCTCTCTTGTTGACCTGTCTCCCCAATCACAAGACAACTCCAGTCAGCTTCTACCCTCACCCTTGGAGGTCTCCAGCCAGTCTACTAATGGTCAAAGCACTCCCAGCTTGTTTATGCTTGGCTCTGAGAGCAGTTCAGATTCACAGTCAACAGGTCCTGCTTCACCTCTAGACACTCAGGGTAGTCTCTCTCAAAGCATTTCTAGCCAGTCCACAAGCGTTCAAAGTTCCCCTAGTGTGTCTACAAGCACCCAGAGCAGGTCTGCCACTCAATTCACTTCCAGTAATTTTTTCCCTGTGCAGGGAGGTAGTGGTTCTACTTCTAGCTTATATCTGAAGCCTCAGGGCACTCTGGGTCTGTATGCCCCTGCGTCCCATACCAAATATGTGAGTTTTCCCATGTCATCACACCCAGCTATTTATAGCCAGTCAAAAAGTAGCTCTTTTCCTTGGTTTGGGGGCTCTACTGGCTTTGCCTCCCAGGGAATGAGTAGCACTTACAGTGGTTCTGTCCAGCCTCAAGGTACCACAAGTCAGTTTGCCTCTGGGTCTCCAACCTACTATCCAAGTGTATCACTATCTTCACCCCAAGGTGCCTCCAGTCAGTCTGCTACAGTCCAGAGTTCACGGAAGCAGTTTGCCTCTAGCTATGGCACCCAGTCAGGGTCCTCTAAGCCATTCACCCTGCAGGGAAGCACCACTTATGGTGGATCACTCCAGCCTCAAGGTACCACAAGTCAGTTTGCCTCTGGGTCTCCATCTTACCATCAAAGTGTATCACTATCCTCACCCCAAGGTGCCTCCAGTCAGTCTGCTACATTCCAGAGTTCACGGAAGCAGTTTGCCTCTACCTTCACAGGCAACTCTGGCACCCAGGAAGGGCCCTCTGGTCCCTTCAAATGGCAGGAAAGCACCACCTATGGTGGAACACTCCAGCCTCAAGATACCTCAAGTCAGTTTGCCTCTGGGTCTTCATCCTCCTTTCCAATTGTAACACTATCCTCACCCCAAGGTTCTGCCAGTCGGTCTGCTACAGTCCAGAGTTCACGGAAGCAGTTTACCTCTACCTATGGCACCCAGTCAGGGTCCTCTAAGCCATTCACCCTGCAGGGAAGCACCACTTATGGTGGATCACTCCAGCCTCAAGGTACCACAAGTCAGTTTGCCTCTGGGTCTCCATCCTACTATCCAAGTGTATCACTATCCTCGCCCCAAGGTGCCTCCAGTCAGTCTGCTACAGTCCAGAGTTCACGGAAGCAGTTTGCGTCTAGCTATGGAACCCAGTCAGGGTCCTCTAAGCCATTCACCCTGCATGGAAGCACCACTTATGGTGGATCACTCCAGCCTCAAGGTACCACAAGTCAGTTTTCCTCTGGGTCTCCATCCTATTCAAGTTTATCACTATCCTCGCCCCAAGGTGCCTCCAGTCAGTCTGCTGCAGTCCAGAGTTCACAGAAGCAGTTTACCTCTACCTTCACAGGCAACTCTGGCACCCAGGAAGGACCCTCTGCTCCCTTCAAATGGCAGGGAAGCACCACCTATGGTGGATCACTCCAGCCTCAAGGTACCACAAGTCAGTTTGCCTCTGGGTCTCCATCCTATTCAAGTTTATCACTATCCTCACCCCAAGGTGCCTCCAGTCAGTCTGCTGCAGTCCAGAGTTCACAGAAGCAGTTTACCTCTACCTTCACAGGCAACTCTGGCGCCCAGGAAGGACCCTCTGCTCCCTTCAAATGGCAGGGAAGCACCACCTATGGTGGATCACTCCAGCCTCAAGGTACCACAAGTCAGCTTGCCTCTGGGTCTCCATCCTACTATCCAAGTGTATCACTATCCTCGCCCCAAGGTGCCTCCAGTCAGTCTGCTACAGTCCAGAGTTCACGGAAGCAGTTTTCCTCTAGCTATGGCACCCAGTCAGGGTCCTCTAAGCCATTCACCCTGCAGGGAAGCACCACTTATGGTGGATCACTCCAGCCTCAAGGTACCACAAGTCAGTTTGCCTCTGGGTCTCCATCCTACTATCCAAGTGTATCACTATCCTCACCCCAAGGTGCCTCCAGTCAGTCTGCTACAGTCCAGAGTTCACGGAAGCAGATTGCCTCTAGCTATGGTACCCAGTCAGGGTCCTCTAAGCCATTCACCCTGCAGGGAAGCACCACCTATGGTGGATCACTCCAGCCTCAAGATACCACAAGTCAGTTTGCCTCTGGGTCTCCATCCTCCTATAATTGTCATTGTGTATCGTTGTCCTCACCCCAAGGTGTTGCCGACCAGTCCAGCCAAGCATTTCAAAGCTATTCTGGGTCCCAAAGCCAGAAGTCTCAAAGATGGCAGCCTTCACAAGGTATTCAGACCTCAGGTGCAGCTACATCACAGGGTAGCTCTCTGTCTCAAAGCTCTCCAATGCAGAGTTTGTTTCCTTCCCTGTCATCAGCAGGAGGCTCATCTTCAGGAGATCCTGGACCGTTTGTTTCTGCACAGGGTGGTAGCAGCAGATATGGTGGCTTTTCTCTTCATTCTCAAAGCCCCTCTAGCAAGTACACCCCTGGGTCTCATGCATATGCCAAGCTTGGTTCCTCTCCCCTAGCTGTTTCTAGCCAGTCTACCAATGATAAGCGGTCAAATGGCCTGTATAGCTCAGACTCTCTGCGAACCCTGGGTCTCATTGGTGTAGTTGAAAGACCCTCTAGACTCCCATCTCAAGCTCCTTCTGACTCTACAAGCAGTAACCAAATCTCTGAGCATTTTGTGACCATGCAACGCCCCACAGGTTCAAACCTAATACAATCAACCATTCCTCAATCAGCTATACTCCGTAAAGGGCTAAGGGACTCTATAAAACAGCGACATTATGCAAAGTGACGTCTTCCAGAATATAAAATCTAATAAATGTTTGTAACAAAGTGTTTTTTCTTGTGCTGTTTTGTGTTTAAGCTACATTCAAAGGATAGAATTCCATGTTAGTTGAGTTTGTTTAACTTGGAAAAGGGGTGCCATGTAGGGTTTTGTGTGCCAAATTGGTTGAGTCAGTTGCTGTCTTAATCACGTTTTGTTGGCATTGACCAGTTAACTAAAATTTGCTTAAGAAAGAGAGATATCAGCTGTCGGTATATCGTTGATCTTGGTGTTAAATATTGGTGATCAGTACCTGCCTCAAAATCCTGATAGGTGCAATACTATTTTCTAGTCAAAGCTTTAATTTTTCTAATGTTTGTTTTGCTTTTGAATATTCACCTCAAATGTTAATGTTTTTGCACTGATGCCAGATCTATTAATATTCATTGGTTTGTCCATTGATTCAAATAAAGAATTTAATACATGGTTGATCAAATTTAAAGTTTATTGGGCAAGTGAAAAACCATTGCAAAAATCATCTACTGGCCAGAGATTCAAATCAATAACTTTGCTGAACTTAACCTGAGGTTAAAAACTGAAGATAAAAATAGCTTCTAGACCCTCTTTGGCTGGTCCATAATAAATTGGGCCTTATTTTGGGTTAATTTTCTCATTCCACTGTTCTATTTCATTTGTCCACTGCTTAAAACAGTTATGAATAATAGCTTGTAAATGACATTCAGCCTGCTACCACAGAGTGGCGCTGTGATCATTAAAACCAAGAACCACATAAGGCTGTCTTCCCCTTTTGAGACCATTTCTGAGACATTTTAGTGGGCAAAAGCGTGGATAAAAAACATGGCATTGTACTTAAGAAATTCAGTGTTTGAGATACTTTGCCGATAGAAATGGACAACATGTTCTCATGAGTATTCGTATGTATTTTGCCACACGTACATTTACTTGTGTTTCCATAGACACTGAAACCTACAATATTGACGTATTGACAGCCCTATAACATCAAACAACTTTACAGACTTACAAATGTGTACAAATCCTTATTTATGAATATTAAAATTGTGGCATTAATATCTCGATTCTATTGTATTCAATTGTCATATCAATGACATTATGTTCTCAGTCGCATTTATGAGAAACTGTTTACTCATCCACTTAATTTGGGGCCCTTAACCTGCTCAAAAACACTTTGCACACGTTGAAATTGTCAGCCATCAGGGTCACTGATGACACAAGTGACCACACAAGATGACATGGTGGGGTCATAGGTTGTATTTGAGGGGCTCTGTAGCGCAACCCTTTTTACCTAAAGTAGCCAAACTTCATACACTTATTGATCTCATCGGGCAAAACAACTTTTCGATCAGATTTTCAATATCCCGAACAGTTTGGCTGTGGCAAGGCAACAAATTTATGGCAAAAAAAAAGGAAACAGGAAGTGTGTCATAACTTCTGCATATATTGTGTCACCGAGGCTCACCCCAATCGACCTGATGGTGGTGCTACAGTGATCAAAAGTACATAATGGATACATAAATCCTAAACAACTTGTCACAGGCTCAAGTGTCTTATATCATTGGAATCCTTGACAGAAAGCATGTCTTGGAATGATGTCATTTTGTTGAAATTCAGGGGGATGTTTTCAAGAAACCTGTATACTTTTGTAAAAATGAAAGATTGAGAAGGGTATATAGATATGTTCAGAATAGCATACTACCATAACATGCAAATTATCCCAGAATGCAACACACTGTACCTTCCATGAGAAATTTAATTCTCATGTTTTGATCCAACTGCAGAAGTAAATACATTTTTACACAAAATTAAATAAAAAATGCAAAAACAGCTTTTTATTTCTTTGATGATTGCGGAACGTAAATTGCTGAATTAAACAAACAACGTTTATGGTTGTTCTGTTTGACAAACTATTTTAAAAAGTATGGCTCCGTCCGAAATCACATAGCTACTTTGAACTACATAGACTTTGAACTTAAACATGACTGGGGCATCTATTATTGTAGGCTACTCGCACTGATTTCCACCATCCCGATAAAAGCCTCTTTTTCTTAGGCTAGTTAACTTATGTCCACGTTTCACGTTTACATGTTGAGCGCCACCTCGAGGACCCATGAAGTAGCGACGCTGGGAGCAGGGAAATCTATTTAGAGCGCCTTATTTTATTTAAAAAAAATATCGCTATTTGACGCCAGCGTATCGATTATCGTATCGCACGGAGCATCAAGGTGTTCCTCCTAAACTTACAGCTCCTCTGGGTAGACCCATGCAGGAAGTCTAAGTTATTTGCCTCCAGGAGCACCTGAGGGGCCTGACAGAGCCCACCAGTCCTACTCTCCATCGTCGTCCTCCTCAGTTTCCTCCATGCTGCCGCTCCCTGCCCTCAGCTCAGGGACCAAAATGAGCGGCTTCAGTAGCGCTCAGTTTCAGACTCTTACTCTAGCTCTTCTTCAAAAGAAGGGTCCCGTAGCAAAAGAAATGCTGATGACAGGGGTCGTCATGGAGAATTTCATTATCGTCATGGTGACAGACAAGTCGGGAGAGATAGTGACCGAGATCACTGTGCTGCTTCACAAACTATTTGTGAACTTAACTATATTTTCTTTAACATTCTCCAGCATGTTTTAATGTGTGCTATGTCATGTTTCAAACACCAACATTTTTTTTAAGTTCTTAATGTCTAATGAGCTTAACTTTTGTATTTTAAAATAAATTGTTTTAGTAGACTGTTCAGATTATAGTCTTTCAGTGCTGACCAGCGTATAGTATAGGCCTAGTTCAAGAAAAAATGAAGTCTACAATGAATCCACAAACACTCTGATCAACCTAAACATAACAGTTGCAATGGGGAGAAAACATATCAGTGAATCTATAATCAAATAATGTTATGATCCTGCATTCCTTTGGTTCTGAACTAAATTTCTCCATTTCAGACCCCCGTGAAGATTGCTGTTGATGTGAGGGAAGAACGTTTGTTATAATCTAAACCTGAAACATACTAAACTTTATTATTCTGGATACTCTAGTGTGCAATTCTGTCTGTGGCCATGTTTCTGAATTAATAAAAAAAGGAAGAAACAAAAAGACTTGAGGTTATTTGTGTTCCAGAGAATTGATCCTTTCATTTTGTTATTTAAAACAAGCAATCATTTAGCTACTAATAACATGCCCTTATATGTAAATTCATTTTATTCTGCGTAGTAAAGAATCAATGACTTTCACCTGTGACATATTGATTGAGTAAATTGGCAGGTCTAGGGAAAAATGATGCTTGTCACAAGAGAGGTGGAGCCATTCTGATTTACATCTGCATAAATTTGGATGGTTGCACCCTAATGTGTCATTAAAACAAGCTTGGCAATAATGGGGTTTTGGCAGGTTGGATTTGGATTGGTGTTTATTCTTGCACTTGGATTTTCTGAAGCACAATGGAGAGCAAGAGCAGCACATAATCGGAGTCCAAGCGAGTTTAGGCCTAGAACATTAGCTCAAGCTTCTCAACAGGCTGATTCCAGGATGTCTTTGGTTCCCAGTAACACTGCATTTGCACCACAAAGTTTTCCCGCTCCGTTTCCTGTCCAGACACCAGTCAGGACTGACTTTGGAAAGTCTTCTCAAGATCTTATGGGTGTTCAATTAAAAGAGCTGTTGCAGGGTCCAGTGGCGACACTGACGTGGAGCTTTCCAAGTCTACCAGAGGAACCACAGCAGCCAGACGTTCCTTTTGAGTTGCCTTATCCTGTCCCTGCCAACAGTGTAGCTGCTCAGTGTGGAGAGAATTCAGTATATGTGGAAGTGATGAAGGACTTCTTTGGGACTGGGCACCCACTGTTGTCCTCTGGTTTTACACTGGGAGGCTGTACTGCAACTGGAGAGGATTCTTCTGCTCAAGTGCTGATCTTTGAGTCTGAACTGCATGGATGTAGCGGCACATCAATGGTAAGGTTCTGTTGTGACAATCATAGGTATTCTGAACCGTCCATGTGACTGTTCTTCTATTAACCTTTCTGTTTAGGTGACTGAGGATGAGCTTGTCTATAGGTTCAACATTATGTACACCCCACAAGAGGCTTCATATGGTGTTCCTATTGTCAGGAGCAGTGGTGCGGTGGTTGGTATCGAGTGTCATTATCCAAGGTGAGGATTCAATTAATTCAGGCTCACCCAATGTTCTAATCCTGCCGTTTATGGGCAAGAGATGACCGCTTGTTTAACTCCTACAGAACACATAATGTGAGCAGCGATGCCTTAATGCCCACTTGGATCCCATATGCCTCAACTGAGGTTGCAGAGGACGTGTTCGTCTTCTCCCTCAAGCTCATGACTGGTTGGTGTAGCCCATACAGATTTGTAGAATGCTTGTGAATCATCTGTTAAGATAATAATAATAATAATTATTATTATTTAATTTTTTTTCAGATGACTGGAGATTTGAGAGACCTTCTAACCAGTACTTCCTGGGTGACATGATAAATCTTGAAGCATCAGTGCGTTTGTACAGCCATGTTCCCATCCGTGTGTTTGTGGACAGCTGCGTGGCTACTGCAGTCCCTGATGTTGCTTCTGTCCCCAGATACTCCTTTATTGAGAATAATGGGTAAGAGGTGCTACCTCATGTATCCCAGCTTCCATAAGGGTTGTGTGATTTCTAACTGGGTTCTGTTCACAGGTGCCTGGTTGATGCCAAGCTCACAGGCTCCACATCTCACTTTATGCCCCGGACTCAAGGTGATAAGCTAGATTTTCAGCTAGAGGCGTTCCGGTTCCAGCAAGCAGACAGTGGGCTGGTATGCATGTCCTGCAGTGTTGTGCTAGTTACTAAGAAATAGTAACTAGTTACTAGTTACTTCATTCAAAAAGTAACTCAATTACTTTGTTGATTACTTACACCAAAAAGTAATGCGTTACTGTTAAAAGTAACTTTTTAGTTACTTTTTTAAAGAAAGTTCTTAAATGTTCCCATTAATGCCCTTTTATGCGTTATGGTCTATACAAACACAAAACTGACTTAAACAGAAAGTAATTTTTAAACACTATTTTATTTAAGTCAGACCAGCACAAACTGAATATATCAAGGATTTCTGAAATAAATAACAAAACAAGCATTTTTAAAGCTAGTGACTTGTTTGCTTTCTCAACATTGATATTTTCATGCAGCTGACAGTATACGTTTTTACCACTGTGGTTTTTACTGCATGAATTAATATTTGAGCAATACAATTGTACCTTGATCATTCTTGTTAATTCATAGTAGGCCTACATTAACTAAGGAGATACAAATACATCTAACAATGAATGATACTTCTACAACATTTATTAACCATATTTAATGCTAAAATTGTAATCTTATTGTAAAGTGACATTTATATGATTCAAGCTTAAAGAAGATGGCCATATTTAAATATCTGCAAAGGCCAGAGCATTAAAATTACATAAATGTAGACCTATATTACATGTACAGTCTTTCACTTTATTTGCTTAAATTTTAGAACACTTGATTAGACTTGATGTCGGCTGCATGGACATATCAATGTAAGCAATCAATCACGTCACTAGTTTTTAAAATACAACTTCGCCGGCTAATGAATGCATAAAAGTGACCAGCTGGATATAAACTAATGCAAATAGATGGTAACAATTGCGACATAAAACATGTGGGTCAGGTCTGCGTGTGTTTTTGTCACATTGCTTTAATCGCTTGAGGTAAGTTAGCCGTTACTAATGTTATTCCTCTCAGACTCGACGGCAAGCTTCTGTTCTTTCTCTGCTGAATGTGCTGATGCAGCATCTAGTCAAAAAAATAATTACTTTATAATGATATGGCAATGTGTACTTAAGTGTTCTGTATTCATACCGTTTCGCTGTCTGTGTTTTAAATGCGCATCAAGTGCTCAGCGCTCTCCGTGCAGCTTGTAATCTCCGTGCTCGCGCTGCCTCACGTGTACGTAAACAACTCAGCCAGTGAGTTTGTTATGTGTCCTCTCGCTCTGTATAATGCTAGCAGTCTCTTCAGTGCTCTCGTACTGTGTAATGACAGCGCACACTTCTCAGCCGCTCCAGCAACTAATTAATTTAAAAAAGTAACGGACAACGCGCCATATGGTAACGGTAACGGAGTTAATTTATTTAAAAAGTAATGCGTTACAGTATTAGTTACTGTCAAAAGTAACTGCGTTACTGTAATGCGTTACTAGTAACGCGTTACTGCCCAACACTGATGTCCTGTAGTTGTGCAACTCTTTGTATGATATGCTGCCATGGTGTACAAACCATTGTCTCTGCAGGTCTACATCACATGCATTTTGAAGGTGGCTGCAGCAACCTCTCCAAGTTCTGAACAGAAAGCTTGTTCATTCTCTGCTAATGGGTATGTTGCCCGCTAAATAAGTGTACAGGTGAATTGGTTGCGTTAACTTATTTGAGGGTTTGTTTTGTCAGGTGGGTGTCTGCAGATGATTCTGACCAGGTGTGTGGCTGCTGTGACACAACGTGTAGCATCAGAAGTGGAAGTGATCAACTGCTTACAGGTTTGGACTAACTCTGATAAGTTGTTATTGTCATGCATGGCTTTAGTTCTCACTAATCATTTGTTCCTCAGATCTACGCTGGGAAAGAGCATCTGTCGGCCCCATCAATGTTAAAGAATATGGCTATGGCCAAAAATAACTGGAAATCTCATGTGACTTCTGGTGATTTTTAATAAATGTTGTTAATATATTTGGGTTTTTTGATGTCTTTACTTGCAGTTTACATGGTTTCTGTTCAGACATGTACCACAAAAAGCCTATATGGGGTGACATTTTGCTCAAGTCATTTGTGGGGCTAGGCCTATTACAACACAAAATAAGGACTTGAAACTTTGAGGGATGCTAGTATACCCACCCTGTTTATTGGGGCTTTCGCACCAGAGGAACCTTTTCATAGTTCCTAGAACTATTGGCGGAAGTACCTGGATTTTGGCGTGTTCGCACCGCAGGAACTAGGAACGATTTTATTTCTAGGAACTAATTTAGCTCCTCCTTCAGAGCACTATAGGAACTATCTGTGACGTAAGTGTACGCTGATTGGCCGAACGCACGCGAAACACCAGCACTTGCCATTATAAAGGCTGTGTAAACACACATAGATTATAGCCATTAACTTCAGAAACTCTACAAACATAAACCGTGATAGATGGGCCTCTTAACCTTTACGCTGAGGAGAAAATCCAATGCAACTGAGGGGACCAAGCAAAACATGAATATGTATTTCTGCTCAGCTAGCAACACTGGACATCAACCACATGACATGCGCTAATAACTTTGCATTACTGTCCACTTTTTTATGTATAACAGTTATTTCTAATGATGTATGAGACAGGACTGTTAGACAAATCATAAACTAATGAACATGGACCATGCGAGCACTGCTCAGGCTTTTGCGTTGTCAAAATAAGTCACAACAAGCGTGGCTTATGTCACTTCAGAGTTCATACTGGCGGTGCAAATGCAACCAGGAAAACGGTCCGTGGGGAGCCACCCCATGGTGGCTAGTTCCTAGAACTTAGTTCCTAAGAAGCCCCTTATGTCACCAAGGCTCACCCCATTCGACCTGATGGTGCTACAGTGATCGAAAGTACATAATGGGTCATAAATCCTAAACCATTTGTCACAGGCTCAAGTGTCTTATATCATTGGAATCCTTGACAGAAAGCATGTCTTGGATTGATGTCATACTGGTGAAATTCAGGGGGATGTTTTCAAGAAACCTGTATACTTTTGTGAGCTAAACCTAGGTTTTTTGCCCGGTCGGAACCAAACACGTGCAAAAAGATTCTCTGGAGTCTAGTTGTCAATTATCAAGTCAATTTCCATTCACGTTAGCAACAGGGCGCCAGAATGTTTGACGTGGGCGTGGTTACTTCTACTAAAACGACCATCCCTCTTGTACACATGTATGGGCTCAGTCTGGGGTCGTGTGAAAAATGACGTGGTGACTAGGGGTAGGAATCACAGGATAGGCTACGAAAGTTATCTTTGTAGATATCATTCTTTGTGTGAACAGGCCTTTATTGTTTACATTAGGTACACATGCACAAATCAGGATGACTGATAAAAATGAAAGATTGAGAAAGGTATATATATGTTCAGAGTAGCAACCATAACATGCAAATTATCCCAGAATGCAACACACTGCACCTTCCATGAGAAATTAAATTTTTGATCCAACTGCAGAAGTAAATACATTTTTACACAAAATTAAATTAAAATGCAAAAACAATTTTTTATTTCTGTAATGAGTACGGAACGTAAATTACTGAATTAAACATACAAAGTTTATGGTTGCTCTGTTTGACAAACTATTTTAAAAGTATGGCTCCGTCCGAAATCACATATACTCTCTTGAATAGGTACTAGTTTTGAATAAGTAATTCACGACCGCTTAACAAGTATGTTCTATCCACCTTATTCCTAAGCCCCATGACTCAGTAGGGCTTTGCGTGAATTATTGGTGTGATCGCATGATTATCGGTGTGACTTCATTTAAGCTGTAAACAATCAGTGAAAAGGCTAGCTCTATCAATGCAATACGTTAAAAAAAGTGTCACAATGAGATGACATTAATCTACTCACCCTTCAACCATCGAACATTAAAAGGAAATTTAAAAGTGTAAAAGCATCAACAAAGTAGGCTACTTTCAACAGACTACTTTCAACTTTCTTTCAACAAACTACTTTCAACTTTCAAGCGCGAGTCTTTGGTTAAATATCACTGTAGTAGGCTAATATATCTGTATTATGTAACTTATGTTGCCTTAATCAAAAATGTTCATTAACTTCAGCATTATGTAACGGGTACCGTGGCGTCGGCACCCGTGAGGAACAGATTATTCTCCTGTAACACAGGAGAGAAACGAGGAGACAGTGTTCAAGTTCAAGCTCTCTGGAGTAATTTATTCACAATATGTGCATTAAACAAATCTCTGTTTCTCAGAGTCACATTATGTTTCACATATCACATTTTCAATGTCTTCTTAACATTATAATGACTTTCAGTGTTCATGTCAATTCACAATCTGCAATAAAATAAACTTCTCAATTTCACATTCATGTTTACTGACTCTGTATTTTTATATTTCACACTATTCATCAAAAAAGAAATACAAAAACCATAGCAAAATACTTCAATTACTTCTCTTAAATGATTAATCATTTCTATTCACAATATTTTTCCAGTATCACATTAATACGATGCTGTAAATCACTCTCAGAATTATTAATATACTTCAAATATAACTTTAAATATAACTTTAAACCTTATTTAACACATTAACTATTATCAATCGATCTTCAAAACACATATATAGTATGTTAAACAATACTTATTAACCATTATAAAATACCTTCATGTGCATTTGTATAAGGGAAAATGTATATATTTTTTCTGACGCGCTCACAAACGTTACATGTGCGTTTTCAGTAGGCCGCTAATCGGTCGAGCTTTTCTCTCTCGCTTAAATCAACCTCAAAAACAACCTCTGACGAGCATCACTTCTCTAAAACAATTCACTTATATTCACATTATATATAAACACATTTCAGCATGGTTAAATTCAACTTTAAAGTGTTTTTATACATTTACCCACCTGTAACACAGGAGAGAAACGAGGAGACAGTGTTCAAGTTCAAGCTCTCTGGAGTAATGAAAAACTCACGACTCGCACAGCTTAACACCCATCGCTCGACTCTGCCCCTAACGGTCAGGAGTAGCATTGCACACTTCTCTCTTTTTCTTTTAAAAGGAATCACATTACAATAAAACCCTTCTGAATGTTTCTTTTTCCAAAATAACACAATAACATTTTCAAAATGAAACCAATAATTTTGAATATACTTAAAGTACAATTACAATCCTTTTGTGATCGTCACACACTTCCCAGCAAAAAGAAATGGGTCCCACCATTTTCTTCTCTAACTTATCTAACTCAAAAGTCTCTTTTAACAAGCAACTGGAACTGGCAATATATATGGTGTTGCTGGTACCGTATAAGGCATGTATGTAAATAGGGGGTAAAGGGTAGAATAAAGGTTAAGTGGACATGTTGGGGTTGAATAAGGCATAAATGGGTGCAAAGGTTGAGTAGTCTGAGGTACAGGGTAAACAGGTGATTGTAAGTGTGTGTTTGTCACATTAACTGTAGCCTGTGTTGTCTGTGTAGGCTGACCAAGGTTCTCATATGTGAAAATCTGTTTAGGTCGTCGCTCCCGACTTGACCTTCTGACCTGGGTCTGGTTATCTGGCACTGCACTGACTGGAAACTTTTCCTCTTGACTGAACTCTGGATCCTCATCATATCCATCTTGTTCCTCAGGTCCCGCAACAACAAACTGATCTTCATCTTCTCCAGGTTCCTCTATCTCTACGTTTCCCCCAGGTAACGAATCCGTTTCAGGTACGTGGTGCATCCTAAATTCCTCCTCTTCTTCAGCAGGTATTGGAGTTGCCTGGCTCAGAGAGGTTACTGGTCGTTGTGGTGGGGCTACCACAGGTATCTTCTTTATCTTTTCTACTGGTACCCTCAACCAATAACGAGGACCATCTGAGTCTTCTCCAGAATCTGAGTCTGAACCTGATACTTCCTGTGGACTTGCACGTTCTGAGACATTGGTGCGTCGAGTCTGATGTTTCCTTTTCTGTGTTCTCTTTTCAGGAGCATCTTGGCATGGAAGAGCTTCCACCGGAAGGTCATTTGCTAATAACAACAGATTACGGTGTAATGTCCTTGTCTTTCTCTTGTCTCCAAACTCAGGGTAGACTACGTATACTGGGTTATCCGCGAACTGTTCTTTCACAACGTAAATCGATTTCTCCCAATATGACCGTAGTTTTCCTGGTCCACCGCGCTCACCAAGGTTCCTGACCAAGACTCTATCGCCAGGCTGTAGTACCACTCCCCTTGCTTTCTTATCGTAAAGCACTTTGCCTTTGGCACTGGCCTGTTTACTACTCTCGTTAGCAATTCGATAAGCCTCCGACATCTGCTTTGCCCACTTCTTTGCATATCCCTTTGGCGAGTCAGGCTCCGTTTCTTCAACCAACCCAAACAGTAAGTCAACTGGAAGGCGAGGATGACGACCATAAAGAAGGAAGAAAGGTGAGTAGCCTGTCGACTCGTGCCGAGTACAATTGTACGCATGAATGACTTGTGGGATTTGATCTTTCCATCGTTCCTTTTCTTTCTCTGGCAACGTTCTTAGCATCTGGAGTATCGTCCGATTAAACCGCTCCGCCGGGTTCCCCTGGGGATGGTATGGTGATGTTCTCGAATGAAGAATACCTGACAACTGTTGCAACGTCCGAAAGAGCTCGTTCTCAAATTCACGGCCTTGGTCGTGGTGTAACTTTGATGGATATCCGAAGCGGAGGACGAAATCATTAAAGATTCGCTCAGCTGCCGTTTTCCCACTCTTGTTCTTTGTCGGATAAGCTTGGGCGAATCTCGTAAAGTGATCGATGACCACAAGGATATATTCGTAACCCCCACGACTGGTCTCTAGGTGTAGATAGTCAATACACACCAACTCCAGTGGCGAGCTTGATGTGATACTACCCATTGGCGCGCGAACATGAGTAACTGGCTTCTTCGATTTTATGCATGGACATTTCCTCGTGATATGTTCTTCGATCTCTCTAGCCATGAAGGGCCAATAAAATCTCTCTCTGGCAAGATTGAGGACTCTTTCCGTACCGACATGGGCCATTTCATTATGGAGTTTCTTCAAGACAATGTCTTTGTACTTAGCAGGGAGCACCAACTGCCTTCTTTCATTAGCACGCCTGTACAAGAGACCATTCTCCAAAACTAACTTTCCCCATTCATGAAATAGTCTCCTAGTGGCTCCACTAGCCGCTTTCCGTATCTCGTCAGTTAAAGGTGTACCCGCCTCTTTTAACTTGATCATTTCACCGATGGCTTCATCTGCATGTTGTGCCTCCACAAGCTCATCGTGACTGATTGCGGTCAAGTGATCAAATGAGGGGGATAAGTCGGCTTGGGAAGAGATGTTGAGAGCCGCCACCCACGGTACATCTTTCAGTTTGGCTACTTTACTTCCATCCCATATCGCACGAACCACGTCTTCGGTACACTCTTTGGTACAGGACTCAGCATAGGCCTCAATGTTTAAAGGAAGACTCGACAGCGTATCGGCATCGATGTTAGCCTTTCCTGGTCTGTACTTTATGTCAAATCTGAAATCGGAGAGTTCTCCTACCCACCGATGGCCAACTGCATTTAGCTTGGCTGTAGTCATGACGTAGGTCAGGGGATTGTTGTCTGTGAATATTGTGAAATGGGGTGCGTAGAATAAATAATCCCTGAACTTTTCACACACGGCCCATTTCAAGGCGAGGAACTCTAACTTTCCACTATGCAAGTGGTAGTTTCGCTCAGCCGCAGTCAAAGTCCTAGACCCGTACCCAATGACTCTTAACTTGCCATTCTGATGTTGATAAAGAATCGCGCCGAGCCCCTGGTCTGAAGCATCGGTATGTAATACAAAGGGTAAGTCGAAGTTGGGGTATGCTAGCACGGGGGGGCTAACAAGGAGAGATACAAGTCGGTCGAGGGCTTCCTGATGCTCGACGGCCCACTCCACAGGGGTTCTGGATGGTAGTTGTGGACCTTTACTTTTTCCACGTGCTACAGCAGCTTGTCCTGGCTTGACTTGTAACAGCTCATAGATGGGCTTTGCTATCCTTGAGAAGTCCTGAATGTAGGAACGGTAATAGCCCAGGAACCCGGTGAGCTTTCTTACATCTCCCACTGTCTGTGGTGTCCTGCTGGCTAACGACCGCACTGCATCCAGGTCTTTGGGATCAATTCTCACTCCCTGAGCTGACACAAGAAAGACGACCCACATATCTTACTTCTCGTCGGAATAACTCACATTTTTCAGGTCTCAGTTTCACTCCATGTCGCTGAAGAGCTTGGAGTACTTCACGGACCCCTTCCACGTGCTCGTCAAAGGTTTTTGCATAGCAGAGCACGTCGTCAAGGTACGGAAGACAGCAATCATCTCTCAAGGAACTCAACATCTCCTCCATGCTTCTCTGGAAAGCTGCTGGGGCGTTGGAGAGGCCAAAAGGGATACGCACCCATTCATATAGCCCCCAGGGGGTAATGAAAGCAGTGAGGTGCTGGGAGTCCTTGGCGATAAAGCCCTGATGATAAGCCTTTCCTTGGTCGAGGATGCTGAACCAGGAATAACCACCGAGACTATCAGTCAGGTCTTGTATCCTAGGTAGGGGATGTCGATCAGGTATGGTCTTCTGATTCAAGAGACGATAATCGATACAGAGGCGGAGTGTACCGTCTTTCTTTCGGACGCAGACCACTGGAGCAGCATAAGAGGACTTTGACTTCACAATCCAACCTCTCATGAGCAGATCTTGTACATACTCCTTCACCTCTTTGAACAGTGGTTTGGGCACCGAAGAGTAAGCTCTCTGCACTGGAATCTCGTCTTTGAGTGAGATAGACATCTGTAGACTAGGAATACATCCAATATCATGACTGTCTTGTGCAAAAGCAGCCGATTCTTCCCACAGCATTTTCTTGACTTTTTCTTGTTCCTCATCACCAAGGTGGCTGAGGTCCGCAGGCGGCTGCCATAACGCTGGAACACTCTGTTTAACTGGGGCTGTTGCTGCTTTAACGACTGCTACTCTGGGCCTGGGGCTCTCTAATGGATTGTTCTCAATCACTCTAGCCACCGTCTGGACGCTACCAAGGGCTGTCTTCCTTGGTATTGTAACAGGATGCTTCGTGTCATTTCTTACTGGTATTATGACATAAGGTCTTTTTGCAGTCTGTAGTTCTAGTAAGCCCTCCTCAATCTCAAGCTCGGTGAGATGGCCACTGTTCTCGTTAGGTTCAAACAAAAGAAGAGAGTCTGACTGGTCTACAGCGGATGGGACCTGACACTTCACCCAGGCTACTTGTCCGGCTGGGACTGTAGTCTCATAATTACCAGTTCTTATCAACCTGTGATACATAGAGGGTTTGTCAGTCTGAATGAAGTTCATCAGCAGCTCAACTTTCTCAGCAGGAACCGATATTGCGTCAGATAGAAGCGTGGTAAGTGCTGGGACAAGTTCTTTTGTTCGATTTTGAATCACTTCCTCTAGGACATTAAACCCAAGTAGTGGCTGTGCAAGCGGAATGCTACAGATGAGAAAAGGCACCATGATCGACTGGCTAAGCGCACCATTTCCATTGAGACTGACGGCAATAAGGACCCAGCCATCAAAAGGGAGGATTTCTCCATTCACCGCGTGCACTTCCAGCTCTTCTCTCTCATCAAAGATTTCACTAAGCGGCCTAATGGGTGTGTTTGGTAGATACTTCTCTTTCCAGCTTCTATCTATCATGCTCACCTGGGCTCCAGTGTCCAGTAAGGCATTGACTGTCAACCCATTGAGGTCACAACGTGCAAGGGCTTTGGCTCCTATGAACTTGGCCAGACGTCTACTGGTTTGAGTGGGTAAAGAGAGAGAAAGTTGGTTATTGACTTGTTCATCGTTTTCTTTTGGTCTCTGATTAACTGAACTTGTCTCTGTACGACTCTCAAAGCTCCGTACGCTACCCTCAGCACTGTGGGACTGAACGTGAAGCCCGGTCACTGCTTGTCCCGTGGCAGAAACCGGCTCCAGTTTTCCGGACGCTTGGGTTTTTTCAAACAGCCTACCGCTCTGTGACCGTCCTCACCACAGTAGAAACAATGAGTGCAACCTGGGCGGTTCTGTTCGAGGCAATTAGCACAGCTATTTGGTCTGGGTTTCCTTTGATCCACTTTGACTTGGCAATGATGGCAACATTCTGGGTTTTGAATCGGCTGGGGTCTTTGCAGTAGTTCAACTTTATTCATTAACTCCTCTACTTTCTCAGTTAACTGCTGGAGTACATCAGCTTTTGACTGTTTGTCTGGAACATCTTTCTTTGTACTACTGCCTTGTACTGCTGCCGCTTCAAGCTCTGTGCTATTCACACTTATTTGTTTCTGCTTCACAACTGACCCCAAACGTCTCTGTCTCTCATTCTCAATGTTTGTTATCTTCATCATTTGCTTTAAGATCGTCTCGTCAGACACGCTGCTATCAGAGAGAAATGGTTTCAGTTCTCGACGTATGTCGTTATGCTTATGGCTGAGACCCTGATACACGGCGTGGAGGAAAACGTCTTGAACTGTGTTCGCATTATACTTCACCTCTGTGTCGGCGTATTTTGAAGCGAACAGGATCTTTTGTTTGAGGCCTATCACTCGATACAAGAATTGTTGTGGAGTCTCGCCGTCATTTTGTTTTGTGCACATGAGCTCTTGGAAAAGTTCTGTGTTGCTTCGCCCACCTAAATGGGATTGCAGAAAGCCTTTCAGCTCGTCTATCGTCAAATCGTCTTTGTGTATTAGCATGTCTTTAAAGTTTCCCGGTCTAATGGCTCTGAGAACGCCTCTCAATATTTCAGTCTCGCTGAATCGCTCTTTAACACCCTCATCGATTTGTCTGCATATGCTATTGTAGCTTAAATCTGAGCCCTGATCGCCGATCTGTCCACCTTGGATCTTGAACTCGCGACGAAGCAGTGAAAGGTCTCGAAGGGGAATTATTCGGTCGTGTCTTCCATGTGGCGGCTGTTCTGGTGTGGGAGTGTTATCATATTGTTGAGTAGGTTGTAATGGTGGAGGTGTGGGTGTGAGTGAGGATGTGGGGCTGTTTATGTATTGCATGACTTTATTGCTAAGCTCAGCGTAACTAGAAAGCACTCTCTGTAACTCTGTGTCAGCGTTCTGTGTGCTTTTGACTTCAGTAGGTGTGAGTGGGGGGTTGTTCACGCTAACTGCAGCTGTACGAGGAATATTCGAACCACTGGCTGTCACGTTAACGGTTGTCAAGTTATCCGAATCTGTCGCTAGTTGGCCTACTGTTCTGTTCTCACTCAGTACTGGAATTGGCGTTATCTCGTTCACATTCTCCACAACACCTAATTTAGGTTGAGCATAACGAATCTGAATGACATTATTTACAGTATCATTAAGCTCTAACAGCACTGCCATACCTGAATCCTCAGATTCCACCAACATGTCACTGTTCATAAAAGTTAGAATGTACTCAAAGCAACTCTCTTCTTCGCCAACCTGAAGTGTGGATGAGTCCTTCCCTGGCACCGGACCAACTCTCTGGGCTAGTTGGAAAAGTTCATCGGCCGTCAGCATGAGTAGACTTTTCTTGATGCGCCACACCAAGCCTTTTCTCTCACCATCCGCCATGACTGCTTTTCTTTCTTCCCTTCCGTCGGTTGCTCGTCCTGGTCACGCTTTCACTCGCCTCTGCTGGTCTGGTTCCACGTGTGCAGAACAATCGTCACCTCACCGGCACTTGTTCTGGTGAAAGCAGGATCCACGCATCACCCAATCTTCCTCTCACTTCAAGCCTGAAGAGACGTCAGTTCCTGGAACATGTCAACTGCTGATTCTGGTCGTGCTTGTAGCCTGCGCATCTACTGTCATTCCCCGTACTGGCCACCAAAAATCTGTAACGGGTACCGTGGCGTCGGCACCCGTGAGGAACAGATTATTCTCCTGTAACACAGGAGAGAAACGAGGAGACAGTGTTCAAGTTCAAGCTCTCTGGAGTAATTTATTCACAATATGTGCATTAAACAAATCTCTGTTTCTCAGAGTCACATTATGTTTCACATATCACATTTTCAATGTCTTCTTAACATTATAATGACTTTCAGTGTTCATGTCAATTCACAATCTGCAATAAAATAAACTTCTCAATTTCACATTCATGTTTACTGACTCTGTATTTTTATATTTCACACTATTCATCAAAAAAGAAATACAAAAACCATAGCAAAATACTTCAATTACTTCTCTTAAATGATTAATCATTTCTATTCACAATATTTTTCCAGTATCACATTAATACGATGCTGTAAATCACTCTCAGAATTATTAATATACTTCAAATATAACTTTAAATATAACTTTAAACCTTATTTAACACATTAACTATTATCAATCGATCTTCAAAACACATATATAGTATGTTAAACAATACTTATTAACCATTATAAAATACCTTCATGTGCATTTGTATAAGGGAAAATGTATATATTTTTTCTGACGCGCTCACAAACGTTACATGTGCGTTTTCAGTAGGCCGCTAATCGGTCGAGCTTTTCTCTCTCGCTTAAATCAACCTCAAAAACAACCTCTGACGAGCATCACTTCTCTAAAACAATTCACTTATATTCACATTATATATAAACACATTTCAGCATGGTTAAATTCAACTTTAAAGTGTTTTTATACATTTACCCACCTGTAACACAGGAGAGAAACGAGGAGACAGTGTTCAAGTTCAAGCTCTCTGGAGTAATGAAAAACTCACGACTCGCACAGCTTAACACCCATCGCTCGACTCTGCCCCTAACGGTCAGGAGTAGCATTGCACACTTCTCTCTTTTTCTTTTAAAAGGAATCACATTACAATAAAACCCTTCTGAATGTTTCTTTTTCCAAAATAACACAATAACATTTTCAAAATGAAACCAATAATTTTGAATATACTTAAAGTACAATTACAATCCTTTTGTGATCGTCACAATTACGTGATACTATTTCAAAGTGATTTCCGTAATTTTTATTTTTTATAAATTGCATTTAGCTGTGAAAAAAACCTGGCAAGAGACGTGAGGATTTGAGGAGAATAACGAGAGATTCTTCGTGCATTGCAGTGAATTATTAATGAATATCGTAAAATAAATTCTGGAGAACAGACCACAAATGTGCAGTACATGTTGTCCTTTTTAATACTTTTTACAGCGGATTGCAAAGGGAAAAAGGAAATGAATCATGAGGAAAAAAAAGCAGCGACTGAAAAGAGCTCTTGCCATAGATATTCATGTTATAACGTCACGTTAAAATATCAAGTATAGTGTTATTCTCATGATGTCTGAAAATAATTCATGAAGGAAAATTGACAGCTCATCCAGTCAAACTGACGGATCGGCTTTATTTAGGGCAACCTTATGATTTGAAATGATTCGACAGCCTTTTTGAATGGAAGTTCCCCAAACCAGAAGTGCCACCGATAATTCAAAACGCAGTAAAGTCGTCAGGAATAAGATGGATATAGTATGAAAGTGAGTAGTATGAATATATTCGCCATGTTGTCAGTATCATGTGACCTAGTGACCTACCAGTGTCAGTTGCATCGCTTCACTGCCATAGATCCTCTCCGTGGCCTCATGAGGAAAGTAAAGTGTGCATTATGCTTACGCAAATGTATTATCTTGTTATTTGGGTACTTATTTGCCTACTCTGAGGACCGTGAATTCGGACATCTTTTGTCACATACTATTTTTCGCTTAGCTTCTACATAGTAGGGAAGTGTGCGATTTAGGACGCAGCCAAATATCTATCGCGCATTCGCGCATTTAAAGGTCCCCTTCTTCATGTTTTTTTGAAGCTTTGATTGTGTTTACAGTGTGCAATATAACATGTGTTCATGTTTCGCGTGTAAAAAAACACAGTATTTTTCACACAATTTACTTATCTGTACCGCTGTTTTCACTGTCCAAAAAAACAGCCTGATGACTTCCTTGTTCTATGAAGTCCCTCCTTCAGAAATACCTTCTGATTGTGCCAGCTGTTCCTGTGTTGTGATTCGACAGCAGCTTATCGCACATTGCCCAGAAAGGTCACACCTCTTCTCATAAATTGGAGATGCATGTGCAGCTGAAGTGCTTCTTCTCCGTGGGAGCGCAACAAGACCAGTGTTGCCAGATCTCGCGAGACAAATAAGCAACCAGGCCCGTGAAAACAAGCCCAAAACAAGCGACTTTTTCTCATAGATAGACAGTAAAAGAGCTTTTTCTACGGAGCCCCCCTAGGTTCCGGGAAGAGAAAAATAAATAAACTGTGTGCACGGTTTTACAATCCGTGGGGATGGATAGTTTTAAACTGTGGGTACAGATTGTCAATTTACATCCATGTGGACAGATTGTTAACAGCGCAGTTGTGTAAAACTGTGCACAGTACAGTTTATTTTTCTTCAGTAATGAAGCTTGGCTGTCCATCTAGTGAAAAATGTTGGTACTGCGCCCAAATAAAATCTCACTAAAAAGCTAATTTTTTGAGATATCAACCTAAAATTTGGAACACAACTTCTTTAGATTTTTGGCTTACATTTTCTTGCAGTTTTAGAGTAAAATATATTTTGTAATATATATATATATATATATATATATATATATATATATATATATATATATATATATATTATAGAAAATATAAATAATTATATTTTTACATTGTTCATTTTCATAAACTCAAACTTGTATAACTTTTTTTCTGTTTCACTTTCATAATTTCGTAATACTTCACTTCAACAATAATATGGCAAATGTCTTCTTTAAAATAAGACCAACCATAGGTCTATATTCCAAAGCATTCTTGAATTACAACCATTTAAGTTTGGATAGTGATTTTCATGTCTATCTATGCGAAAAAAGGGGGAGTGACAGTTAAAGGATTAAACAATTATTAAACTATAATATCTATATCTATAATATCTAAAATATAATTAATATATAAAAACTCTCCTACAGTCCAGTCACCATCAGTCGCGACGGTCGCAATTCATTTAAACGTCACTCACTGACGTTGTCGTTTTCCTAACCAGAAAAAAAACGATTGCCCTGCTCTGCCTCTGATTGGCTAGTACTCGTTGCCATCTGGGTCAGAGCCAATTAGAAGCAGGATGTGGGTGAGAAAAAACTCTACTGTCTCCTGTGTGTATGGGGAAAGGGGAGGGACAGAGGGAACAGGCAAGACAAACTCCTACGTTTAAATAACATATAGAAAATATCTGCTTGACAACGAGCTGGGAACAAGCCCAAATAAGCAACTACACTTTAGAAACAAGCCCAAAAAAACCGCGACCCGCGACTACCAATATTTGTAAGCGACTTTACAGAAAAGCAAGCCCAAAGTCGCTTATAATAAGCGGACTTGGCAACACTGAACAAGACCACGCACCTTTTTTGTGTATTCCTGTGGGCGGAGATTAGTCAAAAATCTAAAAAATGACTAGTTACGTCATTAAAAAAGGAAGTAGAGTGATGTAGTCCAAACCGGCCGTTCGCTAGCTGTATATGCTTTGAAAGGGTTAAATAAAATATCTCGCTAGGCATTGAACTTTAAGCTTTATAATTTTACAGGTATTATTTATGCTCTAACAGCAACATTAATTACACACTAATTAAAGTTTGAAAAATGGAATCGCGAAGAACGGGACCTTTAATGTTCGCTGCGCCTTTAAGCATAAACTCTAAGAGTCACGTGGTTTCATCCTGTAGGCAGCTTCCTGTATTGAGTTCATAACGGAGAGCTCGGACGCCGCAGATTAAAAAGAATCCGGACGAGCATCCGACTATTGATCATTTCAATAATCAGTTATCAATCTATTATCATTCATACTGCCTGGTCAGACCATTTAATACTATTTTTATCTGATCTAAAGCAGGGTTTGCTGAAGAACTGATTGTGAGTAACGTTACTTTACTGTCTTCTGTTCAGGGCGCATATAACGTTAACGTTACTGGACACAATGAGTGCTAGTCTCGCTTTGATATATCATAAGTCAGCACTTTAGAGTGTTTTGACGCTTTTGGAGCTGCTTGTGTGTTTCAAACGGATGCTGATCACAGGACAGTGAGATTAGATTGTATTTTGACTGGCAAACACCAGAATGCTCATGACTCATGATGACTGCTCTTTTGTTCTGTGTTTTCATTTAACGTTACCCTGTGCAAACAAACACAAATGCTCTTGAAACAGCTTCAGTGTGTGCTGGATGAATAGAGGCTCACTGTCAGTGTGTGTGTGTGTGTGTGTGTGTGTGTGTGTGTCCTCAGAAACAATCACCTGACTGGATGCTGAACTATTGTCATCTGCTGTAGGGACACTGACAGTTGAAGCTCGTGCTCAGGAGGTTTGAGGTAAGAGGTTTTCTTCATCACTTATCTCTCTCTCTCTGTCTGTATGTGTGTGTGTTTACATTATCATAATTATTTGTGCTGAGCTGCATATATCACACTTTGATTTAAAGCTCAAGTCAAAACATGAACAAATCTGAGGGATAATGGCTTACAGAATCATTTTTACATAATGAAAAGGATGAATGAACTTCCTAACTTGTGTTGTATTGTGTTAAACTGTAATTTGCCTAGATAGATTGTTAGGTAGCAGTGTTAATTTGCTATTATTAATTTAATAGAGTATTTATTCATAATTTGAATTAGCTATTATTATTATTATTATTATATTTTCAGTTTTCATGTTAATTTCAGTTCAAAGTTCATTTTAATTGCAATTCAAGTAATTGTGCTTTTGTCATTTTTATTAGTTTTTGTTTAAATATTTATCTTTGGCTTTATTTTGTATTTAGTATTAGTAATTTTAGTGCTTTATAGATAGATAGATAGATAGATAGATAGATAGATAGATAGATAGATAGATAGATAAAACAATGAGTTTAAATATTTGTTTGGAATCAAAGTGTTGGTGTGTAGATTTACATTTTGGTGAAAGAAATAATGTATCAAATTGATCTATTTGGACACCAGGAGATTCAGATGATCTAAAACAGGAATATCAGGTGTGTGTGTGTCTGTGTCCGTGTGTGTGTTTAAGAAGGAAACGCTCAGTCATGTTCATGTGTTTGAGCAGTCAGGCCACAGATTGAACAGAAGACAGAGGAATGTCTGCTATGAAGACTGAAGAGGATGCTAACGGGACGAGCACAGCTAACGGAGGACGAGGAGGAGTGTGTGAGGAGGGCGGCGTCACGGTCCTCAGGTACATGATACATTCAACAATAGCAGCATTTCATGTGGTCGCTTTCTTCCTGTAACAACATGCTTGAATTATGCTGTTATTGTTTACTAAAACTATTAAAAATTATTTTGTTAATGAAATAAAGCTGAATAATATTAGATGACAAACTGAATAAAATAGAAATAAGTTTAAGCTGAAGTACTAAAATTATTCAAATTAAAACTAAAGTAAACAGTAAAGTACTGAAGTAAAAAAAAAACTCATAAGAATGACAGAAATTAACTAAAATAAAAATTAAAACAGAAAAATTAAATAAATAAATATATATATACAGTATATATATATATATATATATATATATATATATATATATATATATATATATATATATATATACACATTATAAAAGTATATCAGTTATACTAAAATAACACTGTTTGAGTGTGTAATAGTTTCATGAACTTAATGTCACCTCAACTCTACAGTCCCACTGATCTATCAGAGATGCTGGCAGCAGGAACCAAAGAAGTTCACGAGAAGGCCGAAAACACCGCGTTTGTCAAAGACTTCCTGAGGGGACGCATCCACAAGGAGCTCTTCAAGGTAAATGGATCAGTCTGTGGTGATGTCATAAGTCATAATGTGGCATATTTCTGATTGAAACATGAGCTGCTGTGATTGGATTGATCCTTTTATCACATTAAACTTTGGATTGGATTACATGCATGATATTTTTGTGGCAGATGATTAAAAGGAAAAGAAATCCCGTACACTTAAAATGAAGGTATTGGAAGGTATTGTTAGCTAAAGCTAAAAAATAAAATGGTAACAATTTACAATAAGGTCCCATTAGTAATTTTATTGAATGCATTAATTAACATTAACTAACAATGAACGACACATTACAGTATTTATGTAAATACTGTAAATGCAAGTTAATAAAAACACTGTTTATTGTTAGCCAATGTCAACTGAGGTAATTAAATAAAATAACATCATTTTATATTAATAATGTGTTAGCAAATGTGTAATAAATGCTTTAGAAGTATTTTTCACTGTTAGTTCATGCTACCTAATGTAGTCAACTAATGTTTACAAATGAGACCCTTATTGTAAAGTGTTACCAATAAAGAGTTACTTATTTTCAAAATGAAACTTATTTTAACTCTTTCCCCGCCAGTGTTTTTAAAATAAAAAAAGTTGCCAGCCAGCATTTTTGATTATTTTCTCACACCTTTCATGGCCCCCAGAATATTTTGTTGTATGAATATCTGAACATGCCATATATCAAAAGCAAGAACAGACCCTCTGCTTTTAAACAAACACCTTTCATTTTATCAACACTTGAATGTGGTTAGAAGACCAGTTTCATGCATGTGTGTGTATTTATATACGAAATAACACAGTACACACACATAATATATTATGTAAACACAAACTTTTATTTTGGATGCATTTAATCGCGATTAATTATTGCACAGCCTTAGTTTTTATTAATCTTGATTTTTCCCAACCTGTGTGTTTTTTCTGGGCGAGTCTGAAAATAAAATGAAAATGAATAAGAACTAAATAGACATATCTTTAAAAAAAAAAACTAATAAAAATGACAAAAATAGGCAACAGAATAAAAATGAAAAGAGAAATTATAAAAACTACATTTGATACTAAAACACCTCTGTACACAGCAAGATAAATGTGTTTAGTTCTCCTTGATCATGATTTCTGGATCTGTGTTTTCAGCTCGGCCACGTGGCTTTATTCTTCACGTACTCCGCCATGGAAGAGGAGATCGAGAGGAATAAAGAGCACCCTCAGTTCGCTCCGCTCTACTTCCCCCACGAGCTCCACCGGCGGGACGCTCTGGCTCGGGATCTGGAGTTCTTCTACGGCGAGGACTGGCAGAGTCAGATCCGCATCTCTCCCGCGGCTCAGCGGTACGTGGACCGCATCCGGCGGGTCGGCCGGGACCAGCCCGCGCTTCTCGTGGCCCACGCCTACACGCGCTACATGGGGGACCTCTCGGGGGGGCAGGTGCTGAGGAAGGTGGCCCAGCGCGCACTGAAGCTGCCGCCCACAGGAGAAGGCCTGAGCTTCTACGAGTTCGACGGCATCCACAGCGCCAAGGCCTTCAAGCAGCTGTACCGCAGCCGGATGAACGAGCTGGAGCTCGACACACACACCAAGAGCAGGGTCGTGGAGGAAGCCAACCTCGCCTTTCAGTTCAACATGGAGGTGAGCAGTGCAGCTGGGCTCTCGTTGCAATTTAAAGGGGTCATATTTTCTTGTTATTATTTCATGCAAGATTTGTTGTACCAACTGTAATCATTTTTTCTAAAGATGGAGGAGTTCACTTAAAGACCAAACACAACCAAAACAAAGGAATCAGTGATTCGGCTTAAAGGATAATTCCGGTATTTAACACTTTGAGTCTATTTTCTAGTTTGTTTTGGATGAACTAGAGTGGTGGACTTAGAAATTTTGACGATGGGTCCTGTCTCGACTTTTTGACTATTTTAGAATCGCCTCTGACCGCTTCAGAGTGGATGTCTATGGGCATGCTCAAACATGTCCTTAAAACAACCCTTAACGTTGGTTTTCAAAACTGTGCAACTCACCGAGTGGTTAGTGGTGTTCGTTGATGATTAAAAACAAATATATCGGCGCAATGTATGCTTTCAATCCGTGTTATTTGCTATAGTGGAACTATTTTTTCAGATACCTCACAACCGCGTATAAACTTCCGCTCGATATTTGAGTCTGAAGCATTAGCACACTCCCGACCACTTGATGGCGACAACCACTTTGCCGCAGTTGCTCAGCTCACGCTTGCCTTCTGAGAGACGGAGAACCGAGCGAAAAGACTACAACCAAATGTAAACAGACCCCTTTCCGTTTCCGGTAGCGCAGTAATATCAACGAGCACTGAGTACTCCAGCAGACATCAATACGATTTTAAAAAATGGCAAATAAAACACGACAGAAAATGTATTTCGCTACGCTACTTGTTTTGGAACATCAACGAACACCACTAACCACTCGGTGAGTTGCACAGTTTTGAAAACGAACGTTAAGGGTTGTTTTAAGGACATGTTTGAGCATGCCCATAGACATCCACTCTGAATCGCTCAGAGGCGATTCTAAAATAGTCAAAAAGTCGAGACAGGACCCATCGTCAAAATTTCTAAGTCCACCACTCTAGTTCATCCAAAACAAACTAGAAAATAGACTCAAAGTGTTAAATACCGGAATTATCCTTTAATAATTCAAAAATCACTTTTCAATTTTTAAATTGTATTTATAATTAACATATTTCATTCAGTTATTATTTTAATAAGCAATTATTTTATTGCTACATTTAAGTACATTTTAAAATTATGAATATATACAGTAAATATATATATATATATATATATATATATATATATATATATATATATATATAATAGCTACACGACAATATTAATAACAACCTGGCTGCGCATCCTGATAGTGTCTTTATAGCAGCGGGGGATTTTAACCATGCTGACTTAAAGACTGTACTACATAAATTCCATCATAATGTGAATTGTGCAACCAGAGGAGATAAAACACTAGATCAGGTGTATACCAATGTAGCTAAGGCTTACAAAGTCAATGCATATCCTCATTTGGGTTTGAGTGATCATGTTTCACTTATGCTTCATCCCCGGTACACTCCCATCATTAAGTCTGCTGGGCCCGAGGTGAAACTCGTTAGAATCTGGCCCAAAAATGCCGTCTCTGAGCTACAGGACTGTTTCTATCACACAGACTGGGATGTTTTTAGAGACCAGGAATTATCAACACGGCAGGCCCTTGATGAGTATACTGGTACAGTTATGGACTATATAAATTTTTGTGTAGACAGGGTTACATATTGGAAAACGATCCATATCTTTCCTAACCAAAAGCCATGGGTGACACAAGAGGTGCGACTGTTGATTAAAGACAGGGATGCAGCCTATAGGTCTGGTGACAGTAGGGCCTACAGCACTGCCAGGAGGGCTCTTAAAAGGGGCATCAAGTCTGCCAAGCAAATCTATAAAAGGAAGATTGAAGCTAATTTTAACACCTACACTGACTCACGACAGGTGTGGGAAGGAATAAGGGCACTTTCGGATTACAAGGGAACAACATCAGCCTTTGTGAATGGTTCATCCACTGTGGCGGCTGAATTAAATCAGTTCTATGCACGCTTTGATAGGGAGAACAAGGATGCTTTGTGCCCCCACTTGCCCTCCCACGACGATATGTCACCAGTCCTGAGCCTTCATGAAGTGAGACTCTGCCTAGGTAACATCAATCCGAGGAAAGCATCTGGTCCGGATGGAGTACTGGGACGGGTGCTAAAGGACTGTGCGTCCGAACTAGCAGAAGTTTTTACCATCATCTTCAACTTGTCACTGTCCAGGTCATGGGTTCCATCATGTTTTAAAGCAGCAACAATTATTCCTGTCCCTAAACAAGCCAATGTCACATGCCTGAATGACTATAGGCCTGTTGCACTTACATCCATCCCTGCAAAGTGCTTGGAGCGGCTGGTCATGAAACACCTAAAAAAGGCCATACCACCAGCTTTAGACCGGTACCAGTTTGCATATAAGGAAAATAGATCACTGGAGGATGCCATTGCTATGGTGCTTCACCTGCTGTTGGAACATCTAGAGCATAAAAACACCTATGCACGGCTGCTCTTCATTGACTTTAGTTCAGCCTTCAACACAATACGGCCAAATACACTTCTGCTGAAATTGTGTAATCTTGGATTGAACAAGTCACTATGTTACTGGATACTGGATTTTCTAACCAACCGCTCCCAATGTGTGGAAATAGGCGAGCACGTTTCTGACACCATATACATCAACACTGGTGCACCTCAAGGCTTCGTGCTCAGTCCCCTACTTTACACAATTTACACACATGAATGCTCCGCTTTTTTTACCACTAATCATGTCATTAAATTTGCTGACGACACAACTGTGCTTGGCCTCATTACAGCCAGCAATGAGAAGGCATACAGGGCGGAGATCGAACTGTTAACAGAGTGGTGTAAGAACCATAACCTGTTACTAAACATCAGAAAGACAAAGGAAATCATAGTTGACTTTCGTAAATCAAACAATCTAGGTCACTCATCCCTCAACATCAATGGAGAGGCAGTCGAGAGGGTGAAACACTTCAAATTTCTGGGTGTTACTATGTCGGAGGATCTGTCCTGGGGCAGGAGCATCAGTACAGCGGTAGGGAAGGCCCAGCAGCGGCTCTTTTACCTGAGGAAGCTGGGAAAAGTGAAACTCCCCCAGAGGCTTATGATAAATTTTTACAACTGTGCAATCCAAAGTGTGCTGACTTATGGGCTGTTGGTGTGGTTTTCTAGCTGCACCACAGCTGAACGACAGTTACTTCAGAAGGTGGTGAAGGCTGCAGGCAAAATCATCGGGACTACCCTCCCGGAGATCTCATCTGTGTACACCGCCCGCTGTCTGCGTAAAGCACACAACATCATAAGAGACCGGTTCCATCCAGCCAACGCCTCGTTCCGCCTGCTGCCGTCGGGCAGGAGGTACAGGTCTCTTCCAGCTAGAACCACTAAAATGGCCAACTGCCTCTACCCTCAGGCAGTTCGACTGCTGAATGAGCACCATTGCGGACTACCTCCTTCCGTTACTTAATTTACACATCTATCATTATTTAATATTACCCAAAAACTGCAATAACTGTGAACTGGACTCTGCATTGTTGCAGCACACATAATTATACATTTTCATTGATTGGTAGCGATCCAGCTTATATGCCCCTTCTCTGTTTATGTGTCACTATGGCCCTTTTTGTGGTGTTAGTATGGACCTTTTCATTCCAACAATTGAAACTTGACTGTGTAGCTCTATAAGTGATTCAACTTGATATTCCCTTGTCTTGGTAGCTGTCTGTTGCGGTGCCCTGTAAACAAACTGTTTTTATATGGTGATCTTCTGCACTTCATGAAAACCACTGTCGATTGTTGCTCTGATGTAATTTCGTTGTACTTCCAATGACAATAAATAATAATAATAATATATATATATATATATATATATATATATATATATATATATATATATATATATATAATATTTCTGTTTGAAAATATTTTTTTACTTGTTATTTAGAAACATCCATTTGCCAGTAAAATATTTTCTAACTTTAATTAAACTAATTTAATTAATTTCTAAAATTGCATTTATTTATTTTGTTACATTTATCTACATTTTAAAATAATTACTTTATACATAGACACACTCACACACACACATATATATAATCAATTAAATTAATTTAAATGTTTTATTCTTACTTTTTTTCTTTTTGAAATAGTTTATTATTATTATTGTTATTATTACCTATTTTATTGTTAAATGGATGACGTTTTCAAACACAATTTTCTAAATTAAATTAAATTTAATTGTTATTATTAATTATTTAATGTCTATTTTGTCAATTTTATATCATATCAATTTTATTTGTTTTTTATTTATATTTTTATTTATTTATTTTAAAATAAAAAAAATAAAAAAAATGTATGTGTATTTATTTATATATATATATATATATATATATATATATATATATATATATATATATATATATATATTGAGAGAGTGTAATACATTTATTTGTTTTACATTTTTCTTTTTTAAATAATGTATTGTTATTATGACCTATTTTATTGGCAGATAGATAAAGCAATGCTTTTTTTCTAAATGAGGTTTAATTAAATGAGACAACCACAATTTTAAAACTTACAAATAAATGAATTGTTTTATTGTTTCATTTTACATTTACATTTAATGAATGTTTTCAGGTTCTGAAAGTTTAATCAATAATATTTTGATTATTCGTTATGAGTCTTTAAAGAATGATGTTGATGACAATTAATTCAATTAATCAGACTGATTAGTTCAGACTGAACTGGTGTCAGTGTGTTCATATCAGTGAGCGTGTAATTCAAGATGCGAGTCTCTCCTGCTCCGTGTGGCTTGAGTTTCATCCGTCAGCAGATGGAGTCCTTTGTCCTCACGGCAGATCACAGTTGAGCTCTGAAATTAAATGGACAAAACGGGGTCAAAACAATGTCTCGCATCTCACCAGCATCTTTTAGGAAAGCGTTTGACTGTGACATCTAGTTGAATGTGTTTATGTTACGCTCTCACTGTCACACACATGACAAAGAGCTTTTCATTAAACGCTTGTCATTTCCTCAGTGTTCACTCATTGTTTCCTGTGATCTGTAACTGTAAACGTCCTTTTCTGTGTTGCGTGCAGATTTTTGGAGAACTAGAGGAGGTTGGAAAGACCCTTCAGGACGATGTTTTGGACGCCGCTCCTGCTCATGGCGAGATACAAGGGGACGTCAGTCAGTGTCCGTACCACGCTGCCAAAACGGGTAAACTTCACCAGAATATTCATCTTCATTGCACCTGAAACCAGGGACTCGCAAACTTTTCTGGCAGCCAAACCCATACAATATTTATGTTAAGTACACCTGAGCTTTTAAGTTGAAACAGCACTTTCACACATTTACCGTTCTTTGAGGATGGTTAATGGTCACATGACATGCAACCAATCAGATCAAATATTAAAATAAGATTAAAATATTGTTACAAATATTTAAATGAAATTGTTATCATTATTAGTTTTAACTGTAATTATAAAAAATGAAAAAATATACTAGTACTGTTGTAAATTACAATTGTACTGCGAAGTACAAAAAACTATATTTAATTATTATAATATATACTTTTGTTTGGGCACAATAGATTCAGTGTTATTTTAGTAATATTGAGATACTATTATAGTTATTCATATTTTGAATTGGTTGTCATTTTTTTTCTGTTTTCATTATCATTTTAGTTAAAGTTTTAGTAATTTTGTTGTATGTTTTTGTCATTTGTATTAGTTTTTTTTATATGTCTTTATAGTTTTTATTATTTTTTAATAATTAATATATTAAAAATATAATTTTATTAATAAATTGCATCAAGTTAAACTAAATGAAAATCAGAAATTGGAACTAGCTGTAATAAAATAAGTTTAAGGTTTTTCAGTTAACCTTTATTATATTTCAAGTAACAAACATGTTTTTAATGTTTCTACTTTAAATTTCAGCCTTTGATTTGATAATTACTCTAATCTATATCGCTTTAATTTCGATTAATTGTACAGCTCTATTCATTTTAATTTTATATTTGATTGTATTTATTATCATTAGCTTTTCATCAACCTCTACAGTTCTCTTTCAAAGCCCCCTTTGGGAAACCCGGCCTTAAACCCAAGCAAACGAGAGCGTTTACATGATTACTTCATTCTCTCTGTTTCAGCTGCCAGCAGCGGATCATCTTACATTTGTCAAGTGGCCATGACCGTGCTTAAAAATCCCTCCGGTCAAGTACTATTGGCCGCCTGGATCGCTGCTCTAGCCGGATTGGCTGCTTGGTACCTGATGTGACCTCCTGTGACCCAATCTTAGTGCATCCCATTTGCCCCCTCGTCCTTGGATAAATGTGATTTAAAATGATAATGTATGAGCACAGACTTTTTAAACGCAGGATAGCATAGGTTATTGTGGCAGCCGTTACTGTTGCACATGTCAGTGTTGATGAAGTTAAGGCTGGAGAAGAGCTGCGGAAATATGCAGAGTGTTATTTTTATAGTTTTATCGCAGTATCGAGTCAGATTTGGTGCAACAAGTCAAATGGGCCGAAACATATTCTACGCAAGTACGTGAACATAAACGCAAGATTGATTACATGCGTCATGTTAATTGTGTTGAATTCTCATTCATCACTATAAGGGGCGCTATAGAAGGTATTAGTGCAAATCGTCTTCTACAGTCAGTTTTATTGGCCCATTTGTCATGCGTGCTTTCAAATGAGATATGCTATGCATACATGCAGCATTTACAAAGAAAAGCAGTACTTCTGCAGGGCAGACTACTGAGATGTAAGGTCAGAAAAATGACTGCCACAACGGTTAATAAAGAAAAGGTTTAGAATGTAAAAGATGGAAGAATTGCACATTAAGGTCATTTTTGTCTAGTTACACAACAGGACGTGTTACAGACATTTAGGGATTTTTCTACATAGTCGGTTTAATGGGCCAGAATGAACAGTTTTTACTAGTGAATTGAGTTTTTCAGTGATGATGAAGATAAATATCTTTTATACATTCATTATTATTGTGTGTACATATTATTATCTGTCATAGTTGTATACACAATTATATACAGTATGTATATATATGGTAACACTTTACAATAAGGTCTAGTGTATGTCATAAATGTATAGACATATATAACATACAAATAAATGTTAATATTTACATTAACCAAGATCAATAAATGGTTTAGTATTTTTACTATATAAGTATTTTAATAGGTTCCTTGAGGTTCAATCATAATGTTAATAGAGGGTTTTTTTTTTCACAAAAAGCAAATATATATATGGAAAAAATATTATTTTCAACCTTCATTCTGACCCTCTGTCTGAAATGATCAGTTTTTAAGGCACGCCCCCTTTAAGGCTTGTCGATATACGCCCACTGTTATGATTGGCTGACGTCATTGTATAGGAAACGGTATCAACGGCCACTCGCTATTGCACTCGAGTAAGTGTTTTAAAAACATTATTCATATAAAACCATCTTTTACAGCATCAGTAATCATTTGCCAGTGTGACCTCACAAGTCCCACACTATCAAAATGAGCTTTTTTTGGAGCTTGATTAAATAAATACTTTGTTTATGAGGAGGATGTTTTAAGCTCTGAGACTTGCAGGATGTTTTAATGGCACAAAGACCTCTTATCAAATTGTCATTGATCTTTTGACATATTTCTCATTTCATGACCCCTTTAACTTATGTAGTTATCTAATGTTAACAAATAAAACCTTATTGTAAAGTGATACTATATATATATATATATATTAACAATAGGCTGATATATCAGTTCATCTCTAATTATCACCAGGGCTTTACTCAAGGCTCTGATGAACAATTGTCAGACATATTAAGTATTTGAATGCAATTTAAACAAGGGAACAATACTGAATTAATTGGTATACTGTATTTGTACAAGCTAGAATTAACAATAGTGTTTTTCTCTGAAGGTGATTCATTGATCCGACTTGCAGTATGAAATTATTAACATTTATGGATGCAATAATTTCTTGAGTCTTCATGCAACTTTTAATCCATATATTTATAGTTTTGTTCCCTTTGACATAAGAGCTAAACCTAAAGATCATTATACTGATGAATAATTTTCTTGAAGAGTGTTTCATGTAATACCAAATGCTGAGGGGCAGAACATTCACAGGACTTTTTGAACCAAAGGAAATGTTACTTTGCATTACTAATCGGATCATAAAACAGACCGGCATATATGCAAAGTGTTTTGCATGAATGGTTGTGCTTGGGTTTTATGCAGATAATTTAATTTGTTGGCTTATTTTGTGTTTTGAATAACTTGACAGCTTATTTTATTAAAGCACTGGGAGACATTGAGAGTGGTGTTGATATATAGTACAGTGTTTTTTTTACACCGTTATTTTGTGTAGTTCATTTGAAATTTCTTTATTATATTCTTTTTAAGGTTTAGAACAGGGTTTTTTTTTTTTTTTTAAATTGTTCCCTTCAGCTGTATGTTCACTGTAATGAGTAATAAATTCACAACTGTGCTGCATTCACTGTTCAAGTTCATGTTTTATTAAAAAAGAAATGTATTTGAATAATTCAGATTTTATGTTAAGCTCTTTGCATGCTGTAAGTTACCTGAGAAAATAGAAGAAAAAAAAACACATATAATTACAATCTAAATCTTCAGATTGAATGAGGCAAAACAATCTGAAGATTAAGAATTTTTGAAATAGTATTTTTGCCAAAGCTATATTGATGTTTCCATACAAAATGTGCTGTTTGAGGTATACAGTTACTATATTATGGAAGCCTAAAAAAAAAGTCAGGCTCTGGTAAATCTTAATTTAAACATAAATAGTAATAGTAAGTCGGAATAGGCTTAATGCCGCGCACTTCCGTTCTGGTGCTTCCGCATTCTTCAGCCAGCTTCAGTACTTCCGGTTCACGGTAGCGTACGCTGTAGCTATGTCGTTTTTTACGCGATCGCTGCAGGACCTGCCGAGTATAACGGCAAACGATGTACATCGGATCATCCAGACCACATCGAAGACACCAACATCAAAAAAGAACAAAGGTTTTAAATTGTATGTGTCCAGCTATATAAACAACTACGAAGGTAAGTTAACAAGCCTCTGTTTTGAGTTTACCAAAAACGATACATTCTAGCTCATTGGCTTTTTACTAGCCAAAGATAGCACAGTGAGGAAGCAACGTTAATAATGTCAGCAGAGTGATAGGTTAACATGAATATTTTGTGTTTCTGAAATGCAATACCCTAACCTCTATGTTAATCACAGTTTCAAACTAGGAGTCAGGAGAGGTCACGGTTAGGTCTGAGTGCTTCAGATCTAAGAGGAAAAGCCAGAAGCCTCACTGTCTGAGTGTAAGGGAAAGTCATCCTGCAGGTTCAGAAGAAACAGGTTCTTTTTTTTGTCAAAATGAAGTTTCTGTGAGCCATATCATTGCTGTGAATTAGATCCAGATAAACACCAACATTGCACTATATGAATCATATGGTACCTGAGATGATATGTGAATTATGAATACAGGGTGTGCCAGAAAGAATGTAAAATGAATGGCTCCCACAGAAGCAAGATTTTGTTAAGAGTTTTTATAATTTTTTCATTACTTATTCTGCACTGCTATTTTAAAATAAGTATAGTGAGATTAATCATGATATATTACATCTGACATGGTCAACTATAGGCTAAATAAATTGTAACAATCCCTGTATCACTTTGCACATTTTAAAGTTCACTAACAGATTTTTGCTAACAGACAAATTTAGTGTGTAAAAGGCTGTCTCTTTAATTGCAGTTGTAGCCGGTACAGTTTTCTAATAAATATTTGTTGTTGTAACAGATTGTGCTAAGGGATTCAAAGCCGGTGGTGTTACTGAGATGCCAGTGTACCTGTGTGGCAGGTACAGCCTTGTGCAGTCATGTGGCAGCTCTACTGTACCAGACGGCGCACTACTCCCAGCTCAGGTTTATATCAGTTCCCCCAGTGTTCAGCTGCACAGAAACGGAACAAAAGTGGCACAAACCAAGGACCATGGTAGCAAGCCTTTTAATGACTCTTTCATTTTATGTATGGATATCTCTTGGATGTTTCTCACATGTTTTTATTTCGTTGCAGGGTATTAAACCTGGTCCAGTTAATGACATGGTCATTATATCAGCCAGACCAAAAGAAAGGAGACTTGCAGAAGGAATCAGGTATGTTGTTAACTATACTAAACACACACAACAAATCCATTTGCACACATACATTTACGCACCCTCAGAAGTACTTACTTGCTCAATCCTTGTGCATCAATTAAGAAAAGTTACACATAGGTCCATGGTGGACAAAAATGTCTGTCAAAAAAATAAAATAAAGCTTGAGGTGGCGCTGTGGAGCGTATTTAACAAGTTTGTATTTGATCACATAATGTTGTCGTCTGCCTCGCGACGTTTGGAATTAGGCTACTCAGATCATGAAAATTATCTTACTAAATGGAATTACTTTTGATCAAATTAATTAATGAATCGGAGTTATCATAATATCACCACCATGATAAATCACATGAAATCCATCCAAACACCAGTCGACTGAGGAAAGACAGCTGCTCATCACTGCATCACGACTGCAGGTAAAGCGTAGTTAGGAGAGAGGAAGCAAGCTTGGCATATGCATGAGACCCAGGGGTGTACTTGCTAGAGGGGCTTTGAGAATGAAGAGAAAAGCCACCATATCTGCTGCTACCACCCTGTGCAGAAACAAAAACTGGTAACGAAAACTGTCCAGGATCTCCTGAAGATGAGCCTCCTGCTGATGACAGGGAAGGAAACAAACTCTGCATTGGCTAGCTTTGAGACGGAGAGCTACCCTGTGATGCAGCTGCACTTGAGGTCTGAATACCTTGTGAAGGCTGCCATCTTTGAGACTTCTGGCTTTGGGACCCAGAAAAGCTTTGAAATGCTTGGCTGGACTGGTCGGCAACACCTTGGGGCGAGGACAACGATACACAATGACAATTATAGGAGGATGGAGACCCAGAGGCAAACTGACTTGTGGTATCTTGAGGCTGGAGTGATCCACCATAGGTGGTGCTTCCCTGCAGGGTGAATGGCTTAGAGGACCCTGACTGGGTGCCATAGCTAGAGGCAATCTGCTTCCGTGAACTCTGGACTGTAGCAGACTGACTGGAGGCACCTTGGGGTGAGAATAGTGATACACTTGGATAGGAGGATGGAGACCCAGAGGCAAACTGACTTGTGGTATCTTGAGGCTGGAGTGAGCCACCATAGGTGGTGCTTCCCTGCCATTTGAAGGGAGCAGAGGGTCCTTCCTGGGTGCCAGAGTTGCCTGTGAAGGTAGAGGTAAACTGCTTCTGTGAACTCTGGACTGCAGCAGACTGACTGGAGGCACCTTGGGGCGAGGATAGTGATACACTTGGATAGGATGGAAACCCAGAGGCAAACTGACTTGTGGTACCTTGAGGCTGGAGTGACCCACCATAAGTGGTACTTCCCTGCAGGGTGAATGGCTTAGGGGACCCTGACTGGGTGCCATAGCTAGAGGCAATCTGCTTCCGTGAACTCTGGACTGTAGCAGACTGACTGGAGGCACCTTGGGGTGAGGATAGTGATACACTTGGATAGTAGGATGGGGACCCAGAGGCAAACTGACTTGTGGTACCTTGAGGCTGGACAGAACCACTGTAAGTGCTACTCATTCCCTGTAAGGCAAAGCCAGTAGAGCCCCCAAACCAAGGAACAGAGCTACTTTTTGACTGGCTATAAATAGCTGGGTGTGATGACATGGGAAAACTCACATATTTGGTATGGGACGCAGGGGCATACAGACCCAGAGTGCCCTGAGGCTTCAGATATAAGCTAGAAGTAGAACTACTACCTCCCTGCACAGGGAAAAAATTACTGGAAGTGAATTGAGTGGCAGACCTGCTCTGGGTGCTTGTAGACACACTAGGTGAACTTTGAACGCTTGTGGACTGGCTAGAAATGCTTTGAGAGAGACTACCCTGAGTGTCTAGAGGTGAAGCAGGACCTGTTGACTGTGAATCTGAACTGCTCTCAGAGCCAAGCATAAACAAGCTGGGAGTGCTTTGACCATTATTAGACTGGCTAGAGACCTCCAAGGGTAAGGGTAGAAGCTGACTGGAGTTGTCTTGTGATTGGGGAGACAAGTCAACAAGAGAGCTAAGCCCTGCCACTTCCCCTTGAAAAGAAGAGCCAGAAGCTTCCAACAAACTGCCCGAACTTCCTGAAAGCTAGAACTATACAAACTGGGGGTACTCTGGTCACTGGTAGACTGACTAGAAACAGATGAAGAACTGAGCACGTTATAGGAGCCTGGGTCATATTGACTCGAGGCACCTTGAGACTGAGGCAAGCCACTGTAACTGCTTTCACCCTGAGGGGAGATGGATTGACCAGAGCCTTCTGAAGCCAGCACTGGGCTACCTTGAGAAGTGTACGTGGCACCTGGAGCAGATTAACTGCTGTAAGAGATGCTCTCCTGAGAGAACACAGGCAAAGTGGCTTCTGCTGATTTAGCACCAGAGGTTTCCAGGGAGCTGGACATGTACAAACTAGGGGAGCTTTGATTACTGGTGGACAGGCCAGAAGTGCCAAGTGTGGCAGGGAAGCTACTTTCTCCTTGTGTAGAAACACTAGTAGTATCTGTAGCGGCTGATCCAGAGGAACCCTGGAGCGATGTCAAACGGCCTGCATACCGTTAATTTAAGGGTAGAGGCAAGGACACTAAAACAGAGCTGCTTGGAGCTGTCTGGGCATGGGACATTGATTCATGCCTGCTGGAAACACTACCTTTAACAAATTGGAGTAAGTTTAACCTTTTCAGGGGTCTGTTAGTGAATAAACTAGAGCCCACTTCTTCAGGCAAAATCCCAGTCACAGGGACCTCTGACACAGAAGACTGGATTGCACGAGGTGAGAAAGTTTTGTCTGAAGGTTGGCCCCACCGGTGGTGGGCATCTGAATGAGCCCCACCTGTGAATTAGACAAAAAGACGACTTGTAGAAAAAGAAACCTCACAATTTAAAATACTTTGTAAGAGAATAAAAAAAAAAAAAAAAAACCACCAAAAACATTAATCTTACCTTTAAATCCACGAGCGTTACTCAAAAAAAGCAGGAAGGGTACAAACAAGGGTAACCTAAAAGTAAATATATAAAATACATAAAGTAAATTAATTATTTGCTGAATCACCCACAGACCGAGATTGATTGAATAAACTCACTGTGTCCACACTTTATCCATGGCAAACAAAAAACCCTGAGTACTCCAAAGCCCCAACATTCACTTTCTCAAACCACCACACAGACACTACAATTGCAAACATATCTAACTGGAGATAAGTGTATTTTATAGGCCTTCATCAGTCCAATTAGGGCAAATAACTAATTACATGAAACATTGTTCACCTGGGAAACTAACTGGCTGTTAAAAGATAATTGATGATTGTTTTATGAAGGCTCTGATTCCCTGTGCTGTTTAAACATTTTAAAGTGTGTAACTGTGCATTGTCTGCATAGGATATTCTCATACACTTTACACAAAATGTGTCTGATCACATCAGGTTGACCTTTATAAATAGTTGTGTTTAATTGTCATAATGTAAAACAAACTGTGCAGAGAGACAATTACTGATATATGGGGTAGGTAAGGTTTTGGATTGGGCACATGCAGAAGTAAGAACAAAGCTCAGTTTATGCTAAATTGGGGGGGAATTTAATGCTAAATTGCATCTAAAAACAATCCTGTACCTTTTACCAACTTAGCAAGTTACATGAATATGTATGTATGTACAGGTCCTTCTAAAGAAATTAGCATATTGTGATAAAGTTCATTATTTTCCATAATGTAATGATAAAAATTAAACTTTCATATATTTTAGATTCATTGCACACCAACTGAAATATGTCAGGTCTTTTATTGTTTTAACACTGATGATTTTGGCATACAGCTCATGAAAACCCAAAATTCCTGTCTCAAAAAATTAGCATATCATGAAAAGGGTCTCTAAACGAGCTATTAACCTAATCATCTGAATCAACTAATTAACTCTAACTACTAACTAATAAACACCTGCAAAAGATTCCTGAGGCTTTTAAAAACTCCCAGCCTGTTTCATTACTCAAAACCGCAATCATGGGTAAGACTGCCGACCTGATTGCTGTCCAGAAGGCCATCATTCACACCCTCAAACAAGAGGGTAAGACAGAAAGAAATTTCTGAACAAATAGGCTGTTCCCAGAGTGCTGTATCAAGGCACCTCAGTGGGAAGTCTGTGGGAAGGAAAAAGTGTGGCAAAAAATGCTGCACAACGAGAAGAGGTGACCGGACCCTGAGGAAGATTGTGGAGAAGGACCGATTCCAGACATTGGGGGACCTGCGGAAGCAGTGGACTGAGTCTGGAGTAGAAACATCCAGAGCCACCGTGCACAGGCGTGTGCAGGAAATGGGCTACAGGTGCCGCATTCCCCAGGTCAAGCCACTTTTGAACCAGAAACAGCGGCAGAAGCGCCTGACCTGGGCTACAGAGAAGCAGCACTGGACTGTTGCTCAGTTTTGCATGTCATTCGGAAATCAAGGTGCCAGAGTCTGGAGGAAGACTGGGGAGAAGGAAATGCCAAAATGCCTGAAGTCCAGTGTCAAGTACCCACAGTCAGTGATGGTCTGGGGTGCCATGTCAGCTGCTGGTGTTGGTGCACTGTGTTTTATCAAGGGCAGGGTCAATGCAGCTAGCTTTTAGGAGATTTTGGAGCACTTCATGCTTTCATCTGCTGAAAAGCTTCATGGAGATGAAGATTTCGTTTTTCAGCACGACCTGGCACCTGCTCACAGTGCCAAAAACCACTGGTAAATGGTTTACTGACCATGGTATTACTGTGCTCAATTGGCCTGCCAGCTTTCCTGACCTGAACCCCATAGAGAATCTGTGGGATATTCTGAAGAGAAAGTTGAGAGACGCAAGACCCAACACTCTGGATGAGCTTAAGGCCGCTATCGAAGCATCCTGGGCCTCCATAACACCTCAGCAGTGCCACAGGCTGATTGCCTCCATGCCACGCCGCATTGAAGCAGTCATTTCTGCAAAAGGATTCCCGACCAAGTATTGACTATTGAGTGCATAACTGAACATAATTATTTGAAGGTTGACTTTTTTTTTTGTATTAAAAGCACTTCTTTTATTGGTCGGATGAAATATGCTTATTTTTTGAGACAGGAATTTTGGGTTTTCATGAGCTGTATGCCAAAATCATCAGTATTAAAACAATAAAAGACCTGAAATATTTCAGTTGGTGTGCAATGAATCTAAAATATATGAAAGCTTATTTTTTATCATTACATTATGGAAAATAATGAACTTTATCACAATATGCTAATTTTTTTAGAAGGACCTGTATACATGTCATGGGGATGGTAGACCACGCTCCGACAGCCCCAACACGGAGTCCCTCCATCCATTTCGGTCAGAGGCTGCAAGTCTTCAATCCTCGACGATGTTCAGACTAATTTTTTCCAGATCCCAAGTTGTTGAACCATATTTTCTTTGGTCGCCCTCTCCTCCTTGTCCCGTGGACGTGGCCGAATAGAGCGACATTTGGAAGTCGTTCTGTTTTCATTCGGACCACGTGTCAAAAGGATCCAAGCCTCTTTGTTACTTTAACCCAGGTGTATGTTTGTTGTACTTCCATGTAGGGATGGGCATCGTTAAGAAATTATCGATATCGATGCCATTGTCGAGTCTGCTTATCGATGCGATTCCTTATCGATTCCCATATTGATTCCTGTACCATTTGCTGAACACTTACAGGGTGGCTTTGAGAGTTGTTGGCTTTAAATGTCTAATTTAAAGTGGTTTTAGAGAAGAAAAACCAAGTGTGCAATATCTAGGGCCCTATAAAATCAGTTTTATTTTTTCACAAATTCCGTTTTTTCCGTTTTAATTTTTGGGAATTAATTTTTTTACCTTTTACTGTTATTTTAGTCATAAAAAGAGTGTGCTTTTAAAGTTAATGATTAAAATGTATACAAATACAATAGGAATGACCTTAAATTACAGACATTTACTGTGTAGCCTTTTCAGGACAAATACTGCATGATGCCACATGACACTGCACTCTTCAAGTAACAACAAAATATGGTTATGAGCTTTAAACTGTCCAGTAAAATAAATTATATTAGTTTATATAAGTTTAAATAAAAGTCACACTCTGTCTCTCTCTCGCCCAGTGTCGCTCGCGGAGTTCGCTTCGCTTTTGTCCAGTCCGGCGCCTCATAGACAGACGCGGTGTGTGTGTGTATGTGCATAGACATAATAAATACATAGACGCCCTATTGGCCGCTGGAGCGTACGTCAACGGCGCCGCCATATTGGGGATGGCAACTTTCCCATACCTCTCATACCGGGAATTGAGAAAAATGCCTGTTTTGTGCGCTGTTTGGGGCTGTACACATCGCCACACAATTGAAAACAGCTTTCGAGGAATTACCTTTCACAAGCAAGACTGAACGTTTGTTTTTGGTTGTATTTGGTCATGATTTAATTAGTAATAGTAACGTTCAGAGGATACATTTAAAAATACTACTGTTATTGTGTCACGAAATGTAGTTTAAATAGTTTTTCAGTCGACAATGTAGTTGTTTAAAGTTCAAATATGTGGTTTGTTTATATAGATAGCGCCTATTTAAAAATTTGATCTGACGTTTTCGGAGTTGTAAGATGCGCTCAGCGCTCGTCTACCCCGCCTGGAACAGCCGTCCCTCGGCCAGTGCTTCTCAAGTTTTCCCGCTGACTCGGATGTCTGTAGTCTAGTGGTTAAACATGAGATATAATTAGTCTTGTGTATATCTAACGGGCGATCTTTGGTCTCATTAATCTATAAATGGTTCCCTGGTAAATCGTTTTGGCTGAGGGCAAAGTGAAGTTTCATAACTTTATATTTAGGCTATTTTAACGTTGGATCCTGCTGTATGTTTGACTGAAGCTACTTCTGTTATAATGGCTATTACTGATCAATAAAACTGAAATTTAACAAAAAGAGTTAAATATTAAAGTCACTATTTAACTTATTTTTTATTGTGTATATTCTGTAATTGATATTTCTTATTCTATTGCTATTATTATTATTAATAAACTATGCTATTATCAATATTTTTATGATTGTATTATTGTACTTATGATATTATATAATTATACTAATCATTACTATTTTATTTGCTGTATACTATTTGTTTATTTTATTGACTAAACTATTTACTATTACTTCTCACTTTATGTTATATTTACTATTTGCATTGCACTGTAGTTGTACCATAACGTATTATCATAAAGGATCCATCAGTTATCTTTGTTATTGCTAAAATCTGGTCAATCACAGAACATGCTTTTTCCACAATAAGAAAACTTAAATTATATCTCAGTATGGGGGTCTTCACCATTCTTATCCAAGAATAAAAAGCCAGATACATGACAAGCCTGAGCTTTGACCATTCTTCATTAAAAAAAAATATTTTACAAGTCTAACTATCGAGATTTTAAATAACTAGAGATGGAACTTTTTGTACACCACATACAAACCACTGAAATCGGTTGATAAATGTAAATACAGTTTGTTTTTATCCAGAAAAAACGCAGCTCACCCGTTTACTTACATTTGATTACAGTGCAGTCTTGCCCTCCGCAAAATGTCTATGTGTATGTGAGAGAGATGTGTGAGTGATAGAGAGACGGATGGAGAGCGGGGAAAGGAAATACAACGGAAAGAATACGCTGCGTGTTTTAAATAGCATAAAAAAAATGAACGAAACGAACGAATGTGGCGGCCGGAGTTGATTTTGTGGCCGCGAATTAGTCTATCTGTGGGAAACACTGCATAAAAGTCACGTGCGAACTGCTCGGCTCGGTACTGAGGGCTTATAGCGTCGAGTTTCTTAACTTTTTCGCCGGCGAAAGCAGAGCCGTGGAGAGCCGCTTCGCCATGCTTTCATTGTTTTGATGCCGTCAAATGAAGCCACACTCTCGATCGTTTACGTCTCGTAGCCATCGCGCTTTTGGGGGATTTAAAAATCCAGTCGCATCCCAGCAAACATGCTTCTTTGGGGCCCGAATGGGGCCCTTGCGGGCAGCCCACTGTGGGCCCATATACCGGCGTGAAATGCGGGGCACGTGTGGGACCCACACTTTGGGACCCAGGTGGGGCCCCAGTGGGACAGCCCAAAAGTGTGGGCTGACTGTGGGCAGGCCCACAGTAAGTAAGTAGAGTGGGCCCCATTGGGGCCAGTTGTGGGCCCACAGCAAACCCTTATAGGGGCCCATGCGGGGCCATTGCGGGCAGCCCACTGTGGGCCCAGATACCGGCGTGAAATGCGGGGCACGTATGGGCCCCACACTTTGGGACCCAGGTGGGGCCCCAGTGGGACAGCCCAAAAGTGTGGGCTGACTGTGGGCAGGCCCACAGTAAGTAGAGTGGGCCCCCATTGGGGCCAGTTGTGGGCCCACAGCAAACCCTTATAGGGGCCCATGTGGGGCCATTGCGGGCAGCCCACTGTGGGCCCAGATACCGGCGTGAAATGCGGGGCACGTGTGGGCCGACTGTGGGCCTCATGGGGGCCCAAATGGGCAAAACTGCTATGGGCCCCGCATGGGCTAACCCACTGGGGGCCCATGTGGGTTTTCTGTGGGCAAACCCACAGTGGGTTGCCCACAGTAAACCCTCATGGGGGCCCAAATGGGCAAAACTGCTATGGGCCCCGCATGGGCTAACCCACTAGGGGCCCGTGTGGGTTTTCTGTGGGCAAATCCACAGTGGGTTGCCCACAGTAAACCCTCATGTAAACCCTCATGGGGGCCCAAATGGGCAAAACTGCTATGGGCCCCGCATGGGCTAACCCACTAGGGGCCCTTGAGGGGTATATAAGCCCACTGTGGGCTTGCCTTCAGAAAGCCCAAATGGGGCCCCAAAGGGTTTGCCCTTGCCCACACTGTCCCACAGAAAACCCACACTTGCCCACAGTGGGCCCGCACTGGCATGTTTGCTGGGATACTGTAACGTCATGCCTCGACGCGGGAATGGATGGAACGGAACATTCGGAATCGTTAGTGGAATCGGTAACGTGTGGACGTGTACGATTCCGATGGATCGGAACGTTTGGAACCGGTTCCAAACCGGAACCTGGAACCGATTCCCAAGCCTACTTCCATGTTAGGGTTTCATAGTCGATATCGATGGTTGAAGGGCGGCTGACTAGACCTCTCCCTCTTCCTGTCCAGATTTAGCCGTCGGCATCTTCTCGTTGCCGACGTTTCCAGAGGAGACGGACGTGGACGTACTGGACTCCTCCTCCCAGAAACATGAATATGGTTAGGAAAAAAAGAAAAAAAAGACAATATACACAATTTAACATACTGAGAAACTCACAAAAAAACGTCCACACTGCAGGGCAGCAACGATATTCATAACATGTTTGCTTTAATAAAAGAAACAAATACCAAGAACAGCAATGAAAACAACTTTGTAAACCATCAGTGTAGATTTGGTGTACTAGATTTGAGCAGAGAGATAGAGTAAAATCTATTTGATAGATTTGAGCAGAGAGATTGAGTAACAATCTATAAGTACCAAAATGTATTTACACCAGGTCAAGGTTTGATGATTTGATTCAAATCAGACAGAGTCACAGCTGATTGAAAGACAAAGTGAATGAACAAGGAAGGAAGTAAGACTAATGTTTGGAGTCTCGGGGATAAAGCTCAGACAAAATGCTCTAAGGACTCCTGTTCAGCATCTCTTTGGGGAAGATGCTCAAGAGTTGGAGACTGTTTACCAGTTAGTTGAGCCAGAAAATTAAATTATGTCTGAAAAATTCTCAGCAACAAGGTTTTTTTCAACCCTGTTTAAATATAGGCCTATGCTGCAAACTAGTGGTTATTCTATTACATTTTATTTCTTTCAACCAAATAACACAAATGTATTTTATGCAAAATAATAAAATGTGATTTTTAAAATTTGTATTATTTTATATAGAAATAAATGGTGTACAATTTATTATTTAGAAGATATGAGACTCTTCCTGTTTCCCTTTTTGTCATTATTTTATTACATTATTTAAGTCCATTCAAGATACCCGTTTGAAATTTAGCCTCTTCAATATATTGGCATCATGTTGAGAAAGTTTGGTGTGAATCGAAAAAATTCAGAGCTTGATTCCATAAATCCACATTCAAACAAAAATATCTAACTTCCTCTTGGTCGGAGCTAATGACTGTAAATTAGAAAGTCGTCCGGCTCGATGAGAATAATATACAGTATGTACCAAGTTTGTTGACTGTAGGTAAAACTAACCACCCATTTTAGTTAAAAGGTGACGCTACTTAGCTGCTCCTACACGCCCATTTTAAGGCTTTGCCCATGTCTACTGGCTGACAACTCTGATGTGTGCGTGTCGAGTTTCATGCAATTTGAAGCATGCTAAGAGTCTCAGAAATACCCAAAAGAAATATAAAAAGTTTGATGCGTTGCCATAATAGTATTCAAGATATCAAGAATCCTTTCACAGGTTTAAGTCTGGTTACGTTGGTTACATTTGCACCGCCAGTAGGAACTCTGAAGTGACGTAAGCCACACTTATGTTACTTATTTTGACAACGCCAGAGCCTAAGCACACAGTGCTCGCATGCTCCATGTTCATTAGTTTACGGTTTGTCTAACAGCCCTGTCTCATACATTATTAGAAAGAACTGTTATACGTAAATAAAAAAATAAATAAAAAGTGTACACATGTCCAGTGTTGCTAGCTGAGCAGAAATACATAATCATGTTTTGCTTGGTCCCCTCAGTTGTGTTGGATTTTCCCCTCAGCGTGAAGGTTAAGAGGCCCATCTATCACTGTTTTCTATGTTTGTAGAGTTTCTGAAATAAATGGTTATAATCTATAGCTATGTTTCCATCCACACGTTTTTATCCGCATTAAGTGATATCGAATGAAAAATGCCTTATGGAAACAGTAAAATTCGATTGAATTTCATGAATATCGACTCAAATGAAATACAATCGGTCTCATCGAATTTGATCTTGATCGATATACGTCTTGTGCGATAAACGCGGATGGAAACGTTATTATGGTGCGATCCATTTTGCCTAGTAAAACTTTGTTCGCAAATGTTGGCTTGAATGTTGTGCAATTCGATGAGAAAATGAATGGAAACACCTTAACATGTCTCAAATTAATTCGATATACCAATTTGATCGCAAAACAGCATGTGACGTCATTACGCACAGGTTTTTATCCGCTTTAAAGCCGTTTGATGGAAACACACTTTCACCAGCTTTAGTCGCATGAGGTTTTTTACCGAACTTCAGATAATTCGATTGACAAGTGGATGGAAACATGGCTTATGTGTGTTTACACAGCCTTTATAATAATGGCAAGTGCTGGTGTTTCGCGTGCGTTCGGCCAATCAGCGTACACTTACGTCACAGAGTTCCTATATTGCTGGTTTAGACCCTGCTCTGAAGGAGGAGCTAAATTAGTTCCTAGAACTAAAATCGTTCCTAGTTCCTGCGGTGCGAACACGCCAAAATCCAGGTACTTCCGCCAATAGATCTAGGAACTATGAAAAGGTTCCTCTGGTGCAAAAGCCCCAATAAACAGGGACCCACCCTGTTTATTGGGGCTTTCGCACCAGAGGAACCGTTTCTACTAGCATCCCTCAAAGTCCTTACTTATTTTGTGTTGTAATAGGCCTAGCCCAACAAATGACTTGAGCAAAAATGTCCCCCCCAGGCCAGTAGAAATAAGATGTCCCCCATCTAGGCCAGTAGAAATAAGGCTTTTTGTGGTACATGTCTGAACAGAAACCATGTAAACTGCAAGTAAAGACAACAAAAAACCCAAATATATTAACATTTATTAAAAATCACCAGAAGTCACATGACATTTCCAGTTATTTTTGGCCATAGCCATATTCTTTAACATTGATGGGGCCGACAGATGCTCTTTCCCAGCGTAGATCTGAGGAACAAATGATTAGTGAGAACTAAAGCCATGTATGACAATAACAACTTATCAGAGTTAGTCCAAACCTGTAAGCAGTTGATCACTTCCACTTCTGATGCTACACGTTGTGTCACAGCAGCCACACACCTGGTCAGAATCATCTGCAGACACCCACCTGACAAAACAAACCCTCAAATACGTTAACGCAACCAATTCACCTGTACACTTATTTAGCGGGCAACATACCCATTAGCAGAGAATGAACAAGCTTTCTGTTCAGAACTTGGAGAGGTTGCTCCAGCCACCTTCAAAATGCATGTGATGTAGACCTGCAGAGACAATGGTTTGTACACCATGGCAGAATATCATACAAAGAGTTGCACAACTACAGGACATGCATACCAGCCCACTGTCTGCTTGCTGGAACCTGAACGCCTCTAGCTGAAACCCTAGCTTATCACCTTGAGTCCGGGGCATAAAGTGAGACGTGGAGCCTGTGAGCTTGGCATCAACCAGGCACCTGTGAACAGAACCCAGTTAGAAATCACACAACCCTTATGGAAGCTGGGATACATGAGGTAGCACCTCTTACCCATTATTCTCAATAAAGGAGTATCTGGGGACAGAAGCAACATCAGGGACTGCAGTAGCCACGCAGCTGTCCACAAACACACGGATGGGAACATGGCTGTACAAACGCACTGACGCTTCAAGATTTATCATGTCACCCAGGAAGTACTGGTTAGAAGGTCTCTCAAATCTCCAGTCATCTGAAAAAAAAGTAAAATAATTATCTTAACAGATGATTCACAAGCATTCTACAAATCTGTATGGGCTACACCAACCAGTCATGAGCTTGAGGGAGAAGACAAAGACGTCCTCTGCAACCTCAGTTGAGGCATATGGGATCCAAGTGGGCATTAAGGCATCGCTGCTCACATTATGTGTTCTGTAGGAGTTAAACAAGCGGTCATCTCTTGCCCATAAACGGCAGGATTAGAACATTGGGTGAGCCTGAATTAATTGAATCCTCACCTTGGATAATGACACTCGATACCAACCACCGCACCACTGCTCCTGACAATAGGAACACCATATGAAGCCTCTTGTGGGGTGTACATAATGTTGAACCTATAGACAAGCTCATCCTCAGTCACCTAAACAGAAAGGTTAATAGAAGAACAGTCACATGGACAATTCAGAATACCTATGATTGTCACAACAGAACCTTACCATTGATGTACCGCTACATCCATGCAGTTCAGACTCAAAGATCAGCACTTGAGCAGAAGAATCCTCTCCAGTTGCAGTACAGCCTCCCAGTGTAAAACCAGAGGACAACAGTGGGTGCCCAGTCCCAAAGAAGTCCTTCATCACTTCCACATATACTGAATTCTCTCCACACTGAGCAGCTACACTGTTGGCAGGGACAGGATAAGGCAACTCAAAAGGAACGTCTGGCTGCTGTGGTTCCTCTGGTAGACTTGGAAAACTCCACGTCAGTGTCGCCACTGGACCCTGCAACAGCTCTTTTAATTGAACACCCATAAGATCTTGAGAAGACTTTCCAAAGTCAGTCCTGACTGGTGTCTGGACAGGAAACTGAGCGGGAAAACTTTGTGGTGCAAATGCAGTGTTACTGGGAACCAAAGACATCCTGGAATCAGCCTGTTGAGAAGCTTGAGCTAATGTTCTAGGCCTAAACTCGCTTGGACTCCGATTATGTGCTGCTCTTGCCCTCCATTGTGCTTCAGAAAATCCAAGTGCAAGAATAAACACCAATCCGAATCCAACCTGCCAAAACCCCATTATTGCCAAGCTTGTTTCAATGACACATTAGGGTGCTAGCATCCCAATTTATGCAGATGTAAATCAGAATGGCTCCACCTCTCTCGTGACAAGCATCATTTTTCTCTAGACCTGCCAATTTACTCAATCAATATGTCACAGGTGAAAGTCATTGATTCTTTACTACGCAGAATAAAATGAATTTACATATAAGGGCATGTTATTAGTAGCTAAACCAAATGATTGCTTATTTTAGATAACAAAATGTCTTTAGATCAAAAAAGTCTTTTTGTTTCTTCCTTTTTTATTAATTCAGAAACATGGCCACAGACAGAATTGCACACTAGAGTATCCAGAATAATAAAGTTTAGTATGTTTCAGGTTTAGATTATAACAAACGTTCTTCCCTCACATCAACAGCAATCTTCACGGGGGTCTGAAATGGAGAAATTTAGTTCAGAATCAAAGGAATGCAGGATCATAACATTATTTGATTATAGATTCACTGATATTTTTTCTCCCCATTGCAACTGTTATGTTTAGGTTGATCAGAGTGTTTGTGGCATACTATACGCTGCTCAGCACTGAAAGACTATAATCTGAACAGTCTACTAAAACAATTTAATTTAAAATACAAAAGTTAAGCTCATTAGACATTAAGAACTTAAAAAAATGTTGGCGTTTGAAACATGACATAACACACATTAAAACATGCTGGAGAATGTTAAAGAAAATATGGTTAAGTTCACAAATAGTTTGTGAAGCAGCACAGTGATCTCGGTCACTATAGCGGTCCCTTTCTCCGTAGCGATCACGGTCTCTCCCGACTTGTCTGTCACCATGACGATAATGAAATTCTCCATGACGACCCCTGTCATCAGCATTTCTTTTGCTACGGGACCCTTCTTTTGAAGAAGAGCTAGAGTAAGAGTCTGAAACTGAGCGCTACTGAAGCCGCTCATTTTGGTCCCTGAGCTGAGGGCAGGGAGCGGCAGCATGGAGGAAACTGAGGAGGACGACGATGGAGAGTAGGACTGGTGGGCTCTGTCAGGCCCCTCAGGTGCTCTTGAAGGCAAATAACTTAGACTTCCTGCATGGGTCTACCCAGAGGAGCTGTAAGTTTAGGAGGAACGCCTTGATGCTCTGTGCGATACGATAATCGATACGCTGGCGTCAAATAGCGATATTTTTTTAAATAAAATAAGGCGCTCTAAATAGATTTCCCTGCTCCCAGCGTCGCTACTTCATGGGTCCTCGAGGTGGCGCTCAACATGTAAACGTGAAACGTGGACATAAGTTAACTAGCCTAAGAAAAAGAGGCTTTTATCGGGATGGTGGAAATCAGTGCGAGTAGCCTACAATAATAGATGCCCCAGTCATGTTTAAGTTCAAAGTCTATGTAGTTCAAAGTAGCTATGTGATTTCGGACGGAGCCATACTTTTTAAAATAGTTTGTCAAACAGAACAACCATAAACGTTGTTTGTTTAATTCAGCAATTTACGTTCCGCAATCATCAAAGAAATAAAAAGCTGTTTTTGCATTTTTTATTTAATTTTGTGTAAAAATGTATTTACGTCTGCAGTTGGATCAAAACATGAGAATTAAATTTCTCATGGAAGGTACAGTGTGTTGCATTCTGGGATAATTTGCATGTTATGGTAGTATGCTATTCTGAACATATCTATATACCCTTCTCAATCTTTCATTTTTATCAGTCATCCTGATTTGTGCATGTGTACTACCTAATGTAAACAATAAAGGCCTGTTCACACAAAGAATGATATCTACAAAGATAACTTTCGTAGCCTATCCTGTGATTCCTACCCCTAGTCACCACGTCATTTTTCACACGACCCCAGACTGAGCCCATACATGTGTACAAGAGGGATGGTCGTTTTAGTAGAAGTAACCACGCCCACGTCAAACATTCTGGCGCCCTGTTGCAAATGTGAATGGAAATTGGCTTGATAATGGACAACCAGACTCTAGAGAATCTTTTTGCATGTGTTTGGTTCCGATCGGGCAAAAAACCTAGGTTTAGCTCACAAAAGTATACAGGTTTCTTGAAAACATTCCCCTGAATTTTACCAGTATGACATCATTCCAAGACATGCTTTCTGTCAAGGATTCCAATGATATAAGACACTTGAGCCTGTGACAAATGGTTTAGGATTTATGACCCATTATGTACTTTTGATCATTGTAGCACCACCATCAGGTCGATTGGGGTGAGCCTCGGTGACACAATGTATGCAGAAGTTATAACACACTTCCTGTTTCCTTTTTTTTGCCATAAATTTGTTGCCTTGCCACAGCCAAACCGTTCGGGATATTGAAAATCTGATCGAAAATTTGTTTGGCCCAATGAGATCAATAAGTGTATGAAGTTTGGCTACTTTAGGTAAAAAGGGGTGCGCTACAGAGCCCCTCAAATACAACCCATGACCCCACCATGTCATCTTGTGTGGTCACTTGTGTCATCAGTGACCCTGATGGCCGACAATTTCAACGTGTGCAAAGTGTTTTTGAGCAGGTTAATGACCCCAAATTAAGTGGATGAGTAAACAGTTTCTCATAAATGCGACTGAAAACATAATGTCATTGATATGACAATTGAATACAATAGAATCGAGATATTGCCACAATTTTAATGTTCATAAATAAGGATTTTATACACATTTGTAAGTCTGTAAAGTTGTTCATACGTAAATAATTGATGTTATAGTCCTGTCAATACGTCAATATTGTAGGTTTCAGTGTCTATGGGAACACAAGTAAATGTACGTGTGGCAAAATACATACGAATACTCATGAGAACATGTTGTCCATTTCTATCGGCATGGTATATCAAACACTGAATTTCTTAAGTACAATGGACCAAACATGTGATGGACCAGACAAAGAGGGCAGGATTTTATTGTTTTTGTCCTGACATTTTCCTCTCGCTGGGAATCTTCAGCTGTAAGATGGGATGTTAAGAAGTGAACTTTGGCACATTGGTTTCTCCCACTTAAACCCTGTAGCCCCACCAACTACTACACAGACTTCAGTTTATAACAAATCTTTTAGTCTAGAAGCTATTTTTATCTTCAGTTTTTAACCTCAGGTTAAGTTCAGTAAAGTTATTGATTTGAATCTCTGGCCAGTAGATCATTTTTTGCAATGGTTTTTCACTTGCCCAATAAACTTAAAATTTGATCAACCATGTATTAAATTCTTTATTTGAATCAATGGACAAACCAATGAATATTAATAGATCTGGCATAAGTGCAAAAACATTCAAATTTGAGGTTCTATCCTTTGAATGTAGCTTAAACACAAAACAGCACAAGAAAAAAACCTTTGTTACAAACATTTATTAGATTTTATATTCTGGAAGACATCACTTTGCATAATGTAGCTGTTTTATAGAGTCCCTTAGCCCTTTACGGAGTATAGCTGATTGAGGAATGGTCGATTGTATAGCTGGACATCTGACCCAGATTCACGTAGAGCCTGCGCAGTCTGTGGGATACCAGAGAACATGCCAACAGATGATGCTTGGGCACTCAAGCCTAGAGATGGAGTTAGGTTTGAACCTGTGGGGCGTTGCATGGCCACAAAATGCTCAGATATCTGGTTACTGCTTGTAGAGTCAGAAGGAGCTTGAGATGGGAGTCTAGAGGGTCTTTCAACTACACCAATGAGACCCAGGGTTCGCAGAGAGTCTGAGCTATACAGGCCATTAGACCGCTTATCACTGGTAGACTGGCTAGAAACAGCTAGGGGAGAGGAAGCAAGCTTGGCATATGCATGAGACCCAGGGGTGTACTTGCTAGAGGGGCTTTGAGAATGAAGAGAAAAGCCACCATATCTGCTGCTACCACCCTGTGCAGAAACAAACGGTCCAGGATCTCCTGAAGATGAGCCTCCTGCTGATGACAGGGAAGGAAACAAACTCTGCATTGGAGAGCTTTGAGACAGAGAGCTGCCCTGTGATGCAGCTGCACCTGAGGTCTGAATACCTCGTGAAGGCTGCCATCTTTGAGACTTTTGGCTTTGGGACCCAGAAAAGCTTTGAAATGCTTGGCTGGACTGGTCGGCAACACCTTGGGGCGAGGACAACGATACACAATGACCATTATAGGAGGATGGAGACCCAGAGGCAAACTGACTTGTGGTATCTTGAGGCTGGAGTGATCCACCATAGGTGGTGCTTCCCTGAAGGGTGAATGGCTTAGAGGACCCTGACTGGGTGCCATAGCTAGAGGTGAACTGCTTCCGTGAACTCTGGACTGTAGCAGACTGACTGGAGGCACCTTGGGGTGAGAATAGTGATACACTTGGATAGGAGGATGGAGACCCAGAGGCAAACTGATTTGAGGTATCTTGAGGCTGGAGTGATCCACCATAGGTGGTGCTTCCCTGCAGGGTGAATGGCTTAGAGGACCCTGACTGGGTGCCATAGCTAGAGGTGAACTGCTTCCGTGAACTCTGGACTGTAGCAGACTGACTGGAGGCACCTTGGGGTGAGAATAGTGATACACTTGGATAGGAGGATGGAGACCCAGAGGCAAACTGATTTGAGGTATCTTGAGGCTGGAGTGATCCACCATAGGTGGTGCTTCCCTGCAGGGTGAATGGCTTAGAGGACCCTGACTGGGTGCCATAGCTAGAGGTGAACTGCTTCCGTGAACTCTGGACTGTAGCAGACTGACTGGAGGCACCTTGGGGTGAGAATAGTGATACACTTGGATAGGAGGATGGAGACCCAGAGGCAAACTGACTTGTGGTATCTTGAGGCTGGAGTGATCCACCATAGGTGGTGCTTCCCTGCCATTTGAAGGGAACAGAGGGTCCTTCCTGGGTGCCAGAGTTGCCTGTGAAGGTAGAGGTAAACTGCTTCTGTGAACTCTGGACTGCAGCAGACTGACTGGAGGCACCTTGGGGTGAGAATAGTGATACACTTGGATAGTAGGATGGAGACCCAGAGGCAAACTGACTTGTGGTACCCTGAGGCTGGAGTGACCCACCATAAGTGGAGCTTCCCTGCAGAGTGAATGGCTTAGAGGACCCTGACTGGGTGCCATAGCTAGAGGCAATCTGCTTCCGTGAACTCTGGACTGTAGCAGACTGACTTGAGGCACCTTGGGGTGAGAATAGTGATACACTTGGATAGGAGGATGGAGACCCAGAGGCAAACTGACTTGTGGTATCTTGAGGCTGGAGTGATCCACCATAGGTGGTGCTTCCCTGCCATTTGAAGGGAACAGAGGGTCCTTCCTGGGTGCCAGAGTTGCCTGTGAAGGTAGAGGTAAACTGCTTCTGTGAACTCTGGACTGCAGCAGACTGACTGGAGGCACCTTGGGGTGAGAATAGTGATACACTTGGATAGTAGGATGGAGACCCAGAGGCAAACTGACTTGTGGTACCCTGAGGCTGGAGTGACCCACCATAAGTGGAGCTTCCCTGCAGAGTGAATGGCTTAGAGGACCCTGACTGGGTGCCATAGCTAGAGGCAATCTGCTTCCGTGAACTCTGGACTGTAGCAGACTGACTGGAGGCACCTTGGGGTGAGAATAGTGATACACTTGGATAGGAGGATGGAGACCCAGAGGCAAACTGATTTGAGGTACCTTGAGGCTGGAGTGACCCACCATAAGTGGAGCTTCCCTGCAGAGTGAATGGCTTAGAGGACCCTGACTGGGTGCCATAGCTAGAGGCAATCTGCTTCCGTGAACTTTGGACTGTAGCAGACTGACTGGAGGCCCCTTGTGGCGAGGATAGTGATACACTTGGATAGTAGGATGGAGACCCAGAGGCAAACTGACTTGGGGTACCTTGAGGCTGGACAGAACCACTGTAAGTGCTACTTATTCCCTGGGAGGCAAAGCCAGTAGAGCCCCCAAACCAAGGACCAGAGCTACTTTTTGACTGGCTATAAACAGCTGGGTGTGATGACATGGGGGAACTCACATATTTGGTATGGGACGTAGGGGCATACAGACCCAGAGTGCCCTGAGGCTTCAGATAGAAGCTAGAAGTAGAACTACTACCTCCCTGCACAGGAAAAAAATTACTGGAAGTTAATTGAGTGGCAGACCTGCTCTGGGTGCTTGTAGACACACTAGGTGAACTTTGAACGCTTGTGGACTGGCTAGAAATGCTTTGAGAGAGACTACCCTGAGTGTCTAGAGGTGAAGCAGGACCTGTTGACTGTGAATCTGAACTGCTCTCAGAGCCAAGCATAAACAAGCTGGGAGTGCTTTGACCATTAGTAGACTGGCTAGAGACCTCCATTTGTGAGGGTAGAAGCTGACTGGAGTTGTCTTGTGATTGGGGAGACAAGTCAACATGAGAGCTAAGCCCTGCCACTTCCCCTTGAAAAGAAGAGCCAGAAGCTTCCAACAAACTGCCCGAACTTCCCTGAAAGCTAGAACTATACAAACCGGGGGTACTCTGGTCACTGGTAGACTGACTAGAAACAGATGAAGAACTGAGCATGTTATAGGAGCCTGGGTTATATTGACTCGAGGCACCTTGAGACTGAGGCAAGCCACCGTAACTGCTTTCACCCTGAGGGGAGATGGATTGACCAGAGCCTTCTGAAGCCAGCACTGGGCTACCTTGAGAAGTGTACGTGGCACCTGGAGCAGATGAACTGCTGTAAGAGATACTCTCCTGAGAGAACACAGGCAAAGTGGCTTCTGCTGATTTAGCACCAGAGGTTTCCAGGGAGCTGGACATGTACAAACTAGGGGAGCTTTCATCACTGGTGGACAGGCCAGAAGTGCCAAGTGTGGCAGGGAAGCTACTTTCTCCTTGTGTAGAAACACTAGTAGTATCTGTAGCGGCTGATCCAGAGGAACCCTGGAGCGATGTCAAACGGCCTGCATGCCGTTCATTTAAGGGTAGAGGCAAGGAAGCTAAAACAGAGCTGCTTGGAGCTGTCTGGGCATGGGACATTGATTCATGCCTGCTGGAAACACCACCTTTAAAGTCCCTGTAAAGGCAATTTCAAAAAAAAATTCTAAACACATTATAAATGTTAGAAATGTATAGCTAAAACATATTACAAAGACTGTGAACTGTGAAGTACTGAATTGTGGAGTTAGACCGTTAAACAGTTTTTCACCATTGATATTTTACGGATTTTCTGGGCGGGGCTAAAACAGGGCTCGATGACGCACTGGAGCCCTTGAGCTCCTGGACACGCCCCTACTTGATGACGCTCTGAGGCCACTGAGGCTGGCCGCTCCTAACAATATTATAGAGCACATTCACATCAGTTTGCCGCTCAATCGCGAGTTACTGTCAGTTCAGTTCAGTTCAGTTCAGTTCATCTTTATTCATTTCCCGAAGGCAATTTGGTTGAAGCAAAACAGGCATACACATAAAAACACTGTCATACACATTCACAAATAAATACATTTACATAGAGTTTAAAAATAGTACTGTCAGTAGTAGTACTATTATTAGTAACACAGCCTACAGATTGCTAGCTACTAGCTATGCCTTCGTCACGGAAATGCGTACTACCTGGATGCGATCACCGGATCACGTACAAAACAGATCGGTGTCCTTGTTTAAATTTCCGAAAAACGATTACATCAAGAAGAAGTGGATTAATTTTGTGAAGAGCCACCTTGATGGAGAGCTGAGGATCACCGCCAAAACCCGCCTCTGTAAGTGATCATTTTACACTGGATAGTTTTATAAACTTTCGTCGGAGATAACTGTCTGGGATTCACTGATAATCCGCTGTTACTGGTGAATAGGGCCGAACCGACTCCCGCCTCAGCCTTCATCCTCCCGTCGCGCCGACAACTGGTGCCATTCGGCAGTGCGTGCCCACCGTGCGAGCATCCATTCCGGCTGTAGAGTTGAGTGAGGCGAGTCGACGACGGCAGCTTTCCCGCGAGTGGGCGTGGTTTCAGCGCAGCCAGTGGACACGCCCCCAGCGTTTGAGAGCAGAGATTACTGCTCATTTTTTCAAGATTTTGATAGCTTATTTTATGTACTTGCTGGCTTTTTTTTATCATTCAAATTTGACTGGGTGACTAATAACACATTTTTCTGTGGTGTGACAAACTCAAAACACATACTTAATTTTGACTTTACAGGGACTTTAACAAATTGGAGTAAGTTCAACCTTTTCAGGGGTCTGTTAGTGAATAAACTAGAGCCCACTTCTTCAGGCAAAATCCCAGTCACAGGGACCTCTGACACAGAAGACTGGACTGCACGAGGTGAGAACGTTCTGTCTGAAGCTTGGCCCCACCGGTGGCGGGCATCTGAATGAGCCCCACCTGTGAATTACACAAAATAGAAGACTTGTAGAAAAAGAAACCTCACAATTTAAAATCCTTTACAAGAGAAAATATTAAAAAAAACACCAAAAACATTAATCTTACCTTTAAATCCATGAGTATTACTCAAAAAGAGCAGGAAGATTACAAACAAGGGTAACCTAAAAGTAAATATATAAAATACATAAAGAAAATTAATTATTTGCTGAATCATTCACAAACCGAGATTGATTGAATAAACTCACTGTGTCCACCCTTTATCCATGGCAAACAAAAAACCCTGAGTACTCCAATGCCCCAACATTCACTTTCTCAAACCACCACACAGACACTACAATTGCAAACATATCTAATTGGAGATAAGTGTATTTTATAGGCCTTCATCAGTCCAATTAGGGCAAATAACTAATTAGATGAAACATTGTTCACCTGGGAAACTAACTGGCTGTTAAAAGATAATTGATGATGGTTTTATGAAGGCTCTGATTCCCTGTGCTGTTTAAACATTTTAAAGTGTGTAACTGTGTATTGTCTGCGTATTCTCATACACTTTACACAAAATGTGACCTTTATAAATAGTTTTGTTTAATTGTCATAATGTAATACAAACTGTGCAGAGAGACAATTACTGATATACGGGGTAGGTAAGTTTTAGGATTGGGAACATACAGAAGAAAGAACAAAGCTCAGTTTATGCTAAATCGGGGGGAATTTAATGCTAAATTGCGTTTAAAAACAATCCTGTACCTTTTACCAACTTAGCAAGTTACATGGTTAGGCAAAAAAAAAAAAAAAAGACAATATACACAATTTAACACACTGAGCAACTCACAAAAAAAACGTCCACACTGCAGGGCAGCAACGATATTCATAACATGTTTGCTTTAATAAAAGAAATAAATACCAAGAACAGCAATGAAAACAACTTTGTAATCCATCAGTGTAGACTTGGTGTACTAGATTTGAGCAGAGAGATAGAGTAAAATCTATTTGATAGATTTGAGCAGAGAGACTGAGTAACAATCTATAAGTACCAAAATGTATTTACACCAGGTCAAGGTTTGATGATTTGATTCAAATCAGACAGAGTCACAGCTGATTGAAAGACAAAGTGAATGAACAAGGAAGGAAGTAAGAATAATGTTTGGAGTCTCAGGGATAAAGCTCAGTCAAAATGCTCTGAGGACTCCTGTTCAGCATCTCTTTGGGGAAGATTCTCAAGAGTTAGAGACTGTTTACCAGTTAGTTGAGCCAGAAAATTCAACATTTTTGATAATTATGTCTGAAAAATTCTCAGCAACAAGGCTTTTTCAACCCTGTTTAAATATAGGCCTATGCTGCACACTAGTGGTTATACTATGTATTACATTTTATTTTATTTATTTCAACCAGATAGCACAAATGCATTTTATGAAAAATAATAAAATGTGATTTTTACTTCTTATTTGGATTATTTTATATAGAAATAAATGGTGTATAATTTGTTATTTAGAAGATATGAGACTCTTCCTGTTTCCCTTTTTGTCATTATTTTATTTCATCAACTCCGTTCAAGAGACCCATTTGAAATGTAGCCTCTTCAATATATTGGCATCATGTTGAGAAAGTTTGGTGTGAATCGTATGAGGCTCCTTGGAGCAGTAGTTAAAAATTCAGAGCTTGATTCCAAAAATCCACATTCAAACAAAAATATCTAACTTCCTGTTGGTGACTGTAAATTAGAAAGTCGCCCGGCTCGATGAGAATAATATACAGTAATGTACCAAGTTTGTTGACTGTAGGTAAAACTAACCACCCACTTTGTGGCAGGGAAGTTTGTGACGCTACTTAGCCGCTCCTACACGCCCATTTTTAAGGCTTTGCCCATGTCTACTGGCTTACAACTCTGATGTGTGCGTGTCGAGTTTCATGCAATTTGAAGCATGCTAAGAGTCTCAGAAATACCCAAAAGAAATATAAAAAGTTTGATGCGTTGCCATAACAACAGTATTCAAGAATCCTTTCACAGGTTTACGTCTGCTTTACGAAAGTGACATGCTTCCATCTGCCATTTGGTGGCTCTATAACTGACTCACAATAGTCACATCCATGTCATCAGCTTCCTACAGCTAACACACAGCTGAAGTTTCATCAAATCTGGGAGATTTCGCACCGCGTAGTTCTACACGGACGAATGGTTCCCATAGGAACGTTTTCCTGGTTGCATTTGCACCGCCAGTAGGAACTCTGAAGTGACGTAAGCCACGCTTATGTGACTTATTTTGACAACGCCAGAGCCTAAGCACACAGTGCTCGCATGCTCCATGTTCATTAGTTTACGGTTTGTCTAACAGCCCTGTCTCATACATTATTAGAAAGAACTGTTATACGTAAATAAAAAAATAAATAAAAAGTGTACACATGTCCAGTGTTGCTAGCTGAGCAGAAATACATAATCATGTTTTGCTTGGTCCCCTCAGTTGCGTTGGATTTTCCCCTCAGCGTGAAGGTTAAGAGGCCCATCTATCACTGTTTTCTATGTTTGTAGAGTTTCTGAAATAAATGGCTATAATCTGTGTGTTTACACAGCCTTTATAATAATGCATAATAGTGCGTTCGGCCAATCAGCGTACACTTACGTCACAGATAGTTCCTATATTGCTGGTTTAGACCCTACTCTGAAGGAGGAGCTAAATTAGTTCCTAGAACTAAAATCGTTCCTAGTTCCTGCGGTGCGAACACGCCAAAATCCAGGTACTTCCGCCTTTGTGTTGTAATAGGCCTAGCCCAACAAATGACTTGAGCAAAAATGTCCCCCCCTAGGCCAGTAGAAATAAGATGTCCCCCATCTAGGCCAGTAGAAATAAGGCTTTTTGTGGTACATGTCTGAACAGAAACCATGTAAACTGCAAGTAAAGACAACAAAAAACCCAAATATTTTAACAACATTTATTAAAAATCACATGACATTTCCAGTTATTTTTGGCCATAGCCATATTCTTTAACATTGATGGGGCCGACAGATGCTCTTTCCCAGCGTAGATCTGAGGAACAAATGATTAGTGAGAACTAAAGCCATGTATGACAATAACAACTTATCAGAGTTAGTCCAAACCTGTAAGCAGTTGATCACTTCCACTTCTGATGCTACACGTTGTGTCACAGCAGCCACACACCTGGTCAGAATCATCTGCAGACACCCACCTGACAAAACAAACCCTCAAATAAGTTAACGCAACCAATTCACCTGTACACTTATTTAGCGGGCAACATACCCATTAGCAGAGAATGAACAAGCTTTCTGCTCAGAACTTGGAGAGGTTGCTGCAGCCACCTTCAAAATGCATGTGATGTAGACCTGCAGAGACAATGGTTTGTACACCATGGCAGCATATCATACAAAGAGTTGCACAACTACAGGACATGCATACCAGCCCACTGTCTGCTTGCTGGAACCTGAACGCCTCTAGCTGAAACCCTAGCTTATCACCTTGAGTCCGGGGCATAAAGTGAGACGTGGAGCCTGTGAGCTTGGCATCAACCAGGCACCTGTGAACAGAACCCAGTTAGAAATCACACAACCCTTATGGAAGCTGGGATACATGAGGTAGCACCTCTTACCCATTATTCTCAATAAAGGAGTATCTGGGGACAGAAGCAACATCAGGGACTGCAGTAGCCACGCAGCTGTCCACAAACACACGGATGGGAACATGGCTGTACAAACGCACTGACGCTTCAAGATTTATCATGTCACCCAGGAAGTACTGGTTAGAAGGTCTCTCAAATCTCCAGTCATCTGAAAAAAAAAAAAAGTAAAATAATTATCTTAACAGATGATTCACAAGCATTCTACAAATCTGTATGGGCTACACCAACCAGTCATGAGCTTGAGGGAGAAGACAAAGACGTCCTCTGCAACCTCAGTTGAGGCATATGGGATCCAAGTGGGCATTAAGGCATCGCTGCTCACATTATGTGTTCTGTAGGAGTTAAACAAGCGGTCATCTCTTGCCCATAAACGGCAGGATTAGAACATTGGGTGAGCCTGAATTAATTGAATCCTCACCTTGGATAATGACACTCGATACCAACCACCGCACCACTGCTCCTGACAATAGGAACACCATATGAAGCCTCTTGTGGGGTGTACATAATGTTGAACCTATAGACAAGCTCATCCTCAGTCACCTAAACAGAAAGGTTAATAGAAGAACAGTCACATGGACAATTCAGAATACCTATGATTGTCACAACAGAACCTTACCATTGATGTACCGCTACATCCATGCAGTTCAGACTCAAAGATCAGCACTTGAGCAGAAGAATCCTCTCCAGTTGCAGTACAGCCTCCCAGTGTAAAACCAGAGGACAACAGTGGGTGCCCAGTCCCAAAGAAGTCCTTCATCACTTCCACATATACTGAATTCTCTCCACACTGAGCAGCTACACTGTTGGCAGGGACAGGATAAGGCAACTCAAAAGGAACGTCTGGCTGCTGCGGTTCCTCTGGTAGACTTGGAAAACTCCACGTCAGTGTCGCCACTGGACCCTGCAACAGCTCTTTTAATTGAACACCCATAAGATCTTGAGAAGACTTTCCAAAGTCAGTCCTGACTGGTGTCTGGACAGGAAACTGAGCGGGAAAACTTTGTGGTGCAAATGCAGTGTTACTGGGAACCAAAGACATCCTGGAATCAGCCTGTTGAGAAGCTTGAGCTAATGTTCTAGGCCTAAACTCGCTTGGACTCCGATTATGTGCTGCTCTTGCCCTCCATTGTGCTTCAGACAATCCAAGTGCAAGAATAAACACCAATCCGAATCCAACCTGCCAAAACCCCATTATTGCCAAGCTTGTTTCAATGACACATTAGGGTGCTACCATCCCAATTTATGCAGATGTAAATCAGAAAGGCTCCACCTCTCTCGTGACAAGCATCATTTTTCTCTAGACCTGCCAATTTACTCAATCAATATGTCACAGGTGAAAGTCATTGATTCTTTACTACGCAGAATAAAATGAATTTACATATAAGGGCATGTTATTAGTAGCTAAACCAAATGATTGCTTATTTTAGATAACAAAATGTCTTTAGATCAAAAAAGTCTTTTTGTTTCTTCCTTTTTTATTAATTCAGAAACATGGCCACAGACAGAATTGCACACTAGAGTATCCAGAATAATAAAGTTTAGTATGTTTCAGGTTTAGATTATAACAAACGTTCTTCCCTCACATCAACAGCAATCTTCACGGGGGTCTGAAATGGAGAAATTTAGTTCAGAATCAAAGGAATGCAGGATCATAACATTATTTGATTATAGATTCACTGATATTTTTTCTCCCCATTGCAACTGTTATGTTTAGGTTGATCAGAGTGTTTGTGGCATACTATACGCTGCTCAGCACTGAAAGACTATAATCTGAACAGTCTACTAAAACAATTTAATTTAAAATACAAAAGTTAAGCTCATTAGACATTAAGAACTTAAAAAAATGTTGGCGTTTGAAACATGACATAGCACACATTAAAACATGCTGGAGAATGTTAAAGAAAATATAGTTAAGTTCACAAATAGTTTGTGAAGCAGCACAGTGATCTCGGTCACTATAGCGGTCCCTTTCTCCGTAGAAACTGAGGAGGACGACGATGGAGAGTAGGACTGGTGGGCTCTGTCAGGCCCCTCAGGTGCTCTTGAAGGCAAATAACTTAGACTTCCTGCATGGGTCTACCCAGAGGAGCTGTAAGTTTAGGAGGAACGCCTTGATGCTCTGTGCGATACGATAATCGATACGCTGGCGTCAAATAGCGATATTTTTTTAAATAAAATAAGGCGCTCTAAATAGATTTCCCTGCTCCCAGCGTCGCTACTTCATGGGTCCTCGAGGTGGCGCTCAACATGTAAACGTGAAACGTGGACATAAGTTAACTAGCCTAAGAAAAAGAGGCTTTTATCGGGATGGTGGAAATCAGTGCGAGTAGCCTACAATAATAGATGCCCCAGTCATGTTTAAGTTCAAAGTCTATGTAGTTCAAAGTAGCTATGTGATTTCGGACGGAGCCATACTTTTTAAAATAGTTTGTCAAACAGAACAACCATAAACGTTGTTTGTTTAATTCAGCAATTTACGTTCCGCAATCATCAAAGAAATAAAAAGCTGTTTTTGCATTTTTTATTTAATTTTGTGTAAAAATGTATTTACGTCTGCAGTTGGATCAAAACATGAGAATTAAATTTCTCATGGAAGGTACAGTGTGTTGCATTCTGGGATAATTTGCATGTTATGGTAGTATGCTATTCTGAACATATCTATATACCCTTCTCAATCTTTCATTTTTATCAGTCATCCTGATTTGTGCATGTGTACTACCTAATGTAAACAATAAAGGCCTGTTCACACAAAGAATGATATCTACAAAGATAACTTTCGTAGCCTATCCTGTGATTCCTACCCCTAGTCACCACGTCATTTTTCACACGACCCCAGACTGAGCCCATACATGTGTACAAGAGGGATGGTCGTTTTAGTAGAAGTAACCACGCCCACGTCAAACATTCTGGCGCCCTGTTGCAAATGTGAATGGAAATTGGCTTGATAATGGACAACCAGACTCTAGAGAATCTTTTTGCATGTGTTTGGTTCCGATCGGGCAAAAAACCTAGGTTTAGCTCACAAAAGTATACAGGTTTCTTGAAAACATTCCCCTGAATTTTACCAGTATGACATCATTCCAAGACATGCTTTCTGTCAAGGATTCCAATGATATAAGACACTTGAGCCTGTGACAAATGGTTTAGGATTTATGACCCATTATGTACTTTTGATCATTGTAGCACCACCATCAGGTCGATTGGGGTGAGCCTCGGTGACACAATGTATGCAGAAGTTATAACACACTTCCTGTTTCCTTTTTTTTTGCCATAAATTTGTTGCCTTGCCACAGCCAAACCGTTCGGGATATTGAAAATCTGATCGAAAATTTGTTTGGCCCAATGAGATCAATAAGTGTATGAAGTTTGGCTACTTTAGGTAAAAAGGGGTGTGCTACAGAGCCCCTCAAATACAACCCATGACCCCACCATGTCATCTTGTGTGGTCACTTGTGTCATCAGTGACCCTGATGGCCGACAATTTCAACGTGTGCAAAGTGTTTTTGAGCAGGTTAATGACCCCAAATTAAGTGGATGAGTAAACAGTTTCTCATAAATGTGACTGAAAACATAATGTCATTGATATGACAATTGAATACAATAGAATCGAGATATTGCCACAATTTTAATGTTCATAAATAAGGATTTTATACACATTTGTAAGTCTGTAAAGTTGTTCATACGTAAATAATTGATGTTATAGTCCTGTCAATACGTCAATATTGTAGGTTTCAGTGTCTATGGGAACACAAGTAAATGTACGTGTGGCAAAATACATACGAATACTCATGAGAACATGTTGTCCATTTCTATCGGCATGGTATATCAAACATTGAATTTCTTAAGTACAATGGACCAAACATGTTATGGACCAGACAAAGAGGGCAGGATTTTATTGTTTTTGTCCTGACATTTTCCTCTCGCTGGGAATCTTCAGCTGTAAGATGGGATGTTAAGTGGTGAACTTTGGCACATTGGTTTCTCCCACTTAAACCCTGTAGCCCCACCAACTACTACACAGACTTCAGTTTATAACAAATCTTTTAGTCTAGAAGCTATTTTTATCTTCAGTTTTTAACCTCAGGTTAAGTTCAGTAAAGTTATTGATTTGAATCTCTGGCCAGTAGATCATTTTTGCAATGGTTTTTCACTTGCCCAATAAACTTAAAATTTGATCAACCATGTATTAAATTCTTTGAATCAATGGACAAACCAATGAATATTAATAGATCTGGCATAAGTGCAAAAACATTCAAATTTGAGGTTCTATCCTTTGAATGTAGCTTAAACACAAAACAGCACAAGAAAAAAACCTTTGTTACAAACATTTATTAGATTTTATATTCTGGAAGACATCTCTTTGCATAATGTAGCTGTTTTATAGAGTCCCTTAGCCCTTTACGGAGTATAGCTGATTGAGGAATGGTCGATTGTATAGCTGGACATCTGACCCAGATTCACGTAGAGCCTGCGCAGTCTGTGGGATACCAGAGAACATGCCAACAGATGATGCTTGGGCACTCAAGCCTAGAGATGGAGTTAGGTTTGAACCTGTGGGGCGTTGCATGGCCACAAAATGCTCAGATATCTGGTTACTGCTTGTAGAGTCAGAAGGAGCTTGAGATGGGAGTCTAGAGGGTCTTTCAACTACACCAATGAGACCCAGGGTTCGCAGAGAGTCTGAGCTATACAGGCCATTTGACCGCTTATCACTGGTAGACTGGCTAGAAACAGCTAGGGGAGAGGAAGCAAGCTTGGCATATGCATGAGACCCAGGGGTGTACTTGCTAGAGGGGCTTTGAGAATGAACAGAAAAGCCACCATATCTGCTGCTACCACCCTGTGCAGAAACAAACGGTCCAGGATCTCCTGAAGATGAGCCTCCTGCTGATGACAGGGAAGGAAACAAACTCTGCATTGGAGAGCTTTGAGACAGAGAGCTGCCCTGTGATGCAGCTGCACCTGAGGTCTGAATACCTCGTGAAGGCTGCCATCTTTGAGACTTTTGGCTTTGGGACCCAGAAAAGCTTTGAAATGCTTGGCTGGACTGGTCGGCAACACCTTGGGGCGAGGACAACGATACACAATGACCATTATAGGAGGATGGAGACCCAGAGGCAAACTGACTTGTGGTATCTTGAGGCTGGAGTGATCCACCATAGGTGGTGCTTCCCTGAAGGGTGAATGGCTTAGAGGACCCTGACTGGGTGCCATAGCTAGAGGTGAACTGCTTCCGTGAACTCTGGACTGTAGCAGACTGACTGGAGGCACCTTGGGGTGAGAATAGTGATACACTTGGATAGGAGGATGGAGACCCAGAGGCAAACTGATTTGAGGTATCTTGAGGCTGGAGTGATCCACCATAGGTGGTGCTTCCCTGCAGGGTGAATGGCTTAGAGGACCCTGACTGGGTGCCATAGCTAGAGGTGAACTGCTTCCGTGAACTCTGGACTGTAGCAGACTGACTGGAGGCACCTTGGGGTGAGAATAGTGATACACTTGGATAGGATGATGGAGACCCAGAGGCAAACTGATTTGAGGTATCTTGAGGCTGGAGTGATCCACCATAGGTGGTGCTTCCCTGCAGGGTGAATGGCTTAGAGGACCCTGACTGGGTGCCATAGCTAGAGGTGAACTGCTTCCGTGAACTCTGGACTGTAGCAGACTGACTGGAGGCCCCTTGTGGCGAGGATAGTGATACACTTGGATAGTAGGATGGAGATCCAGAGGCGAACTGACTTGTGGTATCTTGAGGCTGGAGTGATCCACCATAGGTGGTGCTTCCCTGCCATTTGAAGGGAGCAGAGGGTCCTTCCTGGGTGCCAGAGTTGACTGTGAAGGTAGAGGTAAACTGCTTCTGTGAAGTCTGTACTGCAGCAGACTGACTGGAGGCACCTTGGGGTGAGAATAGTGATACACTTGGATAGTAGGATGGAGACCCAGAGGCAAACTGACTTGTGGTACCTTGAGGCTGGAGTGACCCACCATAAGTGGAGCTTCCCTGCAGAGTGAATGGCTTAAAGGACCCTGACTGGGTGCCATAGCTAGAGGCAATCTGCTTCCGTGAACTCTGGACTGTAGCAGACTGACTGGAGGCACCTTGGGGTGAGAATAGTGATACACTTGGATAGGAGGATGGAGACCCAGAGGCAAACTGATTTGAGGTACCTTGAGGCTGGAGTGACCCACCATAAGTGGAGCTTCCCTGCAGAGTGAATGGCTTAGAGGACCCTGACTGGGTGCCATAGCTAGAGGCAATCTGCTTCCGTGAACTTTGGACTGTAGCAGACTGACTGGAGGCCCCTTGTGGCGAGGATAGTGATACACTTGGATAGTAGGATGGAGACCCAGAGGCAAACTGACTTGTGGTACCTTGAGGCTGGACAGAACCACTGTAAGTGCTACTTATTCCATGGGAGGCAAAGCCAGTAGAGCCCCCAAACCAAGGACCAGAGCTACTTTTTGACTGGCTATAAACAGCTGGGTGTGATGACATGGGGGAACTCACATATTTGGTACGGGACGCAGGGGCATACAGACCCAGAGTGCCCTGAGGCTTCAGATAGAAGCTAGAAGTAGAACTACTACCTCCCTGCACAGGAAAAAAATTACTGGAAGTTAATTGAGTGGCAGACCTGCTCTGGGTGCTTGTAGACACACTAGGTGAACTTTGAACGCTTGTGGACTGGCTAGAAATGCTTTGAGAGAGACTACCCTGAGTGTCTAGAGGTGAAGCAGGACCTGTTGACTGTGAATCTGAACTGCTCTCAGAGCCAAGCATAAACAAGCTGGGAGTGCTTTGACCATTAGTAGACTGGCTAGAGACCTCCATTTGTGAGGGTAGAAGCTGACTGGAGTTGTCTTGTGATTGGGGAGACAAGTCAACATGAGAGCTAAGCCCTGCCACTTCCCCTTGAAAAGAAGAGCCAGAAGCTTCCAACAAACTGCCCGAACTTCCCTGAAAGCTAGAACTATACAAACCGGGGGTACTCTGGTCACTGGTAGACTGACTAGAAACAGATGAAGAACTGAGCATGTTATAGGAGCCTGGGTTATATTGACTCGAGGCACCTTGAGACTGAGGCGAGCCACTGTAACTGCTTTCACCCTGAGGGGAGATGGATTGACCAGAGCCTTCTGAAGCCAGCACTGGGCTACCTTGAGAAGTGTACGTGGCACCTGGAGCAGATGAACTGCTGTAAGAGATACTCTCCTGAGAGAACACAGGCAAAGTGGCTTCTGCTGATTTAGCACCAGAGGTTTCCAGGGAGCTGGACATGTACAAACTAGGGGAGCTTTCATCACTGGTGGACAGGCCAGAAGTGCCAAGTGTGGCAGGGAAGCTACTTTCTCCTTGTGTAGAAACACTAGTAGTATCTGTAGCGGCTGATCCAGAGGAACCCTGGAGCGATGTCAAACGGCCTGCATGCCGTTCATTTAAGGGTAGAGGCAAGGAAGCTAAAACAGAGCTGCTTGGAGCTGTCTGGGCATGGGACATTGATTCATGCCTGCTGGAAACACCACCTTTAACAAATTGGAGTAAGTTCAACCTTTTCAGGGGTCTGTTAGCGAATAAACTAGAGCCCACTTCTTCAGGCAAAATCCCAGTCACAGGGACCTCTGACACAGAAGACTGGACTGCACGAGGTGAGAACGTTCTGTCTGAAGCTTGGCCCCACCGGTGGCGGGCATCTGAATGAGCCCCACCTGTGAATTACACAAAATAGAAGACTTGTAGAAAAAGAAACCTCACAATTTAAAATCCTTTACGAGAGAAAATATAAAAAAAAACACCAAAAACATTAATCTTACCTTTAAATCCATGAGTATTACTCAAAAAGAGCAGGAAGATTACAAACAAGGGTAACCTAAAAGTAAATATATAAAATACATAAAGAAAATGAATTATTTGCTGAATCATTCACAAACCGAGATTGATTGAATAAACTCACTGTGTCCACCCTTTATCCATGGCAAACAAAAAACCCTGAGTACTCCAATGCCCCAACATTCACTTTCTCAAACCACCACACAGACACTACAATTGCAAACATATCTAACTGGAGATAAGTGTATTTTATAGGCCTTCATCAGTCCAATTAGGGCAAATAACTAATTAGATGAAACATTGTTCACCTGGGAAACTAACTGGCTGTTAAAAGATAATTGATGATGGTTTTATGAAGGCTCTGATTCCCTGTGCTGTTTAAACATTTTAAAGTGTGTAACTGTGTATTGTCTGCATAGGATATTCTCATACACTTTACACAAAATGTGACCTTTATAAATAGTTTTGTTTAATTGTCATAATGTAATACAAACTGTGCAGAGAGACAATTACTGATATACGGGGTAGGTAAGTTTTAGGATTGGGAACATACAGAAGAAAGAACAAAGCTCAGTTTATGCTAAATCGGGGGGAATTTAATGCTAAATTGCGTTTAAAAACAATCCTGTACCTTTTACCAACTTAGCAAGTTACATGGTTAGGCAAAAAAAAAAAAAAAAGACAATATACACAATTTAACACACTGAGCAACTCACAAAAAAACGTCCACACTGCAGGGCAGCAACGATATTCATAACATGTTTGCTTTAATAAAAGAAATAAATACCAAGAACAGCAATGAAAACAACTTTGTAATCCATCAGTGTAGACTTGGTGTACTAGATTTGAGCAGAGAGATAGAGTAAAATCTATTTGATAGATTTGAGCAGAGAGACTGAGTAACAATCTATAAGTACCAAAATGTATTTACACCAGGTCAAGGTTTGATGATTTGATTCAAATCAGACAGAGTCACAGCTGATTGAAAGACAAAGTGAATGAACAAGGAAGGAAGTAAGAATAATGTTTGGAGTCTCAGGGATAAAGCTCAGTCAAAATGCTCTGAGGACTCCTGTTCAGCATCTCTTTGGGGAAGATTCTCAAGAGTTAGAGACTGTTTACCAGTTAGTTGAGCCAGAAAATTCAACATTTTTGATAATTATGTCTGAAAAATTCTCAGCAACAAGGCTTTTTCAACCCTGTTTAAATATAGGCCTATGCTGCACACTAGTGGTTATACTATGTATTACATTTTATTTTATTTATTTCAACCAGATAGCACAAATGCATTTTATGAAAAATAATAAAATGTGATTTTTACTTCTTATTTGTATTATTTTATATAGAAATAAATGGTGTATAATTTGTTATTTAGAAGATATGAGACTCTTCCTGTTTCCCTTTTTGTCATTATTTTATTTCATCAACTCCGTTCAAGAGACCCATTTGAAATGTAGCCTCTTCAATATATTGGCATCATGTTGAGAAAGTTTGGTGTGAATCGTATGAGGCTCCTTGGAGCAGTAGTTAAAAATTCAGAGCTTGATTCCAAAAATCCACATTCAAACAAAAATATCTAACTTCCTGTTGGTGACTGTAAATTAGAAAGTCGCCCGGCTCGATGAGAATAATATACAGTAATGTACCAAGTTTGTTGACTGTAGGTAAAACTAACCACCCACTTTGTGGCAGGGAAGTTTGTGACGCTACTTAGCCGCTCCTACACGCCCATTTTTAAGGCTTTGCCCATGTCTACTGGCTTACAACTCTGATGTGTGCGTGTCGAGTTTCATGCAATTTGAAGCATGCTAAGAGTCTCAGAAATACCCAAAAGAAATATAAAAAGTTTGATGCGTTGCCATAACAACAGTATTCAAGAATCCTTTCACAGGTTTACGTCTGCTTTACGAAAGTGACATGCTTCCATCTGCCATTTGGTGGCTCTATAACTGACTCACAATAGTCACATCCATGTCATCAGCTTCCTACAGCTAACACACAGCTGAAGTTTCATCAAATCTGGGAGATTTCGCACCGCGTAGTTCTACACGGACGAATGGTTCCCATAGGAACGTTTTCCTGGTTGCATTTGCACCGCCAGTAGGAACTCTGAAGTGACGTAAGCCACGCTTATGTGACTTATTTTGACAACGCCAGAGCCTAAGCACACAGTGCTCGCATGCTCCATGTTCATTAGTTTACGGTTTGTCTAACAGCCCTGTCTCATACATTATTAGAAAGAACTGTTATACGTAAATAAAAAAATAAATAAAAAGTGTACACATGTCCAGTGTTGCTAGCTGAGCAGAAATACATAATCATGTTTTGCTTGGTCCCCTCAGTTGCGTTGGATTTTCCCCTCAGCGTGAAGGTTAAGAGGCCCATCTATCACTGTTTTCTATGTTTGTAGAGTTTCTGAAATAAATGGCTATAATCTGTGTGTTTACACAGCCTTTATAATAATGCATAATAGTGCGTTCGGCCAATCAGCGTACACTTACGTCACAGATAGTTCCTATATTGCTGGTTTAGACCCTACTCTGAAGGAGGAGCTAAATTAGTTCCTAGAACTAAAATCGTTCCTAGTTCCTGCGGTGCGAACACGCCAAAATCCAGGTACTTCCGCCTTTTTGTGTTGTAATAGGCCTAGCCCAACAAATGACTTGAGCAAAAATGTCCCCCCCTAGGCCAGTAGAAATAAGATGTCCCCCATCTAGGCCAGTAGAAATAAGGCTTTTTGTGGTACATGTCTGAACAGAAACCATGTAAACTGCAAGTAAAGAGAACAAAAAACCCAAATATTTTAACAACATTTATTAAAAAATCACATGACATTTCCAGTTATTTTTGGCCATAGCCATATTCTTTAACATTGATGGGGCCGACAGATGCTCTTTCCCAGCGTAGATCTGAGGAACAAATGATTAGTGAGAACTAAAGCCATGTATGACAATAACAACTTATCAGAGTTAGTCCAAACCTGTAAGCAGTTGATCACTTCCACTTCTGATGCTACACGTTGTGTCACAGCAGCCACACACCTGGTCAGAATCATCTGCAGACACCCACCTGACAAAACAAACCCTCAAATAAGTTAACGCAACCAATTCACCTGTACACTTATTTAGCGGGCAACATACCCATTAGCAGAGAATGAACAAGCTTTCTGTTCAGAACTTGGAGAGGTTGCTGCAGCCACCTTCAAAATGCATGTGATGTAGACCTGCAGAGACAATGGTTTGTACACCATGGCAGCATATCATACAAAGAGTTGCACAACTACAGGACATGCATACCAGCCCACTGTCTGCTTGCTGGAACCTGAACGCCTCTAGCTGAAACCCTAGCTTATCACCTTGAGTCCGGGGCATAAAGTGAGACGTGGAGCCTGTGAGCTTGGCATCAACCAGGCACCTGTGAACAGAACCCAGTTAGAAATCACACAACCCTTATGGAAGCTGGGATACATGAGGTAGCACCTCTTACCCATTATTCTCAATAAAGGAGTATCTGGGGACAGAAGCAACATCAGGGACTGCAGTAGCCACGCAGCTGTCCACAAACACACGGATGGGAACATGGCTGTACAAACGCACTGACGCTTCAAGATTTATCATGTCACCCAGGAAGTACTGGTTAGAAGGTCTCTCAAATCTCCAGTCATCTGAAAAAAAAAAAGTAAAATAATTATCTTAACAGATGATTCACAAGCATTCTACAAATCTGTATGGGCTACACCAACCAGTCATGAGCTTGAGGGAGAAGACAAAGACGTCCTCTGCAACCTCAGTTGAGGCATATGGGATCCAAGTGGGCATTAAGGCATCGCTGCTCACATTATGTGTTCTGTAGGAGTTAAACAAGCGGTCATCTCTTGCCCATAAACGGCAGGATTAGAACATTGGGTGAGCCTGAATTAATTGAATCCTCACCTTGGATAATGACACTCGATACCAACCACCGCACCACTGCTCCTGACAATAGGAACACCATATGAAGCCTCTTGTGGGGTGTACATAATGTTGAACCTATAGACAAGCTCATCCTCAATCACCTAAACAGAAAGGTTAATAGAAGAACAGTCACATGGACAATTCAGAATACCTATGATTGTCACAACAGAACCTTACCATTGATGTACCGCTACATCCATGCAGTTCAGACTCAAAGATCAGCACTTGAGCAGAAGAATCCTCTCCAGTTGCAGTACAGCCTCCCAGTGTAAAACCAGAGGACAACAGTGGGTGCCCAGTCCCAAAGAAGTCCTTCATCACTTCCACATATACTGAATTCTCTCCACACTGAGCAGCTACACTGTTGGCAGGGACAGGATAAGGCAACTCAAAAGGAACGTCTGGCTGCTGCGGTTCCTCTGGTAGACTTGGAAAACTCCACGTCAGTGTCGCCACTGGACCCTGCAACAGCTCTTTTAATTGAACACCCATAAGATCTTGAGAAGACTTTCCAAAGTCAGTCCTGACTGGTGTCTGGACAGGAAACTGAGCGGGAAAACTTTGTGGTGCAAATGCAGTGTTACTGGGAACCAAAGACATCCTGGAATCAGCCTGTTGAGAAGCTTGAGCTAATGTTCTAGGCCTAAACTCGCTTGGACTCCGATTATGTGCTGCTCTTGCCCTCCATTGTGCTTCAGACAATCCAAGTGCAAGAATAAACACCAATCCGAATCCAACCTGTGTAACAGAGTTAGAAATGTCAGTTAGTGTTTGTATGTGATTTTCACCATAATTAAGCAGCTGTATTGAGTTTGGTGTTTTGGAGCCCTCCTTTGGAGAAACGGTGTACTGCAGCTCTGCTGCGTTTTGTCCTTGTGTTGTTGCCATACCCGATCAGAAGCGGGATGCTTTACATCGGGTAGGTTCACTGTATAAAGCACTCTCACTTTGTTTTAATGATATAACTGTAAAATGCCGTTTAAAGTTGAAAACTTCGACATATGATCTGTGTTATATTATTTTACATGTATTGTTAAGATTCAGGTGCAATTTCAGCAACTTAGAGAAAGTTTATTAATGCTTTCATTATGACCACGATTTCATACACTCTGAGTCTAGCGTGGCTAGCTGTAAACTCCGCTAGTAACTAGCCGTGTATTCAGTGTGTATTTCTTTTATTTTTGTATGTGCAGATGCTGTTATATGTACACCAGTGCCTGAAGGCATGTTTTGTTCTGATTTTTCCAAAGGTATGTTGCTTCATATGTTAAATGTGAATTAGTTTCAGAATGAGGAAATATTTTCCTGTGTTTATTTTTCTTATGTTTATTTTATACCCTTCTTGTATGCTAAAGGTGTATCCTTCTGTATGAATGTTTCTTTTGTAACAATTTACCAAAGAGATGAGAAGCGGGATGCTTTACATCGGATGCTGTTATATGTACACCAGTGCCTGAAGGCATGTTTTGTTCTGATTTTTCCAAAGATTCTCCAAAGGAATAAATGTGAGAAAAGCCAGTTCTGGTTTCAGTCCCTTCACTGCCTGACCACCGTTACACTGGTGCCGTGACCTGTCGATCTCCCAGATCAGCCCAACGCCGATCGCCGTGGATGCTGCATTGAAGTCCAGCTCGAGTGTGCGAGATCAAGTGTGGTTAGAGTTGTCTTTGTATATGGTTAGGCAGTATAGGACTGTGTTTAAATTATTCCTATGTGGGGAATTGTTCGTTATCTTTGATAAACAATAAGCTACAGCTTTCTTTCTCTGATATTGTTATCTCTTATAAATTTTTTTTATTTATTTATTTATTTATTTATTTTTTGCATTTGATAATACACAACGCAGATACTTACCATTATGGCTGAGAAATATAGTTACAGTAATGTTGGAGATAATTTTGCTAGTCCAGTTCTTCCTAAAGGGAGGGGTATGTGGGGTGCATGGCGGGGTTCTGATAGCAGTGCTGTTGGACATAGGTTGGACAGTGGGGAGGTGGGTTATTCCCAGTCATTAGCTGACAGCGGGAGGGGTACAGAGTCAAGTCAGAACTCAGGTTGTACTCCCGTTGGCCAGTCTTTGGGGGAGGGTCCTCTCACATCCACACCCAGCAGTATTGATTCTGCTGCTATTAATCACCTCACAAGCATGGTGGGACAGTTAGGTGCCCAGATTGGTGAGTCTATTGTAGCCAAGTTAATGTCTGCTGGCATAGTGAATAACAGCAGTGAACAGCAGGGCGGCCCATCCCCTAAACATCACATCGTACACATGCAGAACACATCACCTACTTGTACAGGAACTGACTCTAGCACTGTGAGAAAGACAGACTCACCAGTTACTGTACATGTAAAATCAGACAAAGAGCCTAAGTTGTTCAGAGGTGACGGTTCTGACAAATATCCAGTCCAGGACTGGATTGACATAACTAAAGCTTATCTGAGAAAGCAACGGTGCCCTGTGGATGAGCAGGCAGAAGAGATTATGGGGAAGTTGATGGGCAAAGCAAGAGATGTGGTGAAGGTTGCCCTGCGCAGTGATCAGACTCTCGACGTGAAACAGAACCCTGGCCTCATTTATGATATTCTCCTCCAGTATTTCAGTGATGTGTCCTCATGTCTCCCACTTGCAGATTTTTACTCCACTCTGCCCAGACCTGGCGAAAGCCCAGTTGATTACTGGTTGAGAGTAAACAGAGCGGCTGATCTGGCTGATGAAGGCCTCCGCAGGCAAGGCAGGCGGATGGAGGATTCCGGTGATGAGGTGACGCGTATGTTTGTCAAGCATTGTCCCGACCCAGAACTCTCCTCCATCTTTAAGTGTAAGCCCATCCATGAGTGGAGTGCACGTGACATACAGTTGAGAATTGATGACTATCAGAGAGAGCTAAGGGCCTCTGGAAGGGCCTGTGCAGATGTGCGGGTAAAGAGCCACACCGCCACCCTTGCCAACATGCAGCCTAACCCAGCGACTTACATTCAGCCTGTGCCTGAGCAGCGTCACGCTCAGTGCACTACCATCACTACTGCTCCAGTACCTAGTCCAATGTGTCACCAGCAGTGTCCCTCTTCTGTCACAGTTTCAAGTCAGAGCTGCACCTCACATCAGACTCCATGCCCCCGCTCATGTGCCTCTACGCCAGCTGTATTACAGAATAGTCAAGACACTGAGGATAGAATTATGTCTCGTATGATGGCCATGTTAGAGCAGATGATGGGGAAAGTGCAGCAGCGCAGCAGTGTTCGTGGCGGAAGATTCCAGGGTGGTAATCGAGAGAGAGCTTGTCGTGTCTGTGGTGACAGCAAGCACACCACCATCACCCATTGCATGTCAGAGAAGCTGTGTTTCACTTGCCTTGCCCCAGGCCACACACGGGTGGGATGCCCCACCAGGTCTTCCCCTGAGCCTCAGTCTAAGGGAAACTAGTAGACTCATATTCAGAGGGAGACAGTATGGGTCATAATTTTAACTCCCGAAGTGAAAATATTTCAAATGCAGAAACCGTTTACATGATGAACAAGGTGGCTTGTAATGACACTCAAACTGTTGTCTTTCAGAACATACACAAAGTTGTCGGCAGTGACAGTCTTTTTTATACTCCTGTGATGATTGATAATACAGTGACCCTGAACGCTATGCTAGACAGTGGCTCTATGGCTTGTACCATAAGTGAAACTGCTGAGATGAAGCTTAGAGAAGCTGGAGCTTTGACAGCACATGATCAGTACAGTACGGATGTTGTCCTCATTGGCTGTGGTGGCCGTCGCGTCATGCCAAAGTCAGCTGTTGATCTTCGGATGGAGGTGTATGGCTGCAAGATCATAGTTCCTACTCTAGTTGTCCAGGGCCAGCATGATGAAATGATATTAGGTACCAATGTAATCAAGCATGTTCTTCATCAGTATAAGCAGTGTGATGTCTATTGGAAAGCTGTGTCTGCCCCTTGTCCTGCTGGTGATCCAGAATCTGAACAGTTTCTCTCCATGCTTGCTGGTGTGGACCGTTGGAGAGGTGAGGAAGTTCCCTCCAAGATAGGCACTGTGAGAAGCAACTCGGCAGTGTGTCTTGAACCTGGTCGTGAGTACTTGATGTGGGGAAAGCTACCCAAGTCGGCTGCTGTATCTCCTGGTAGCACTGTGATGGCTGAACTCACATCATGCCGCTCAGCTCCAAGGGGAATTCTGGTGGCAAGAATGGTGACGTCTTTGTGGGGAGACAGATGGGTTCCGTTAAAGCTGATCAACACCTCTGATAAACCCGTCTTGGTGAGACGCAATGCTAAGTTAGCTGACGTTTTTCCCTGCATTGCCCTTGAAGATATGGATGACACACACACTGGGGTTTCAATGGCCAGGTGTTCTTTAGCAGCTAGTAGATCTGAGAATAAAGCATGTTCTGTTGACGACAAACTCAAGGCAGCTGGATTGAGTGAGATTGACATAAACGGCTGTGAAGTGTCCGAGCAGTGCAAAAGCAAGCTGACTGAACTGGTTGTGCGCTACAATGATATCTTCTCACGTCATCATCTGGACTGTGGAGAGGCAAAAGATTTTGTCCATCGCATTCACCTCTCCGATCACAGGCCATTCCGACTCCCTTTCAGGCGGGTGCCCCCAAGTCAATATCAGAAGCTGCGCCAAGTGCTGAGTGAGATGGAAGAGAGGGAAATCATTAGGAAGTCCACCAGTGAATATGCGTCTCCATTAGTTCTCGTTTGGAAAAAGAATGGGGATCTCCGAATCTGTACGGATTTTCGCTGGCTGAACAAGCGAACTTTTAAAGATGCTCACCCTCTCCCTCACCAGGCCGACTGCCTAGCAGCACTTGGAGGAAACGCTCTTTTTAGTACCATGGATTTGACTTCCGGGTTCTATAACATGCCATTGCACGAAGATGACAAAAAGTACTCTGCCTTCACCACTCCAATGGGTTTATACGAGTACAATCGTTTGCCACAAGGTCTCTGCAATAGCCCTGGAAGTTTTATGCGTATGATGACTAGCATTTTTGGAGATCAGAACTATCTGAGTTTGCTTTGCTACTTAGATGATTTGCTTGTCTTTGCTCCTGATGAAGAGACTGCTCTACAACGTTTGGAGGTGGTGTTTAGCAGATTACGTAGCCACAACCTGAACTTAGCCCCCAAAAAGTGCTTTTTCCTTCGAAAGGCTGTGAAGTTCCTTGGGCACATAGTCGATGAAGCTGGTGTGTCGACTGATCCCAGCAAGGTTGAGGGCATCATGAAAATGACAAGTGCTGACCTCATGGAATTAGACGGTGTGACTCCCTCAGCGAAACGGGTTAGGTCCTTCTTGGGTATGATCAATTACTACCAACACTTTGTACCCAATTACTCAGCTATCGCTATGCCACTCTTTTCTCTGTTGTCAGGCCAGAAACGAAAAAGTAAGCAGAAGCCAATGAGTAAACACAGGTCTCAGAGCAGGAAGTTGAGTACCGCTGACTGGACCCCTGACATGGAGCAAGCCTTCCAGAAACTGAAATTGTCACTGGCCGAAACAGTTGTCCTTGCTCACCCAGATTTCACCCGTCCTTTTATGCTGTCTGTGGATGCTTCTCTTGACGGTATTGGTGCCGTTTTATCGCAGATCAAGGAGGGAGAAACAAGGGCAAGGCCCATCGCATTTGCCAGCAAATCACTTTCTCTGTCTCAGAAGAATTACCCAGCACACCGGTTAGAATTCTTGGCATTGAAGTGGGCCATCTGTGACAAGTTCAGCCACTGGTTGAAGGGTCATGTGTTCACGGTGTGGACGGACAACAATCCATTGACCCACATTATGACAAAGCCCAAGTTGGATTGCTGTGAGCAACGTTGGGTGGCCAAGCTAGCCAGCTACAGCTTTGATATAAAGTATGTTCCAGGTCCACAGAATGTTGTTGCCGATGCCCTAAGCCGTGTGCCTTTTGTGAAAGAGAGAGTCAGTCTTAGATTGCTTCAGGAGCCTTACACCACACTTCTCTCTGAGGTCCAAGGTTTGACGTGCGACTCTGTTCAAGACACCTTTCGCTACTCCAGTGCCTATGATGGGAATCTACAGCAAGGTGATGATCGTGTTGGGAGTATGTCTGCTCCTTTATGTGTTCACACTCAGTCCATTGGGATGGATGATATATCTGCTGTCCTGCAGTCACACAGTGAGTGGGAGACTGGAGCAAGAACCCGTGCTGTTGCCGCTCTGCACCACGTGCCACAGTTTGTCCCTGATGGTCAGGATTCACTGCCTGCTTACACAGAGAAGGAACTTCGTGATGAACAGCTCGCTGACGGAGCCCTTCTTCGAGTCTTGTATTATGTGGAAAGACATCGCAGACCATCCAGGAGAGAGCGAGTGAAAGAATCAGTCACTGTTTTGAGATATTTAAAGCACTGGGAGAAGCTTATCGTGAGCAATGGGATACTCTACAGAGTTTCAAGAGACCAGACCACAAAGTCAAAGCGTCACCAGTATGTAGTCCCTGAGTCACTTAAAGCTGTTGTCCTGAGAGGTATTCATGACGATGCTGGTCACCAGGGTCAGTTCAGAAGTCTTGGGCTGGCTAGGCAGAGGTTCTTTTGGCTTAGTCTTGACAGGGACGTGAGGGATTATGTCCGCAACTGCAGGCGTTGCATCGTCGGCAAGACAGCCGAACCTGCTGGCAGGGCACCCTTGGAAAGCATCACATCCACCAGGCCTCTACAGCTTGTTTGTATTGACTTTTGGTCAGCAGAGGATGCACGGAATAATTCGGTCGACGTGCTGGTGGTGACTGACCACTTTACAAGGATGGCCCAGGCATTCCCCTGCAAGGATCAATCAGCAAAGCAGGTGGCGAGAGTCCTCTGGGACAAGTTCTTCTGTGTATTTGGGTTTCCAGAACGTATCCACAGTGACCAAGGAGCTAGTTTTGAGAGTCAACTGATCAGCGAGCTACTTAGAGTCTCTGGTATTAGGAAATCACACACCACACCGTATCACCCTATGGGTAACGGGAGCGTGGAACGTTTTAATAGGACCCTTGGCAATATGATCCGTGCACTTGCTCCAGACACAAAAGCCAATTGGCCAAGACGTCTTCAGACCCTCACATTCATGTACAACAGCTCAGTTCATGAGACAACAGGATATGCGCCTTTTTATTTGATGTTTGGACGGACTCCTCGTCTGCCAGTCGATGTCCTTTTCCGTACTGTTCTGAATGATCCAGCTGTGGTCAGCTATGACAAGTATGTTGCATCTCTGACGAAAGATCTACAAGATGCTATGTTAATAGCTCAGGAACATGTCATGAAAGAACAGCACCGTCACACTGAGATCTACAACAGGAGGGTCAAGGGCCCTACCATTGAAGTTGGTGACCGTGTATTAATGGCTAACAAAAAGGAAAGAGGAAAGAGGAAGACTGCAGATCGTTGGGAATCGACTGTGTACACTGTAGTAGACAGGAACACCGAAACACACACTTACAGGATATGTGACACAGTCTCTGGACGGGAGAAAGTCGTACACCGTAATCTGTTGATGTTGGTGAATTTCCTGCCTGTGGAAAACACAAGTGTGATCTATGACCCAGTCTCATCTTTGTCTTCTGTTCAGCAGTCAAACCCAAGTGAGGACTCAGTGTCAATAGTGAGACAAAGTCATTTGCGTGACGACATGAGTGAGGACTGTGATGATCTAATTTCTAGCCCGGGAATTCAGGGAGAACGGATGGGACGAACAGAGGGAGGGAGAGTTGAATCTGATTCCATAACTGTTCCAGGGCAAGTGGATTCTGAGGGACGAACTGTAGAGTGGATTGCACTATCACCATTCCCTGATACCCCGCAAGCTGAGTCAGCTGATAATGGAGGAATAGAATCAGTTCCTCTTGTCTCTCAAAGTGACCCGGTAATATCTGAGGACAAGATAGGAGACCAGTTCATGGCCTCTGACTCTTCACCTGTGACAAGCACTGACGGTAGTACAGTTGTTGCCAGCAACATGGATGGACAGACTGTTGTAACACAGATAGACAAAGCTAATGACATGGATAGTGTTGACACAGTAGCTTCTGTTTCACAGTCTGAAAATCCTAGTACGTTCACACAGGTGAGGTCTAGATTTGGTCGCATTCTTAAGCCAGTTGACAGACTAATTCAAACTATGTCAAGGCAAGATATTATTCACGCACATCCGTCTATGACGGCTATCTGGAAGTCAGTGTTTTAGGTTTTTCATGACTAGACTTAGAGTTGAGGTCATACACACGTTTGGTAACATTGGTTATATGGTCCAAGCTTTTCTGGTGAGCTTTATTAAAAGAAATGTTTATCTGTTTTTGTTTTCCTTACTTTTCTTAGTGGCTTTAGTACACAGTATACGTGGGTCTTGTGGGGTGTATAAGGCACCCTACTGCCAGTGGTTGGTTGGAGAGTTTGCGCACCTCTTCTTCCACTTCATCCTTATTGGATACCTTTGGGTTGGCTGTCCTGTAATTGGTGACCCTCTGTCTAGTGTTAGAAAGTAATGTACTTAAAGTATTGCCGCTCAAATTTGGTGAAATTCAGGGGAGGTGGGTGTAACAGAGTTAGAAATGTCAGTTAGTGTTTGTATGTGATTTTCACCATAATTAAGCAGCTGTATTGAGTTTGGTGTTTTGGAGCCCTCCTTTGGAGAAACGGTGTACTGCAGCTCTGCTGCGTTTTGTCCTTGTGTTGTTGCCATACCCGATCAGAAGCGGGATGCTTTACATCGGGTAGGTTCACTGTATAAAGCACTCTCACTTTGTTTTAATGATATAACTGTAAAATGCCGTTTAAAGTTGAAAACTTCGACATATGATCTGTGTTATATTATTTTACATGTATTGTTAAGATTCAGGTGCAATTTCAGCAACTTAGAGAAAGTTTATTAATGCTTTCATTATGACCACGATTTCATACACTCTGAGTCTAGCGTGGCTAGCTGTAAACTCCGCTAGTAACTAGCCGTGTATTCAGTGTGTATTTCTTTTATTTTTGTATGTGCAGATGCTGTTATATGTACACCAGTGCCTGAAGGCATGTTTTGTTCTGATTTTTCCAAAGGTATGTTGCTTCATATGTTAAATGTGAATTAGTTTCAGAATGAGGAAATATTTTCCTGTGTTTATTTTTCTTATGTTTATTTTATACCCTTCTTGTATGCTAAAGGTGTATCCTTCTGTATGAATGTTTCTTTTGTAACAATTTACCAAAGAGATGAGAAGCGGGATGCTTTACATCGGATGCTGTTATATGTACACCAGTGCCTGAAGGCATGTTTTGTTCTGATTTTTCCAAAGATTCTCCAAAGGAATAAATGTGAGAAAAGCCAGTTCTGGTTTCAGTCCCTTCACTGCCTGACCACCGTTACACCTGCCAAAACCCCATTATTGCCAAGCTTGTTTCAATGACACATTAGGGTGCTACCATCCCAATTTATGCAGATGTAAATCAGAAAGGCTCCACCTCTCTCGTGACAAGCATCATTTTTCTCTAGACCTGCCAATTTACTCAATCAATATGTCACAGGTGAAAGTCATTGATTCTTTACTACGCAGAATAAAATGAATTTACATATAAGGGCATGTTATTAGTAGCTAAACCAAATGATTGCTTATTTTAGATAACAAAATGTCTTTAGATCAAAAAAGTCTTTTTGTTTCTTCCTTTTTTATTAATTCAGAAACATGGCCACAGACAGAATTGCACACTAGAGTATCCAGAATAATAAAGTTTAGTATGTTTCAGGTTTAGATTATAACAAACGTTCTTCCCTCACATCAACAGCAATCTTCACGGGGGTCTGAAATGGAGAAATTTAGTTCAGAATCAAAGGAATGCAGGATCATAACATTATTTGATTATAGATTCACTGATATTTTTTCTCCCCATTGCAACTGTTATGTTTAGGTTGATCAGAGTGTTTGTGGCATACTATACGCTGCTCAGCACTGAAAGACTATAATCTGAACAGTCTACTAAAACAATTTAATTTAAAATACAAAAGTTAAGCTCATTAGACATTAAGAACTTAAAAAAATGTTGGCGTTTGAAACATGACATAGCACACATTAAAACATGCTGGAGAATGTTAAAGAAAATATAGTTAAGTTCACAAATAGTTTGTGAAGCAGCACAGTGATCTCGGTCACTATAGCGGTCCCTTTCTCCGTAGAAACTGAGGAGGACGACGATGGAGAGTAGGACTGGTGGGCTCTGTCAGGCCCCTCAGGTGCTCTTGAAGGCAAATAACTTAGACTTCCTGCATGGGTCTACCCAGAGGAGCTGTAAGTTTAGGAGGAACGCCTTGATGCTCTGTGCGATACGATAATCGATACGCTGGCGTCAAATAGCGATATTTTTTTAAATAAAATAAGGCGCTCTAAATAGATTTCCCTGCTCCCAGCGTCGCTACTTCATGGGTCCTCAAGGTGGCGCTCAACATGTAAACGTGAAACGTGGACATAAGTTAACTAGCCTAAGAAAAAGAGGCTTTTATCGGGATGGTGGAAATCAGTGCGAGTAGCCTACAATAATAGATGCCCCAGTCATGTTTAAGTTCAAAGTCTATGTAGTTCAAAGTAGCTATGTGATTTCGGACGGAGCCATACTTTTTAAAATAGTTTGTCAAACAGAACAACCATAAACGTTGTTTGTTTAATTCAGCAATTTACGTTCCGCAATCATCAAAGAAATAAAAAGCTGTTTTTGCATTTTTTATTTAATTTTGTGTAAAAATGTATTTACGTCTGCAGTTGGATCAAAACATGAGAATTAAATTTCTCATGGAAGGTACAGTGTGTTGCATTCTGGGATAATTTGCATGTTATGGTAGTATGCTATTCTGAACATATCTATATACCCTTCTCAATCTTTCATTTTTATCAGTCATCCTGATTTGTGCATGTGTACTACCTAATGTAAACAATAAAGGCCTGTTCACACAAAGAATGATATCTACAAAGATAACTTTCGTAGCCTATCCTGTGATTCCTACCCCTAGTCACCACGTCATTTTTCACACGACCCCAGACTGAGCCCATACATGTGTACAAGAGGGATGGTCGTTTTAGTAGAAGTAACCACGCCCACGTCAAACATTCTGGCGCCCTGTTGCAAATGTGAATGGAAATTGGCTTGATAATGGACAACCAGACTCTAGAGAATCTTTTTGCATGTGTTTGGTTCCGATCGGGCAAAAAACCTAGGTTTAGCTCACAAAAGTATACAGGTTTCTTGAAAACATTCCCCTGAATTTTACCAGTATGACATCATTCCAAGACATGCTTTCTGTCAAGGATTCCAATGATATAAGACACTTGAGCCTGTGACAAATGGTTTAGGATTTATGACCCATTATGTACTTTTGATCATTGTAGCACCACCATCAGGTCGATTGGGGTGAGCCTCGGTGACACAATGTATGCAGAAGTTATAACACACTTCCTGTTTCCTTTTTTTTTGCCATAAATTTGTTGCCTTGCCACAGCCAAACCGTTCGGGATATTGAAAATCTGATCGAAAATTTGTTTGGCCCAATGAGATCAATAAGTGTATGAAGTTTGGCTACTTTAGGTAAAAAGGGGTGCGCTACAGAGCCCCTCAAATACAACCCATGACCCCACCATGTCATCTTGTGTGGTCACTTGTGTCATCAGTGACCCTGATGGCCGACAATTTCAACGTGTGCAAAGTGTTTTTGAGCAGGTTAATGACCCCAAATTAAGTGGATGAGTAAACAGTTTCTCATAAATGTGACTGAAAACATAATGTCATTGATATGACAATTGAATACAATAGAATCGAGATATTGCCACAATTTTAATGTTCATAAATAAGGATTTTATACACATTTGTAAGTCTGTAAAGTTGTTCATACGTAAATAATTGATGTTATAGTCCTGTCAATACGTCAATATTGTAGGTTTCAGTGTCTATGGGAACACAAGTAAATGTACGTGTGGCAAAATACATACGAATACTCATGAGAACATGTTGTCCATTTCTATCGGCATGGTATATCAAACACTGAATTTCTTAAGTACAATGGACCAAACATGTTATGGACCAGACAAAGAGGGCAGGATTTTATTGTTTTTGTCCTGACATTTTCCTCTCGCTGGGAATCTTCAGCTGTAAGATGGGATGTTAAGTGGTGAACTTTGGCACATTGGTTTCTCCCACTTAAACCCTGTAGCCCCACCAACTACTACACAGACTTCAGTTTATAACAAATCTTTTAGTCTAGAAGCTATTTTTATCTTCAGTTTTTAACCTCAGGTTAAGTTCAGTAAAGTTATTGATTTGAATCTCTGGCCAGTAGATCATTTTTGCAATGGTTTTTCACTTGCCCAATAAACTTAATTTGATCAACCATGTATTAAATTCTTTATTTGAATCAATGGACAAACCAATGAATATTAATAGATCTGGCATAAGTGCAAAAACATTCAAATTTGAGGTTCTATCCTTTGAATGTAGCTTAAACACAAAACAGCACAAGAAAAAAACCTGTTACAAACATTTATTAGATTTTATATTCTGGAAGACATCACTTTGCATAATGTAGCTGTTTTATAGAGTCCCTTAGCCCTTTACGGAGTATAGCTGATTGAGGAATGGTCGATTGTATAGCTGGACATCTGACCCAGATTCACGTAGAGCCTGCGCAGTCTGTGGGATACCAGAGAACATGCCAACAGATGATGCTTGGGCACTCAAGCCTAGAGATGGAGTTAGGTTTGAACCTGTGGGGCGTTGCATGGCCACAAAATGCTCAGATATCTGGTTACTGCTTGTAGAGTCAGAAGGAGCTTGAGATGGGAGTCTAGAGGGTCTTTCAACTACACCAATGAGACCCAGGGTTCGCAGAGAGTCTGAGCTATACAGGCCATTTGACCGCTTATCACTGGTAGACTGGCTAGAAACAGCTAGGGGAGAGGAAGCAAGCTTGGCATATGCATGAGACCCAGGGGTGTACTTGCTAGAGGGGCTTTGAGAATGAAGAGAAAAGCCACCATATCTGCTGCTACCACCCTGTGCAGAAACAAACGGTCCAGGATCTCCTGAAGATGAGCCTCCTGCTGATGACAGGGAAGGAAACAAACTCTGCATTGGAGAGCTTTGAGACAGAGAGCTGCCCTGTGATGCAGCTGCACCTGAGGTCTGAATACCTCGTGAAGGCTGCCATCTTTGAGACTTTTGGCTTTGGGACCCAGAAAAGCTTTGAAATGCTTGGCTGGACTGGTCGGCAACACCTTGGGGCGAGGACAACGATACACAATGACCATTATAGGAGGATGGAGACCCAGAGGCAAACTGACTTGTGGTATCTTGAGGCTGGAGTGATCCACCATAGGTGGTGCTTCCCTGAAGGGTGAATGGCTTAGAGGACCCTGACTGGGTGCCATAGCTAGAGGTGAACTGCTTCCGTGAACTCTGGACTGTAGCAGACTGACTGGAGGCACCTTGGGGTGAGAATAGTGATACACTTGGATAGGAGGATGGAGACCCAGAGGCAAACTGATTTGAGGTATCTTGAGGCTGGAGTGATCCACCATAGGTGGTGCTTCCCTGCCATTTGAAGGGAACAGAGGGTCCTTCCTGGGTGCCAGAGTTGCCTGTGAAGGTAGAGGTAAACTGCTTCTGTGAACTCTGGACTGCAGCAGACTGACTGGAGGCACCTTGGGGTGAGAATAGTGATACACTTGGATAGTAGGATGGAGACCCAGAGGCAAACTGACTTGTGGTACCCTGAGGCTGGAGTGACCCACCATAAGTGGAGCTTCCCTGCAGAGTGAATGGCTTAGAGGACCCTGACTGGGTGCCATAGCTAGAGGTGAACTGCTTCCGTGAACTCTGGACTGTAGCAGACTGACTGGAGGCACCCTGGGGTGAGAATAGTGATACACTTGGATAGGATGATGGAGACCCAGAGGCAAACTGATTTGAGGTATCTTGAGGCTGGAGTGATCCACCATAGGTGGTGCTTCCCTGCAGGGTGAATGGCTTAGAGGACCCTGACTGAGTGCCATAGCTAGAGGTGAACTGCTTCCGTGAACTCTGGACTGTAGCAGACTGACTGGAGGCCCCTTGTGGCGAGGATAGTGATACACTTGGATAGTAGGATGGAGATCCAGAGGCGAACTGACTTGTGGTATCTTGAGGCTGGAGCGATCCACCATAGGTGGTGCTTCCCTGCCATTTGAAGGGAGCAGAGGGTCCTTCCTGGGTGCCAGAGTTGACTGTGAAGGTAGAGGTAAACTGCTTCTGTGAAGTCTGTACTGCAGCAGACTGACTGGAGGCACCTTGGGGTGAGAATAGTGATACACTTGGATAGTAGGATGGAGACCCAGAGGCAAACTGACTTGTGGTACCTTGAGGCTGGAGTGACCCACCATAAGTGGAGCTTCCCTGCAGAGTGAATGGCTTAGAGGACCCTGACTGGGTGCCATAGCTAGAGGCAATCTGCTTCCGTGAACTCTGGACTGTAGCAGACTGACTGGAGGCCCCTTGTGGCGAGGATAGTGATACACTTGGATAGTAGGATGGAGATCCAGAGGCGAACTGACTTGTGGTATCTTGAGGCTGGAGTGATCCACCATAGGTGGTGCTTCCCTGCCATTTGAAGGGAGCAGAGGGTCCTTCCTGGGTGCCAGAGTTGCCTGTGAAGGTAGAGGTAAACTGCTTCTGTGAACTCTGGACTGCAGCAGACTGACTGGAGGCACCTTGGGGTGAGAATAGTGATACACTTGGATAGGAGGATGGAGACCCAGAGGCAAACTGATTTGAGGTATCTTGAGGCTGGAGTGATCCACCATAGGTGGTGCTTCCCTGCAGGGTGAATGGCTTAGAGGACCCTGACTGGGTGCCATAGCTAGAGGCAATCTGCTTCCGTGAACTCTGGACTGTAGCAGACTGACTGGAGGCACCTTGGGGTGAGAATAGTGATACACTTGGATAGGAGGATGGAGACCCAGAGGCAAACTGATTTGAGGTATCTTGAAGCTGGAGTGATCCACCATAAGTGGTGCTTCCCTGCAGGGTGAATGGCTTAGAGGACCCTGACTGGGTGCCATAGCTAGAGGTGAACTGCTTCCGTGAACTCTGTACTGTAGCAGACTGACTGGAGGCACCTTGGGGTGAGAATAGTGATACACTTGGATAGGAGGATGGAGACCCAGAGGCAAACTGACTTGTGGTATCTTGAGGCTGGAGTGATCCACCATAGGTGGTGCTTCCCTGCCATTTGAAGGGAACAGAGGGTCCTTCCTGGGTGCCAGAGTTGCCTGTGAAGGTAGAGGTAAACTGCTTCTGTGAACTCTGGACTGCAGCAGACTGACTGGAGGCACCTTGGGGTGAGAATAGTGATACACTTGGATAGTAGGATGGAGACCCAGAGGCAAACTGACTTGTGGTACCCTGAGGCTGGAGTGACCCACCATAAGTGGAGCTTCCCTGCAGAGTGAATGGCTTAGAGGACCCTGACTGGGTGCCATAGCTAGAGGCAATCTGCTTCCGTGAACTCTGGACTGTAGCAGACTGACTGGAGGCACCTTGGGGTGAGAATAGTGATACACTTGGATAGGAGGATGGAGACCCAGAGGCAAACTGATTTGAGGTACCTTGAGGCTGGAGTGACCCACCATAAGTGGAGCTTCCCTGCAGAGTGAATGGCTTAGAGGACCCTGACTGGGTGCCATAGCTAGAGGCAATCTGCTTCCGTGAACTTTGGACTGTAGCAGACTGACTGGAGGCCCCTTGTGGCGAGGATAGTGATACACTTGGATAGTAGGATGGAGACCCAGAGGCAAACTGACTTGTGGTACCTTGAGGCTGGACAGAACCACTGTAAGTGCTACTTATTCCATGGGAGGCAAAGCCAGTAGAGCCCCCAAACCAAGGACCAGAGCTACTTTTTGACTGGCTATAAACAGCTGGGTGTGATGACATGGGGGAACTCACATATTTGGTACGGGACGCAGGGGCATACAGACCCAGAGTGCCCTGAGGCTTCAGATAGAAGCTAGAAGTAGAACTACTACCTCCCTGCACAGGAAAAAAATTACTGGAAGTTAATTGAGTGGCAGACCTGCTCTGGGTGCTTGTAGACACACTAGGTGAACTTTGAACGCTTGTGGACTGGCTAGAAATGCTTTGAGAGAGACTACCCTGAGTGTCTAGAGGTGAAGCAGGACCTGTTGACTGTGAATCTGAACTGCTCTCAGAGCCAAGCATAAACAAGCTGGGAGTGCTTTGACCATTAGTAGACTGGCTAGAGACCTCCATTTGTGAGGGTAGAAGCTGACTGGAGTTGTCTTGTGATTGGGGAGACAAGTCAACATGAGAGCTAAGCCCTGCCACTTCCCCTTGAAAAGAAGAGCCAGAAGCTTCCAACAAACTGCCCGAACTTCCCTGAAAGCTAGAACTATACAAACCGGGGGTACTCTGGTCACTGGTAGACTGACTAGAAACAGATGAAGAACTGAGCATGTTATAGGAGCCTGGGTTATATTGACTCGAGGCACCTTGAGACTGAGGCGAGCCACTGTAACTGCTTTCACCCTGAGGGGAGATGGATTGACCAGAGCCTTCTGAAGCCAGCACTGGGCTACCTTGAGAAGTGTACGTGGCACCTGGAGCAGATGAACTGCTGTAAGAGATACTCTCCTGAGAGAACACAGGCAAAGTGGCTTCTGCTGATTTAGCACCAGAGGTTTCCAGGGAGCTGGACATGTACAAACTAGGGGAGCTTTCATCACTGGTGGACAGGCCAGAAGTGCCAAGTGTGGCAGGGAAGCTACTTTCTCCTTGTGTAGAAACACTAGTAGTATCTGTAGCGGCTGATCCAGAGGAACCCTGGAGCGATGTCAAACGGCCTGCATGCCGTTCATTTAAGGGTAGAGGCAAGGAAGCTAAAACAGAGCTGCTTGGAGCTGTCTGGGCATGGGACATTGATTCATGCCTGCTGGAAACACCACCTTTAACAAATTGGAGTAAGTTCAACCTTTTCAGGGGTCTGTTAGCGAATAAACTAGAGCCCACTTCTTCAGGCAAAATCCCAGTCACAGGGACCTCTGACACAGAAGACTGGACTGCACGAGGTGAGAACGTTCTGTCTGAAGCTTGGCCCCACCGGTGGCGGGCATCTGAATGAGCCCCACCTGTGAATTACACAAAATAGAAGACTTGTAGAAAAAGAAACCTCACAATTTAAAATCCTTTACGAGAGAAAATATAAAAAAAAACACCAAAAACATTAATCTTACCTTTAAATCCATGAGTATTACTCAAAAAGAGCAGGAAGATTACAAACAAGGGTAACCTAAAAGTAAATATATAAAATACATAAAGAAAATTAATTATTTGCTGAATCATTCACAAACCGAGATTGATTGAATAAACTCACTGTGTCCACCCTTTATCCATGGCAAACAAAAAACCCTGAGTACTCCAATGCCCCAACATTCACTTTCTCAAACCACCACACAGACACTACAATTGCAAACATATCTAACTGGAGATAAGTGTATTTTATAGGCCTTCATCAGTCCAATTAGGGCAAATAACTAATTAGATGAAACATTGTTCACCTGGGAAACTAACTGGCTGTTAAAAGATAATTGATGATGGTTTTATGAAGGCTCTGATTCCCTGTGCTGTTTAAACATTTTAAAGTGTGTAACTGTGTATTGTCTGCATAGGATATTCTCATACACTTTACACAAAATGTGACCTTTATAAATAGTTTTGTTTAATTGTCATAATGTAATACAAACTGTGCAGAGAGACAATTACTGATATACGGGGTAGGTAAGTTTTAGGATTGGGAACATACAGAAGAAAGAACAAAGCTCAGTTTATGCTAAATCGGGGGGAATTTAATGCTAAATTGCGTTTAAAAACAATCCTGTACCTTTTACCAACTTAGCAAGTTACATGGTTAGGCAAAAAAAAAAAAAAAAGACAATATACACAATTTAACACACTGAGCAACTCACAAAAAAACGTCCACACTGCAGGGCAGCAACGATATTCATAACATGTTTGCTTTAATAAAAGAAATAAATACCAAGAACAGCAATGAAAACAACTTTGTAATCCATCAGTGTAGACTTGGTGTACTAGATTTGAGCAGAGAGATAGAGTAAAATCTATTTGATAGATTTGAGCAGAGAGACTGAGTAACAATCTATAAGTACCAAAATGTATTTACACCAGGTCAAGGTTTGATGATTTGATTCAAATCAGACAGAGTCACAGCTGATTGAAAGACAAAGTGAATGAACAAGGAAGGAAGTAAGAATAATGTTTGGAGTCTCAGGGATAAAGCTCAGTCAAAATGCTCTGAGGACTCCTGTTCAGCATCTCTTTGGGGAAGATTCTCAAGAGTTAGAGACTGTTTACCAGTTAGTTGAGCCAGAAAATTCAACATTTTTGATAATTATGTCTGAAAAATTCTCAGCAACAAGGCTTTTTCAACCCTGTTTAAATATAGGCCTATGCTGCACACTAGTGGTTATACTATGTATTACATTTTATTTTATTTATTTCAACCAGATAGCACAAATGCATTTTATGAAAAATAATAAAATGTGATTTTTACTTCTTATTTGTATTATTTTATATAGAAATAAATGGTGTATAATTTGTTATTTAGAAGATATGAGACTCTTCCTGTTTCCCTTTTTGTCATTATTTTATTTCATCAACTCCGTTCAAGAGACCCATTTGAAATGTAGCCTCTTCAATATATTGGCATCATGTTGAGAAAGTTTGGTGTGAATCGTATGAGGCTCCTTGGAGCAGTAGTTAAAAATTCAGAGCTTGATTCCAAAAATCCACATTCAAACAAAAATATCTAACTTCCTGTTGGTGACTGTAAATTAGAAAGTCGCCCGGCTCGATGAGAATAATATACAGTAATGTACCAAGTTTGTTGACTGTAGGTAAAACTAACCACCCACTTTGTGGCAGGGAAGTTTGTGACGCTACTTAGCCGCTCCTACACGCCCATTTTTAAGGCTTTGCCCATGTCTACTGGCTTACAACTCTGATGTGTGCGTGTCGAGTTTCATGCAATTTGAAGCATGCTAAGAGTCTCAGAAATACCCAAAAGAAATATAAAAAGTTTGATGCGTTGCCATAACAACAGTATTCAAGAATCCTTTCACAGGTTTACGTCTGCTTTACGAAAGTGACATGCTTCCATCTGCCATTTGGTGGCTCTATAACTGACTCACAATAGTCACATCCATGTCATCAGCTTCCTACAGCTAACACACAGCTGAAGTTTCATCAAATCTGGGAGATTTCGCACCGCGTAGTTCTACACGGACGAATGGTTCCCATAGGAACGTTTTCCTGGTTGCATTTGCACCGCCAGTAGGAACTCTGAAGTGACGTAAGCCACGCTTATGTGACTTATTTTGACAACGCCAGAGCCTAAGCACACAGTGCTCGCATGCTCCATGTTCATTAGTTTACGGTTTGTCTAACAGCCCTGTCTCATACATTATTAGAAAGAACTGTTATACGTAAATAAAAAAATAAATAAAAAGTGTACACATGTCCAGTGTTGCTAGCTGAGCAGAAATACATAATCATGTTTTGCTTGGTCCCCTCAGTTGCGTTGGATTTTCCCCTCAGCGTGAAGGTTAAGAGGCCCATCTATCACTGTTTTCTATGTTTGTAGAGTTTCTGAAATAAATGGCTATAATCTGTGTGTTTACACAGCCTTTATAATAATGCATAATAGTGCGTTCGGCCAATCAGCGTACACTTACGTCACAGATAGTTCCTATATTGCTGGTTTAGACCCTACTCTGAAGGAGGAGCTAAATTAGTTCCTAGAACTAAAATCGTTCCTAGTTCCTGCGGTGCGAACACGCCAAAATCCAGGTACTTCCGCCTTTTTGTGTTGTAATAGGCCTAGCCCAACAAATGACTTGAGCAAAAATGTCCCCCCCTAGGCCAGTAGAAATAAGATGTCCCCCATCTAGGCCAGTAGAAATAAGGCTTTTTGTGGTACATGTCTGAACAGAAACCATGTAAACTGCAAGTAAAGACAACAAAAAACCCAAATATTTTAACAACATTTATTAAAAATCACATGACATTTCCAGTTATTTTTGGCCATAGCCATATTCTTTAACATTGATGGGGCCGACAGATGCTCTTTCCCAGCGTAGATCTGAGGAACAAATGATTAGTGAGAACTAAAGCCATGTATGACAATAACAACTTATCAGAGTTAGTCCAAACCTGTAAGCAGTTGATCACTTCCACTTCTGATGCTACACGTTGTGTCACAGCAGCCACACACCTGGTCAGAATCATCTGCAGACACCCACCTGACAAAACAAACCCTCAAATAAGTTAACGCAACCAATTCACCTGTACACTTATTTAGCGGGCAACATACCCATTAGCAGAGAATGAACAAGCTTTCTGTTCAGAACTTGGAGAGGTTGCTGCAGCCACCTTCAAAATGCATGTGATGTAGACCTGCAGAGACAATGGTTTGTACACCATGGCAGCATATCATACAAAGAGTTGCACAACTACAGGACATGCATACCAGCCCACTGTCTGCTTGCTGGAACCTGAACGCCTCTAGCTGAAACCCTAGCTTATCACCTTGAGTCCGGGGCATAAAGTGAGACGTGGAGCCTGTGAGCTTGGCATCAACCAGGCACCTGTGAACAGAACCCAGTTAGAAATCACACAACCCTTATGGAAGCTGGGATACATGAGGTAGCACCTCTTACCCATTATTCTCAATAAAGGAGTATCTGGGGACAGAAGCAACATCAGGGACTGCAGTAGCCACGCAGCTGTCCACAAACACACGGATGGGAACATGGCTGTACAAACGCACTGACGCTTCAAGATTTATCATGTCACCCAGGAAGTACTGGTTAGAAGGTCTCTCAAATCTCCAGTCATCTGAAAAAAAAAAAGTAAAATAATTATCTTAACAGATGATTCACAAGCATTCTACAAATCTGTATGGGCTACACCAACCAGTCATGAGCTTGAGGGAGAAGACAAAGACGTCCTCTGCAACCTCAGTTGAGGCATATGGGATCCAAGTGGGCATTAAGGCATCGCTGCTCACATTATGTGTTCTGTAGGAGTTAAACAAGCGGTCATCTCTTGCCCATAAACGGCAGGATTAGAACATTGGGTGAGCCTGAATTAATTGAATCCTCACCTTGGATAATGACACTCGATACCAACCACCGCACCACTGCTCCTGACAATAGGAACACCATATGAAGCCTCTTGTGGGGTGTACATAATGTTGAACCTATAGACAAGCTCATCCTCAGTCACCTAAACAGAAAGGTTAATAGAAGAACAGTCACATGGACAATTCAAAATACCTATGATTGTCACAACAGAACCTTACCATTGATGTACCGCTACATCCATGCAGTTCAGACTCAAAGATCAGCACTTGAGCAGAAGAATCCTCTCCAGTTGCAGTACACCCTCCCAGTGTAAAACCAGAGGACAACAGTGGGTGCCCAGTCCCAAAGAAGTCCTTCATCACTTCCACATATACTGAATTCTCTCCACACTGAGCAGCTACACTGTTGGCAGGGACAGGATAAGGCAACTCAAAAGGAACGTCTGGCTGCTGCGGTTCCTCTGGTAGACTTGGAAAACTCCACGTCAGTGTCGCCACTGGACCCTGCAACAGCTCTTTTAATTGAACACCCATAAGATCTTGAGAAGACTTTCCAAAGTCAGTCCTGACTGGTGTCTGGACAGGAAACTGAGCGGGAAAACTTTGTGGTGCAAATGCAGTGTTACTGGGAACCAAAGACATCCTGGAATCAGCCTGTTGAGAAGCTTGAGCTAATGTTCTAGGCCTAAACTCGCTTGGACTCCGATTATGTGCTGCTCTTGCCCTCCATTGTGCTTCAGACAATCCAAGTGCAAGAATAAATACCAATCCAAATCCAACCTGCCAAAACCCCATTATTGCCAAGCTTGTTTCAATGACACATTAGGGTGCTACCATCCCAATTTATGCAGATGTAAATCAGAAAGGCTCCACCTCTCTCGTGACAAGCATCATTTTTCTCTAGACCTGCCAATTTACTCAATCAATATGTCACAGGTGAAAGTCATTGATTCTTTACTACGCAGAATAAAATGAATTTACATATAAGGGCATGTTATTAGTAGCTAAACCAAATGATTGCTTATTTTAGATAACAAAATGTCTTTAGATCAAAAAAGTCTTTTTGTTTCTTCCTTTTTTATTAATTCAGAAACATGGCCACAGACAGAATTGCACACTAGAGTATCCAGAATAATAAAGTTTAGTATGTTTCAGGTTTAGATTATAACAAACGTTCTTCCCTCACATCAACAGCAATCTTCACGGGGGTCTGAAATGGAGAAATTTAGTTCAGAATCAAAGGAATGCAGGATCATAACATTATTTGATTATAGATTCACTGATATTTTTTCTCCCCATTGCAACTGTTATGTTTAGGTTGATCAGAGTGTTTGTGGCATACTATACGCTGCTCAGCACTGAAAGACTATAATCTGAACAGTCTACTAAAACAATTTAATTTAAAATACAAAAGTTAAGCTCATTAGACATTAAGAACTTAAAAAAATGTTGGCGTTTGAAACATGACATAGCACACATTAAAACATGCTGGAGAATGTTAAAGAAAATATAGTTAAGTTCACAAATAGTTTGTGAAGCAGCACAGTGATCTCGGTCACTATAGCGGTCCCTTTCTCCGTAGAAACTGAGGAGGACGACGATGGAGAGTAGGACTGGTGGGCTCTGTCAGGCCCCTCAGGTGCTCTTGAAGGCAAATAACTTAGACTTCCTGCATGGGTCTACCCAGAGGAGCTGTAAGTTTAGGAGGAACGCCTTGATGCTCTGTGCGATACGATAATCGATACGCTGGCGTCAAATAGCGATATTTTTTTAAATAAAATAAGGCGCTCTAAATAGATTTCCCTGCTCCCAGCGTCGCTACTTCATGGGTCCTCGAGGTGGCGCTCAACATGTAAACGTGAAACGTGGACATAAGTTAACTAGCCTAAGAAAAAGAGGCTTTTATCGGGATGGTGGAAATCAGTGCGAGTAGCCTACAATAATAGATGCCCCAGTCATGTTTAAGTTCAAAGTCTATGTAGTTCAAAGTAGCTATGTGATTTCGGACGGAGCCATACTTTTTAAAATAGTTTGTCAAACAGAACAACCATAAACGTTGTTTGTTTAATTCAGCAATTTACGTTCCGCAATCATCAAAGAAATAAAAAGCTGTTTTTGCATTTTTTATTTAATTTTGTGTAAAAATGTATTTACGTCTGCAGTTGGATCAAAACATGAGAATTAAATTTCTCATGGAAGGTACAGTGTGTTGCATTCTGGGATAATTTGCATGTTATGGTAGTATGCTATTCTGAACATATCTATATACCCTTCTCAATCTTTCATTTTTATCAGTCATCCTGATTTGTGCATGTGTACTACCTAATGTAAACAATAAAGGCCTGTTCACACAAAGAATGATATCTACAAAGATAACTTTCGTAGCCTATCCTGTGATTCCTACCCCTAGTCACCACGTCATTTTTCACACGACCCCAGACTGAGCCCATACATGTGTACAAGAGGGATGGTCGTTTTAGTAGAAGTAACCACGCCCACGTCAAACATTCTGGCGCCCTGTTGCAAATGTGAATGGAAATTGGCTTGATAATGGACAACCAGACTCTAGAGAATCTTTTTGCATGTGTTTGGTTCCGATCGGGCAAAAAACCTAGGTTTAGCTCACAAAAGTATACAGGTTTCTTGAAAACATTCCCCTGAATTTTACCAGTATGACATCATTCCAAGACATGCTTTCTGTCAAGGATTCCAATGATATAAGACACTTGAGCCTGTGACAAATGGTTTAGGATTTATGACCCATTATGTACTTTTGATCATTGTAGCACCACCATCAGGTCGATTGGGGTGAGCCTCGGTGACACAATGTATGCAGAAGTTATAACACACTTCCTGTTTCCTTTTTTTTTGCCATAAATTTGTTGCCTTGCCACAGCCAAACCGTTCGGGATATTGAAAATCTGATCGAAAATTTGTTTGGCCCAATGAGATCAATAAGTGTATGAAGTTTGGCTACTTTAGGTAAAAAGGGGTGTGCTACAGAGCCCCTCAAATACAACCCATGACCCCACCATGTCATCTTGTGTGGTCACTTGTGTCATCAGTGACCCTGATGGCCGACAATTTCAACGTGTGCAAAGTGTTTTTGAGCAGGTTAATGACCCCAAATTAAGTGGATGAGTAAACAGTTTCTCATAAATGTGACTGAAAACATAATGTCATTTATATGACAATTGAATACAATAGAATCGAGATATTGCCACAATTTTAATGTTCATAAATAAGGATTTTATACACATTTGTAAGTCTGTAAAGTTGTTCATACGTAAATAATTGATGTTATAGTCCTGTCAATACGTCAATATTGTAGGTTTCAGTGTCTATGGGAACACAAGTAAATGTACGTGTGGCAAAATACATACGAATACTCATGAGAACATGTTGTCCATTTCTATCGGCATGGTATATCAAACACTGAATTTCTTAAGTACAATGGACCAAACATGTTATGGACCAGACAAAGAGGGCAGGATTTTATTGTTTTTGTCCTGACATTTTCCTCTCGCTGGGAATCTTCAGCTGTAAGATGGGATGTTAAGAAGTGAACTTTGGCACATTGGTTTCTCCCACTTAAACCCTGTAGCCCCACCAACTACTACACAGACTTCAGTTTATAACAAATCTTTTAGTCTAGAAGCTATTTTTAATCTTCAGTTTTTAACCTCAGGTTAAGTTCAGTAAAGTTATTGATTTGAATCTCTGGCCAGTAGATCATTTTTGCAATGGTTTTTCACTTGCCCAATAAACTTAATTTGATCAACCATGTATTAAATTCTTTATTTGAATCAATGGACAAACCAATGAATATTAATAGATCTGGCATAAGTGCAAAAACATTCAAATTTGAGGTTCTATCCTTTGAATGTAGCTTAAACACAAAACAGCACAAGAAAAAAACCTGTTACAAACATTTATTAGATTTTATATTCTGGAAGACATCACTTTGCATAATGTAGCTGTTTTATAGAGTCCCTTAGCCCTTTACGGAGTATAGCTGATTGAGGAATGGTCGATTGTATAGCTGGACATCTGACCCAGATTCACGTAGAGCCTGCGCAGTCTGTGGGATACCAGAGAACATGCCAACAGATGATGCTTGGGCACTCAAGCCTAGAGATGGAGTTAGGTTTGAACCTGTGGGGCGTTGCATGGCCACAAAATGCTCAGATATCTGGTTACTGCTTGTAGAGTCAGAAGGAGCTTGAGATGGGAGTCTAGAGGGTCTTTCAACTACACCAATGAGACCCAGGGTTCGCAGAGAGTCTGAGCTATACAGGCCATTTGACCGCTTATCACTGGTAGACTGGCTAGAAACAGCTAGGGGAGAGGAAGCAAGCTTGGCATATGCATGAGACCCAGGGGTGTACTTGCTAGAGGGGCTTTGAGAATGAAGAGAAAAGCCACCATATCTGCTGCTACCACCCTGTGCAGAAACAAACGGTCCAGGATCTCCTGAAGATGAGCCTCCTGCTGATGACAGGGAAGGAAACAAACTCTGCATTGGAGAGCTTTGAGACAGAGAGCTGCCCTGTGATGCAGCTGCACCTGAGGTCTGAATACCTCGTGAAGGCTGCCATCTTTGAGACTTTTGGCTTTGGGACCCAGAAAAGCTTTGAAATGCTTGGCTGGACTGGTCGGCAACACCTTGGGGCGAGGACAACGATACACAATGACCATTATAGGAGGATGGAGACCCAGAGGCAAACTGACTTGTGGTATCTTGAGGCTGGAGTGATCCACCATAGGTGGTGCTTCCCTGAAGGGTGAATGGCTTAGAGGACCCTGACTGGGTGCCATAGCTAGAGGTGAACTGCTTCCGTGAACTCTGGACTGTAGCAGACTGACTGGAGGCACCTTGGGGTGAGAATAGTGATACACTTGGATAGGAGGATGGAGACCCAGAGGCAAACTGATTTGAGGTATCTTGAGGCTGGAGTGATCCACCATAGGTGGTGCTTCCCTGCAGGGTGAATGGCTTAGAGGACCCTGACTGGGTGCCATAGCTAGAGGTGAACTGCTTCCGTGAACTCTGGACTGTAGCAGACTGACTGGAGGCACCTTGGGGTGAGAATAGTGATACACTTGGATAGGATGATGGAGACCCAGAGGCAAACTGATTTGAGGTATCTTGAGGCTGGAGTGATCCACCATAGGTGGTGCTTCCCTGCAGGGTGAATGGCTTAGAGGACCCTGACTGGGTGCCATAGCTAGAGGTGAACTGCTTCCGTGAACTCTGGACTGTAGCAGACTGACTGGAGGCCCCTTGTGGCGAGGATAGTGATACACTTGGATAGTAGGATGGAGATCCAGAGGCGAACTGACTTGTGGTATCTTGAGGCTGGAGCGATCCACCATAGGTGGTGCTTCCCTGCCATTTGAAGGGAGCAGAGGGTCCTTCCTGGGTGCCAGAGTTGACTGTGAAGGTAGAGGTAAACTGCTTCTGTGAAGTCTGTACTGCAGCAGACTGACTGGAGGCACCTTGGGGTGAGAATAGTGATACACTTGGACAGTAGGATGGAGACCCAGAGGCAAACTGACTTGTGGTACCTTGAGGCTGGAGTGACCCACCATAAGTGGAGCTTCCCTGCAGAGTGAATGGCTTAGAGGACCCTGACTGGGTGCCATAGCTAGAGGCAATCTGCTTCCGTGAACTCTGGACTGTAGCAGACTGACTGGAGGCCCCTTGTGGCGAGGATAGTGATACACTTGGATAGTAGGATGGAGATCCAGAGGCGAACTGACTTGTGGTATCTTGAGGCTGGAGTGATCCACCATAGGTGGTGCTTCCCTGCCATTTGAAGGGAGCAGAGGGTCCTTCCTGGGTGCCAGAGTTGCCTGTGAAGGTAGAGGTAAACTGCTTCTGTGAACTCTGGACTGCAGCAGACTGACTGGAGGCACCTTGGGGTGAGAATAGTGATACACTTGGATAGGAGGATGGAGACCCAGAGGCAAACTGATTTGAGGTATCTTGAGGCTGGAGTGATCCACCATAGGTGGTGCTTCCCTGCAGGGTGAATGGCTTAGAGGACCCTGACTGGGTGCCATAGCTAGAGGCAATCTGCTTCCGTGAACTCTGGACTGTAGCAGACTGACTGGAGGCACCTTGGGGTGAGAATAGTGATACACTTGGATAGGAGGATGGAGACCCAGAGGCAAACTGATTTGAGGTATCTTGAAGCTGGAGTGATCCACCATAAGTGGTGCTTCCCTGCAGGGTGAATGGCTTAGAGGACCCTGACTGGGTGCCATAGCTAGAGGTGAACTGCTTCCGTGAACTCTGTACTGTAGCAGACTGACTGGAGGCACCTTGGGGTGAGAATAGTGATACACTTGGATAGGAGGATGGAGACCCAGAGGCAAACTGACTTGTGGTATCTTGAGGCTGGAGTGATCCACCATAGGTGGTGCTTCCCTGCCATTTGAAGGGAACAGAGGGTCCTTCCTGGGTGCCAGAGTTGCCTGTGAAGGTAGAGGTAAACTGCTTCTGTGAACTCTGGACTGCAGCAGACTGACTGGAGGCACCTTGGGGTGAGAATAGTGATACACTTGGATAGTAGGATGGAGACCCAGAGGCAAACTGACTTGTGGTACCCTGAGGCTGGAGTGACCCACCATAAGTGGAGCTTCCCTGCAGAGTGAATGGCTTAAAGGACCCTGACTGGGTGCCATAGCTAGAGGCAATCTGCTTCCGTGAACTCTGGACTGTAGCAGACTGACTGGAGGCACCTTGGGGTGAGAATAGTGATACACTTGGATAGGAGGATGGAGACCCAGAGGCAAACTGATTTGAGGTACCTTGAGGCTGGAGTGACCCACCATAAGTGGAGCTTCCCTGCAGAGTGAATGGCTTAGAGGACCCTGACTGGGTGCCATAGCTAGAGGCAATCTGCTTCCGTGAACTTTGGACTGTAGCAGACTGACTGGAGGCCCCTTGTGGCGAGGATAGTGATACACTTGGATAGTAGGATGGAGACCCAGAGGCAAACTGACTTGTGGTACCTTGAGGCTGGACAGAACCACTGTAAGTGCTACTTATTCCATGGGAGGCAAAGCCAGTAGAGCCCCCAAACCAAGGACCAGAGCTACTTTTTGACTGGCTATAAACAGCTGGGTGTGATGACATGGGGGAACTCACATATTTGGTACGGGACGCAGGGGCATACAGACCCAGAGTGCCCTGAGGCTTCAGATAGAAGCTAGAAGTAGAACTACTACCTCCCTGCACAGGAAAAAAATTACTGGAAGTTAATTGAGTGGCAGACCTGCTCTGGGTGCTTGTAGACACACTAGGTGAACTTTGAACGCTTGTGGACTGGCTAGAAATGCTTTGAGAGAGACTACCCTGAGTGTCTAGAGGTGAAGCAGGACCTGTTGACTGTGAATCTGAACTGCTCTCAGAGCCAAGCATAAACAAGCTGGGAGTGCTTTGACCATTAGTAGACTGGCTAGAGACCTCCATTTGTGAGGGTAGAAGCTGACTGGAGTTGTCTTGTGATTGGGGAGACAAGTCAACATGAGAGCTAAGCCCTGCCACTTCCCCTTGAAAAGAAGAGCCAGAAGCTTCCAACAAACTGCCCGAACTTCCCTGAAAGCTAGAACTATACAAACCGGGGGTACTCTGGTCACTGGTAGACTGACTAGAAACAGATGAAGAACTGAGCATGTTATAGGAGCCTGGGTTATATTGACTCGAGGCACCTTGAGACTGAGGCGAGCCACTGTAACTGCTTTCACCCTGAGGGGAGATGGATTGACCAGAGCCTTCTGAAGCCAGCACTGGGCTACCTTGAGAAGTGTACGTGGCACCTGGAGCAGATGAACTGCTGTAAGAGATACTCTCCTGAGAGAACACAGGCAAAGTGGCTTCTGCTGATTTAGCACCAGAGGTTTCCAGGGAGCTGGACATGTACAAACTAGGGGAGCTTTCATCACTGGTGGACAGGCCAGAAGTGCCAAGTGTGGCAGGGAAGCTACTTTCTCCTTGTGTAGAAACACTAGTAGTATCTGTAGCGGCTGATCCAGAGGAACCCTGGAGCGATGTCAAATGGCCTGCATGCCGTTCATTTAAGGGTAGAGGCAAGGAAGCTAAAACAGAGCTGCTTGGAGCTGTCTGGGCATGGGACATTGATTCATGCCTGCTGGAAACACCACCTTTAACAAATTGGAGTAAGTTCAACCTTTTCAGGGGTCTGTTAGCGAATAAACTAGAGCCCACTTCTTCAGGCAAAATCCCAGTCACAGGGACCTCTGACACAGAAGACTGGACTGCACGAGGTGAGAACGTTCTGTCTGAAGCTTGGCCCCACCGGTGGCGGGCATCTGAATGAGCCCCACCTGTGAATTACACAAAATAGAAGACTTGTAGAAAAAGAAACCTCACAATTTAAAATCCTTTACGAGAGAAAATATAAAAAAAAACACCAAAAACATTAATCTTACCTTTAAATCCATGAGTATTACTCAAAAAGAGCAGGAAGATTACAAACAAGGGTAACCTAAAAGTAAATATATAAAATACATAAAGAAGATTAATTATTTGCTGAATCATTCACAAACCGAGATTGATTGAATAAACTCACTGTGTCCACCCTTTATCCATGGCAAACAAAAAACCCTGAGTACTCCAATGCCCCAACATTCACTTTCTCAAACCACCACACAGACACTACAATTGCAAACATATCTAACTGGAGATAAGTGTATTTTATAGGCCTTCATCAGTCCAATTAGGGCAAATAACTAATTAGATGAAACATTGTTCACCTGGGAAACTAACTGGCTGTTAAAAGATAATTGATGATGGTTTTATGAAGGCTCTGATTCCCTGTGCTGTTTAAACATTTTAAAGTGTGTAACTGTGTATTGTCTGCATAGGATATTCTCATACACTTTACACAAAATGTGACCTTTATAAATAGTTTTGTTTAATTGTCATAATGTAATACAAACTGTGCAGAGAGACAATTACTGATATACGGGGTAGGTAAGTTTTAGGATTGGGAACATACAGAAGAAAGAACAAAGCTCAGTTTATGCTAAATCGGGGGGAATTTAATGCTAAATTGCGTTTAAAAACAATCCTGTACCTTTTACCAACTTAGCAAGTTACATGGTTAGGCAAAAAAAAAAAAAAAAAGACAATATACACAATTTAACACACTGAGCAACTCACAAAAAAACGTCCACACTGCAGGGCAGCAACGATATTCATAACATGTTTGCTTTAATAAAAGAAATAAATACCAAGAACAGCAATGAAAACAACTTTGTAATCCATCAGTGTAGACTTGGTGTACTAGATTTGAGCAGAGAGATAGAGTAAAATCTATTTGATAGATTTGAGCAGAGAGACTGAGTAACAATCTATAAGTACCAAAATGTATTTACACCAGGTCAAGGTTTGATGATTTGATTCAAATCAGACAGAGTCACAGCTGATTGAAAGACAAAGTGAATGAACAAGGAAGGAAGTAAGAATAATGTTTGGAGTCTCAGGGATAAAGCTCAGTCAAAATGCTCTGAGGACTCCTGTTCAGCATCTCTTTGGGGAAGATTCTCAAGAGTTAGAGACTGTTTACCAGTTAGTTGAGCCAGAAAATTCAACATTTTTGATAATTATGTCTGAAAAATTCTCAGCAACAAGGCTTTTTCAACCCTGTTTAAATATAGGCCTATGCTGCACACTAGTGGTTATACTATGTATTACATTTTATTTTATTTATTTCAACCAGATAGCACAAATGCATTTTATGAAAAATAATAAAATGTGATTTTTACTTCTTATTTGTATTATTTTATATAGAAATAAATGGTGTATAATTTGTTATTTAGAAGATATGAGACTCTTCCTGTTTCCCTTTTTGTCATTATTTTATTTCATCAACTCCGTTCAAGAGACCCATTTGAAATGTAGCCTCTTCAATATATTGGCATCATGTTGAGAAAGTTTGGTGTGAATCGTATGAGGCTCCTTGGAGCAGTAGTTAAAAATTCAGAGCTTGATTCCAAAAATCCACATTCAAACAAAAATATCTAACTTCCTGTTGGTGACTGTAAATTAGAAAGTCGCCCGGCTCGATGAGAATAATATACAGTAATGTACCAAGTTTGTTGACTGTAGGTAAAACTAACCACCCACTTTGTGGCAGGGAAGTTTGTGACGCTACTTAGCCGCTCCTACACACCCATTTTTAAGGCTTTGCCCATGTCTACTGGCTTACAACTCTGATGTGTGCGTGTCGAGTTTCATGCAATTTGAAGCATGCTAAGAGTCTCAGAAATACCCAAAAGAAATATAAAAAGTTTGATGCGTTGCCATAACAACAGTATTCAAGAATCCTTTCACAGGTTTACGTCTGCTTTACGAAAGTGACATGCTTCCATCTGCCATTTGGTGGCTCTATAACTGACTCACAATAGTCACATCCATGTCATCAGCTTCCTACAGCTAACACACAGCTGAAGTTTCATCAAATCTGGGAGATTTCGCACCGCGTAGTTCTACACGGACGAATGGTTCCCATAGGAACGTTTTCCTGGTTGCATTTGCACCGCCAGTAGGAACTCTGAAGTGACGTAAGCCACGCTTATGTGACTTATTTTGACAACGCCAGAGCCTAAGCACACAGTGCTCGCATGCTCCATGTTCATTAGTTTACGGTTTGTCTAACAGCCCTGTCTCATACATTATTAGAAAGAACTGTTATACGTAAATAAAAAAATAAATAAAAAGTGTACACATGTCCAGTGTTGCTAGCTGAGCAGAAATACATAATCATGTTTTGCTTGGTCCCCTCAGTTGCGTTGGATTTTCCCCTCAGCGTGAAGGTTAAGAGGCCCATCTATCACTGTTTTCTATGTTTGTAGAGTTTCTGAAATAAATGGCTATAATCTGTGTGTTTACACAGCCTTTATAATAATGCATAATAGTGCGTTCGGCCAATCAGCGTACACTTACGTCACAGATAGTTCCTATATTGCTGGTTTAGACCCTACTCTGAAGGAGGAGCTAAATTAGTTCCTAGAACTAAAATCGTTCCTAGTTCCTGCGGTGCGAACACGCCAAAATCCAGGTACTTCCGCCTTTTTGTGTTGTAATAGGCCTAGCCCAACAAATGACTTGAGCAAAAATGTCCCCCCCTAGGCCAGTAGAAATAAGATGTCCCTCATCTAGGCCAGTAGAAATAAGGCTTTTTGTGGTACATGTCTGAACAGAAACCATGTAAACTGCAAGTAAAGACAACAAAAAACCCAAATATTTTAACAACATTTATTAAAAATCACATGACATTTCCAGTTATTTTTGGCCATAGCCATATTCTTTAACATTGATGGGGCCGACAGATGCTCTTTCCCAGCGTAGATCTGAGGAACAAATGATTAGTGAGAACTAAAGCCATGTATGACAATAACAACTTATCAGAGTTAGTCCAAACCTGTAAGCAGTTGATCACTTCCACTTCTGATGCTACACGTTGTGTCACAGCAGCCACACACCTGGTCAGAATCATCTGCAGACACCCACCTGACAAAACAAACCCTCAAATAAGTTAACGCAACCAATTCACCTGTACACTTATTTAGCGGGCAACATACCCATTAGCAGAGAATGAACAAGCTTTCTGTTCAGAACTTGGAGAGGTTGCTGCAGCCACCTTCAAAATGCATGTGATGTAGACCTGCAGAGACAATGGTTTGTACACCATGGCAGCATATCATACAAAGAGTTGCACAACTACAGGACATGCATACCAGCCCACTGTCTGCTTGCTGGAACCTGAACGCCTCTAGCTGAAACCCTAGCTTATCACCTTGAGTCCGGGGCATAAAGTGAGACGTGGAGCCTGTGAGCTTGGCATCAACCAGGCACCTGTGAACAGAACCCAGTTAGAAATCACACAACCCTTATGGAAGCTGGGATACATGAGGTAGCACCTCTTACCCATTATTCTTAATAAAGGAGTATCTGGGGACAGAAGCAACATCAGGGACTGCAGTAGCCACGCAGCTGTCCACAAACACACGGATGGGAACATGGCTGTACAAACGCACTGACGCTTCAAGATTTATCATGTCACCCAGGAAGTACTGGTTAGAAGGTCTCTCAAATCTCCAGTCATCTGAAAAAAAAAAAGTAAAATAATTATCTTAACAGATGATTCACAAGCATTCTACAAATCTGTATGGGCTACACCAACCAGTCATGAGCTTGAGGGAGAAGACAAAGACGTCCTCTGCAACCTCAGTTGAGGCATATGGGATCCAAGTGGGCATTAAGGCATCGCTGCTCACATTATGTGTTCTGTAGGAGTTAAACAAGCGGTCATCTCTTGCCCATAAACGGCAGGATTAGAACATTGGGTGAGCCTGAATTAATTGAATCCTCACCTTGGATAATGACACTCGATACCAACCACCGCACCACTGCTCCTGACAATAGGAACACCATATGAAGCCTCTTGTGGGGTGTACATAATGTTGAACCTATAGACAAGCTCATCCTCAGTCACCTAAACAGAAAGGTTAATAGAAGAACAGTCACATGGACAATTCAGAATACCTATGATTGTCACAACAGAACCTTACCATTGATGTACCGCTACATCCATGCAGTTCAGACTCAAAGATCAGCACTTGAGCAGAAGAATCCTCTCCAGTTGCAGTACAGCCTCCCAGTGTAAAACCAGAGGACAACAGTGGGTGCCCAGTCCCAAAGAAGTCCTTCATCACTTCCACATATACTGAATTCTCTCCACACTGAGCAGCTACACTGTTGGCAGGGACAGGATAAGGCAACTCAAAAGGAACGTCTGGCTGCTGCGGTTCCTCTGGTAGACTTGGAAAACTCCACGTCAGTGTCGCCACTGGACCCTGCAACAGCTCTTTTAATTGAACACCCATAAGATCTTGAGAAGACTTTCCAAAGTCAGTCCTGACTGGTGTCTGGACAGGAAACTGAGCGGGAAAACTTTGTGGTGCAAATGCAGTGTTACTGGGAACCAAAGACATCCTGGAATCAGCCTGTTGAGAAGCTTGAGCTAATGTTCTAGGCCTAAACTCGCTTGGACTCCGATTATGTGCTGCTCTTGCCCTCCATTGTGCTTCAGACAATCCAAGTGCAAGAATAAACACCAATCCGAATCCAACCTGCCAAAACCCCATTATTGCCAAGCTTGTTTCAATGACACATTAGGGTGCTACCATCCCAATTTATGCAGATGTAAATCAGAAAGGCTCCACCTCTCTCGTGACAAGCATCATTTTTCTCTAGACCTGCCAATTTACTCAATCAATATGTCACAGGTGAAAGTCATTGATTCTTTACTACGCAGAATAAAATGAATTTACATATAAGGGCATGTTATTAGTAGCTAAACCAAATGATTGCTTATTTTAGATAACAAAATGTCTTTAGATCAAAAAAGTCTTTTTGTTTCTTCCTTTTTTATTAATTCAGAAACATGGCCACAGACAGAATTGCACACTAGAGTATCCAGAATAATAAAGTTTAGTATGTTTCAGGTTTAGATTATAACAAACGTTCTTCCCTCACATCAACAGCAATCTTCACGGGGGTCTGAAATGGAGAAATTTAGTTCAGAATCAAAGGAATGCAGGATCATAACATTATTTGATTATAGATTCACTGATATTTTTTCTCCCCATTGCAACTGTTATGTTTAGGTTGATCAGAGTGTTTGTGGCATACTATACGCTGCTCAGCACTGAAAGACTATAATCTGAACAGTCTACTAAAACAATTTAATTTAAAATACAAAAGTTAAGCTCATTAGACATTAAGAACTTAAAAAAATGTTGGCGTTTGAAACATGACATAGCACACATTAAAACATGCTGGAGAATGTTAAAGAAAATATAGTTAAGTTCACAAATAGTTTGTGAAGCAGCACAGTGATCTCGGTCACTATAGCGGTCCCTTTCTCCGTAGAAACTGAGGAGGACGACGATGGAGAGTAGGACTGGTGGGCTCTGTCAGGCCCCTCAGGTGCTCTTGAAGGCAAATAACTTAGACTTCCTGCATGGGTCTACCCAGAGGAGCTGTAAGTTTAGGAGGAACGCCTTGATGCTCTGTGCGATACGATAATCGATACGCTGGCGTCAAATAGCGATATTTTTTTAAATAAAATAAGGCGCTCTAAATAGATTTCCCTGCTCCCAGCGTCGCTACTTCATGGGTCCTCGAGGTGGCGCTCAACATGTAAACGTGAAACGTGGACATAAGTTAACTAGCCTAAGAAAAAGAGGCTTTTATCGGGATGGTGGAAATCAGTGCGAGTAGCCTACAATAATAGATGCCCCAGTCATGTTTAAGTTCAAAGTCTATGTAGTTCAAAGTAGCTATGTGATTTCGGACGGAGCCATACTTTTTAAAATAGTTTGTCAAACAGAACAACCATAAACGTTGTTTGTTTAATTCAGCAATTTACGTTCCGCAATCATCAAAGAAATAAAAAGCTGTTTTTGCATTTTTTATTTAATTTTGTGTAAAAATGTATTTACGTCTGCAGTTGGATCAAAACATGAGAATTAAATTTCTCATGGAAGGTACAGTGTGTTGCATTCTGGGATAATTTGCATGTTATGGTAGTATGCTATTCTGAACATATCTATATACCCTTCTCAATCTTTCATTTTTATCAGTCATCCTGATTTGTGCATGTGTACTACCTAATGTAAACAATAAAGGCCTGTTCACACAAAGAATGATATCTACAAAGATAACTTTCGTAGCCTATCCTGTGATTCCTACCCCTAGTCACCACGTCATTTTTCACACGACCCCAGACTGAGCCCATACATGTGTACAAGAGGGATGGTCGTTTTAGTAGAAGTAACCACGCCCACGTCAAACATTCTGGCGCCCTGTTGCAAATGTGAATGGAAATTGGCTTGATAATGGACAACCAGACTCTAGAGAATCTTTTTGCATGTGTTTGGTTCCGATCGGGCAAAAAACCTAGGTTTAGCTCACAAAAGTATACAGGTTTCTTGAAAACATTCCCCTGAATTTTACCAGTATGACATCATTCCAAGACATGCTTTCTGTCAAGGATTCCAATGATATAAGACACTTGAGCCTGTGACAAATGGTTTAGGATTTATGACCCATTATGTACTTTTGATCATTGTAGCACCACCATCAGGTCGATTGGGGTGAGCCTCGGTGACACAATGTATGCAGAAGTTATAACACACTTCCTGTTTCCTTTTTTTTTGCCATAAATTTGTTGCCTTGCCACAGCCAAACCGTTCGGGATATTGAAAATCTGATCGAAAATTTGTTTGGCCCAATGAGATCAATAAGTGTATGAAGTTTGGCTACTTTAGGTAAAAAGGGGTGTGCTACAGAGCCCCTCAAATACAACCCATGACCCCACCATGTCATCTTGTGTGGTCACTTGTGTCATCAGTGACCCTGATGGCCGACAATTTCAACGTGTGCAAAGTGTTTTTGAGCAGGTTAATGACCCCAAATTAAGTGGATGAGTAAACAGTTTCTCATAAATGTGACTGAAAACATAATGTCATTGATATGACAATTGAATACAATAGAATCGAGATATTGCCACAATTTTAATGTTCATAAATAAGGATTTTATACACATTTGTAAGTCTGTAAAGTTGTTCATACGTAAATAATTGATGTTATAGTCCTGTCAATACGTCAATATTGTAGGTTTCAGTGTCTATGGGAACACAAGTAAATGTACGTGTGGCAAAATACATACGAATACTCATGAGAACATGTTGTCCATTTCTATCGGCATGGTATATCAAACACTGAATTTCTTAAGTACAATGGACCAAACATGTTATGGACCAGACAAAGAGGGCAGGATTTTATTGTTTTTGTCCTGACATTTTCCTCTCGCTGGGAATCTTCAGCTGTAAGATGGGATGTTAAGTGGTGAACTTTGGCACATTGGTTTCTCCCACTTAAACCCTGTAGCCCCACCAACTACTACACAGACTTCAGTTTATAACAAATCTTTTAGTCTAGAAGCTATTTTTATCTTCAGTTTTTAACCTCAGGTTAAGTTCAGTAAAGTTATTGATTTGAATCTCTGGCCAGTAGATCATTTTTGCAATGGTTTTTCACTTGCCCAATAAACTTAAAATTTGATCAACCATGTATTAAATTCTTTATTTGAATCAATGGACAAACCAATGAATATTAATAGATCTGGCATAAGTGCAAAAACATTCAAATTTGAGGTTCTATCCTTTGAATGTAGCTTAAACACAAAACAGCACAAGAAAAAAACCTTTGTTACAAACATTTATTAGATTTTATATTCTGGAAGACATCTCTTTGCATAATGTAGCTGTTTTATAGAGTCCCTTAGCCCTTTACGGAGTATAGCTGATTGAGGAATGGTCGATTGTATAGCTGGACATCTGACCCAGATTCACGTAGAGCCTGCGCAGTCTGTGGGATACCAGAGAACATGCCAACAGATGATGCTTGGGCACTCAAGCCTAGAGATGGAGTTAGGTTTGAACCTGTGGGGCGTTGCATGGCCACAAAATGCTCAGATATCTGGTTACTGCTTGTAGAGTCAGAAGGAGCTTGAGATGGGAGTCTAGAGGGTCTTTCAACTACACCAATGAGACCCAGGGTTCGCAGAGAGTCTGAGCTATACAGGCCATTTGACCGCTTATCACTGGTAGACTGGCTAGAAACAGCTAGGGGAGAGGAAGCAAGCTTGGCATATGCATGAGACCCAGGGGTGTACTTGCTAGAGGGGCTTTGAGAATGAAGAGAAAAGCCACCATATCTGCTGCTACCACCCTGTGCAGAAACAAACGGTCCAGGATCTCCTGAAGATGAGCCTCCTGCTGATGACAGGGAAGGAAACAAACTCTGCATTGGAGAGCTTTGAGACAGAGAGCTGCCCTGTGATGCAGCTGCACCTGAGGTCTGAATACCTCGTGAAGGCTGCCATCTTTGAGACTTTTGGCTTTGGGACCCAGAAAAGCTTTGAAATGCTTGGCTGGACTGGTCGGCAACACCTTGGGGCGAGGACAACGATACACAATGACCATTATAGGAGGATGGAGACCCAGAGGCAAACTGACTTGTGGTATCTTGAGGCTGGAGTGATCCACCATAGGTGGTGCTTCCCTGAAGGGTGAATGGCTTAGAGGACCCTGACTGGGTGCCATAGCTAGAGGTGAACTGCTTCCGTGAACTCTGGACTGTAGCAGACTGACTGGAGGCACCTTGGGGTGAGAATAGTGATACACTTGGATAGGAGGATGGAGACCCAGAGGCAAACTGATTTGAGGTATCTTGAGGCTGGAGTGATCCACCATAGGTGGTGCTTCCCTGCAGGGTGAATGGCTTAGAGGACCCTGACTGGGTGCCATAGCTAGAGGTGAACTGCTTCCGTGAACTCTGGACTGTAGCAGACTGACTGGAGGCACCTTGGGGTGAGAATAGTGATACACTTGGATAGGATGATGGAGACCCAGAGGCAAACTGATTTGAGGTATCTTGAGGCTGGAGTGATCCACCATAGGTGGTGCTTCCCTGCAGGGTGAATGGCTTAGAGGACCCTGACTGGGTGCCATAGCTAGAGGTGAACTGCTTCCGTGAACTCTGGACTGTAGCAGACTGACTGGAGGCCCCTTGTGGCGAGGATAGTGATACACTTGGATAGTAGGATGGAGATCCAGAGGCGAACTGACTTGTGGTATCTTGAGGCTGGAGTGATCCACCATAGGTGGTGCTTCCCTGCCATTTGAAGGGAGCAGAGGGTCCTTCCTGGGTGCCAGAGTTGACTGTGAAGGTAGAGGTAAACTGCTTCTGTGAAGTCTGTACTGCAGCAGACTGACTGGAGGCACCTTGGGGTGAGAATAGTGATACACTTGGATAGTAGGATGGAGACCCAGAGGCAAACTGACTTGTGGTACCTTGAGGCTGGAGTGACCCACCATAAGTGGAGCTTCCCTGCAGAGTGAATGGCTTAGAGGACCCTGACTGGGTGCCATAGCTAGAAGCAATCTGCTTCCGTGAACTCTGGACTGTAGCAGACTGACTGGAGGCCCCTTGTGGCGAGGATAGTGATACACTTGGATAGTAGGATGGAGATCCAGAGGCGAACTGACTTGTGGTATCTTGAGGCTGGAGTGATCCACCATAGGTGGTGCTTCCCTGCCATTTGAAGGGAGCAGAGGGTCATTCCTGGGTGCCAGAGTTGCCTGTGAAGGTAGAGGTAAACTGCTTCTGTGAACTCTGGACTGCAGCAGACTGACTGGAGGCACCTTGGGGTGAGAATAGTGATACACTTGGATAGGAGGATGGAGACCCAGAGGCAAACTGATTTGAGGTATCTTGAGGCTGGAGTGATCCACCATAGGTGGTGCTTCCCTGCAGGGTGAATGGCTTAGAGGACCCTGACTGGGTGCCATAGCTAGAGGCAATCTGCTTCCGTGAACTCTGGACTGTAGCAGACTGACTGGAGGCACCTTGGGGTGAGAATAGTGATACACTTGGATAGGAGGATGGAGACCCAGAGGCAAACTGACTTGTGGTATCTTGAGGCTGGAGTGATCCACCATAGGTGGTGCTTCCCTGCCATTTGAAGGGAACAGAGGGTCCTTCCTGGGTGCCAGAGTTGCCTGTGAAGGTAGAGGTAAACTGCTTCTGTGAACTCTGGACTGCAGCAGACTGACTGGAGGCACCTTGGGGTGAGAATAGTGATACACTTGGATAGTAGGATGGAGACCCAGAGGCAAACTGACTTGTGGTACCCTGAGGCTGGAGTGACCCACCATAAGTGGAGCTTCCCTGCAGAGTGAATGGCTTAGAGGACCCTGACTGGGTGCCATAGCTAGAGGCAATCTGCTTCCGTGAACTCTGGACTGTAGCAGACTGACTGGAGGCACCTTGGGGTGAGAATAGTGATACACTTGGATAGGAGGATGGAGACCCAGAGGCAAACTGATTTGAGGTACCTTGAGGCTGGAGTGACCCACCATAAGTGGAGCTTCCCTGCAGAGTGAATGGCTTAGAGGACCCTGACTGGGTGCCATAGCTAGAGGCAATCTGCTTCCGTGAACTTTGGACTGTAGCAGACTGACTGGAGGCCCCTTGTGGCGAGGATAGTGATACACTTGGATAGTAGGATGGAGACCCAGAGGCAAACTGACTTGTGGTACCTTGAGGCTGGACAGAACCACTGTAAGTGCTACTTATTCCATGGGAGGCAAAGCCAGTAGAGCCCCCAAACCAAGGACCAGAGCTACTTTTTGACTGGCTATAAACAGCTGGGTGTGATGACATGGGGGAACTCACATATTTGGTACGGGACGCAGGGGCATACAGACCCAGAGTGCCCTGAGGCTTCAGATAGAAGCTAGAAGTAGAACTACTACCTCCCTGCACAGGAAAAAAATTACTGGAAGTTAATTGAGTGGCAGACCTGCTCTGGGTGCTTGTAGACACACTAGGTGAACTTTGAACGCTTGTGGACTGGCTAGAAATGCTTTGAGAGAGACTACCCTGAGTGTCTAGAGGTGAAGCAGGACCTGTTGACTGTGAATCTGAACTGCTCTCAGAGCCAAGCATAAACAAGCTGGGAGTGCTTTGACCATTAGTAGACTGGCTAGAGACCTCCATTTGTGAGGGTAGAAGCTGACTGGAGTTGTCTTGTGATTGGGGAGACAAGTCAACATGAGAGCTAAGCCCTGCCACTTCCCCTTGAAAAGAAGAGCCAGAAGCTTCCAACAAACTGCCCGAACTTCCCTGAAAGCTAGAACTATACAAACCGGGGGTACTCTGGTCACTGGTAGACTGACTAGAAACAGATGAAGAACTGAGCATGTTATAGGAGCCTGGGTTATATTGACTCGAGGCACCTTGAGACTGAGGCGAGCCACTGTAACTGCTTTCACCCTGAGGGGAGATGGATTGACCAGAGCCTTCTGAAGCCAGCACTGGGCTACCTTGAGAAGTGTACGTGGCACCTGGAGCAGATGAACTGCTGTAAGAGATACTCTCCTGAGAGAACACAGGCAAAGTGGCTTCTGCTGATTTAGCACCAGAGGTTTCCAGGGAGCTGGACATGTACAAACTAGGGGAGCTTTCATCACTGGTGGACAGGCCAGAAGTGACAAGTGTGGCAGGGAAGCTACTTTCTCCTTGTGTAGAAACACTAGTAGTATCTGTAGCGGCTGATCCAGAGGAACCCTGGAGCGATGTCAAACGGCCTGCATGCCGTTCATTTAAGGGTAGAGGCAAGGAAGCTAAAACAGAGCTGCTTGGAGCTGTCTGGGCATGGGACATTGATTCATGCCTGCTGGAAACACCACCTTTAACAAATTGGAGTAAGTTCAACCTTTTCAGGGGTCTGTTAGCGAATAAACTAGAGCCCACTTCTTCAGGCAAAATCCCAGTCACAGGGACCTCTGACACAGAAGACTGGACTGCACGAGGTGAGAACGTTCTGTCTGAAGCTTGGCCCCACCGGTGGCGGGCATCTGAATGAGCCCCACCTGTGAATTACACAAAATAGAAGACTTGTAGAAAAAGAAACCTCACAATTTAAAATCCTTTACGAGAGAAAATATAAAAAAAAACACCAAAAACATTAATCTTACCTTTAAATCCATGAGTATTACTCAAAAAGAGCAGGAAGATTACAAACAAGGGTAACCTAAAAGTAAATATATAAAATACATAAAGAAAATTAATTATTTGCTGAATCATTCACAAACCGAGATTGATTGAATAAACTCACTGTGTCCACCCTTTATCCATGGCAAACAAAAAACCCTGAGTACTCCAATGCCCCAACATTCACTTTCTCAAACCACCACACAGACACTACAATTGCAAACATATCTAACTGGAGATAAGTGTATTTTATAGGCCTTCATCAGTCCAATTAGGGCAAATAACTAATTAGATGAAACATTGTTCACCTGGGAAACTAACTGGCTGTTAAAAGATAATTGATGATGGTTTTATGAAGGCTCTGATTCCCTGTGCTGTTTAAACATTTTAAAGTGTGTAACTGTGTATTGTCTGCATAGGATATTCTCATACACTTTACACAAAATGTGACCTTTATAAATAGTTTTGTTTAATTGTCATAATGTAATACAAACTGTGCAGAGAGACAATTACTGATATACGGGGTAGGTAAGTTTTAGGATTGGGAACATACAGAAGAAAGAACAAAGCTCAGTTTATGCTAAATCGGGGGGAATTTAATGCTAAATTGCGTTTAAAAACAATCCTGTACCTTTTACCAACTTAGCAAGTTACATGGTTAGGCAAAAAAAAAAAAAAAAGACAATATACACAATTTAACACACTGAGCAACTCACAAAAAAACGTCCACACTGCAGGGCAGCAACGATATTCATAACATGTTTGCTTTAATAAAAGAAATAAATACCAAGAACAGCAATGAAAACAACTTTGTAATCCATCAGTGTAGACTTGGTGTACTAGATTTGAGCAGAGAGATAGAGTAAAATCTATTTGATAGATTTGAGCAGAGAGACTGAGTAACAATCTATAAGTACCAAAATGTATTTACACCAGGTCAAGGTTTGATGATTTGATTCAAATCAGACAGAGTCACAGCTGATTGAAAGACAAAGTGAATGAACAAGGAAGGAAGTAAGAATAATGTTTGGAGTCTCAGGGATAAAGCTCAGTCAAAATGCTCTGAGGACTCCTGTTCAGCATCTCTTTGGGGAAGATTCTCAAGAGTTAGAGACTGTTTACCAGTTAGTTGAGCCAGAAAATTCAACATTTTTGATAATTATGTCTGAAAAATTCTCAGCAACAAGGCTTTTTCAACCCTGTTTAAATATAGGCCTATGCTGCACACTAGTGGTTATACTATGTATTACATTTTATTTTATTTATTTCAACCAGATAGCACAAATGCATTTTATGAAAAATAATAAAATGTGATTTTTACTTCTTATTTGTATTATTTTATATAGAAATAAATGGTGTATAATTTGTTATTTAGAAGATATGAGACTCTTCCTGTTTCCCTTTTTGTCATTATTTTGTTTCATCAACTCCGTTCAAGAGACCCATTTGAAATGTAGCCTCTTCAATATATTGGCATCATGTTGAGAAAGTTTGGTGTGAATCGTATGAGGCTCCTTGGAGCAGTAGTTAAAAATTCAGAGCTTGATTCCAAAAATCCACATTCAAACAAAAATATCTAACTTCCTGTTGGTGACTGTAAATTAGAAAGTCGCCCGGCTCGATGAGAATAATATACAGTAATGTACCAAGTTTGTTGACTGTAGGTAAAACTAACCACCCACTTTGTGGCAGGGAAGTTTGTGACGCTACTTAGCCGCTCCTACACGCCCATTTTTAAGGCTTTGCCCATGTCTACTGGCTTACAACTCTGATGTGTGCGTGTCGAGTTTCATGCAATTTGAAGCATGCTAAGAGTCTCAGAAATACCCAAAAGAAATATAAAAAGTTTGATGCGTTGCCATAACAACAGTATTCAAGAATCCTTTCACAGGTTTACGTCTGCTTTACGAAAGTGACATGCTTCCATCTGCCATTTGGTGGCTCTATAACTGACTCACAATAGTCACATCCATGTCATCAGCTTCCTACAGCTAACACACAGCTGAAGTTTCATCAAATCTGGGAGATTTCGCACCGCGTAGTTCTACACGGACGAATGGTTCCCATAGGAACGTTTTCCTGGTTGCATTTGCACCGCCAGTAGGAACTCTGAAGTGACGTAAGCCACGCTTATGTGACTTATTTTGACAACGCCAGAGCCTAAGCACACAGTGCTCGCATGCTCCATGTTCATTAGTTTACGGTTTGTCTAACAGCCCTGTCTCATACATTATTAGAAAGAACTGTTATACGTAAATAAAAAAATAAATAAAAAGTGTACACATGTCCAGTGTTGCTAGCTGAGCAGAAATACATAATCATGTTTTGCTTGGTCCCCTCAGTTGCGTTGGATTTTCCCCTCAGCGTGAAGGTTAAGAGGCCCATCTATCACTGTTTTCTATGTTTGTAGAGTTTCTGAAATAAATGGCTATAATCTGTGTGTTTACACAGCCTTTATAATAATGCATAATAGTGCGTTCGGCCAATCAGCATACACTTACGTCACAGATAGTTCCTATATTGCTGGTTTAGACCCTACTCTGAAGGAGGAGCTAAATTAGTTCCTAGAACTAAAATCGTTCCTAGTTCCTGCGGTGCGAACACGCCAAAATCCAGGTACTTCCGCCTTTTTGTGTTGTAATAGGCCTAGCCCAACAAATGACTTGAGCAAAAATGTCCCCCCCTAGGCCAGTAGAAATAAGATGTCCCCCATCTAGGCCAGTAGAAATAAGGCTTTTTGTGGTACATGTCTGAACAGAAACCATGTAAACTGCAAGTAAAGACAACAAAAAACCCAAATATTTTAACAACATTTATTAAAAATCACATGACATTTCCAGTTATTTTTGGCCATAGCCATATTCTTTAACATTGATGGGGCCGACAGATGCTCTTTCCCAGCGTAGATCTGAGGAACAAATGATTAGTGAGAACTAAAGCCATGTATGACAATAACAACTTATCAGAGTTAGTCCAAACCTGTAAGCAGTTGATCACTTCCACTTCTGATGCTACACGTTGTGTCACAGCAGCCACACACCTGGTCAGAATCATCTGCAGACACCCACCTGACAAAACAAACCCTCAAATAAGTTAACGCAACCAATTCACCTGTACACTTATTTAGCGGGCAACATACCCATTAGCAGAGAATGAACAAGCTTTCTGTTCAGAACTTGGAGAGGTTGCTGCAGCCACCTTCAAAATGCATGTGATGTAGACCTGCAGAGACAATGGTTTGTACACCATGGCAGCATATCATACAAAGAGTTGCACAACTACAGGACATGCATACCAGCCCACTGTCTGCTTGCTGGAACCTGAACGCCTCTAGCTGAAACCCTAGCTTATCACCTTGAGTCCGGGGCATAAAGTGAGACGTGGAGCCTGTGAGCTTGGCATCAACCAGGCACCTGTGAACAGAACCCAGTTAGAAATCACACAACCCTTATGGAAGCTGGGATACATGAGGTAGCACCTCTTACCCATTATTCTTAATAAAGGAGTATCTGGGGACAGAAGCAACATCAGGGACTGCAGTAGCCACGCAGCTGTCCACAAACACACGGATGGGAACATGGCTGTACAAACGCACTGACGCTTCAAGATTTATCATGTCACCCAGGAAGTACTGGTTAGAAGGTCTCTCAAATCTCCAGTCATCTGAAAAAAAAAAAGTAAAATAATTATCTTAACAGATGATTCACAAGCATTCTACAAATCTGTATGGGCTACACCAACCAGTCATGAGCTTGAGGGAGAAGACAAAGACGTCCTCTGCAACCTCAGTTGAGGCATATGGGATCCAAGTGGGCATTAAGGCATCGCTGCTCACATTATGTGTTCTGTAGGAGTTAAACAAGCGGTCATCTCTTGCCCATAAACGGCAGGATTAGAACATTGGGTGAGCCTGAATTAATTGAATCCTCACCTTGGATAATGACACTCGATACCAACCACCGCACCACTGCTCCTGACAATAGGAACACCATATGAAGCCTCTTGTGGGGTGTACATAATGTTGAACCTATAGACAAGCTCATCCTCAGTCACCTAAACAGAAAGGTTAATAGAAGAACAGTCACATGGACAATTCAGAATACCTATGATTGTCACAACAGAACCTTACCATTGATGTACCGCTACATCCATGCAGTTCAGACTCAAAGATCAGCACTTGAGCAGAAGAATCCTCTCCAGTTGCAGTACAGCCTCCCAGTGTAAAACCAGAGGACAACAGTGGGTGCCCAGTCCCAAAGAAGTCCTTCATCACTTCCACATATACTGAATTCTCTCCACACTGAGCAGCTACACTGTTGGCAGGGACAGGATAAGGCAACTCAAAAGGAACGTCTGGCTGCTGCGGTTCCTCTGGTAGACTTGGAAAACTCCACGTCAGTGTCGCCACTGGACCCTGCAACAGCTCTTTTAATTGAACACCCATAAGATCTTGAGAAGACTTTCCAAAGTCAGTCCTGACTGGTGTCTGGACAGGAAACTGAGCGGGAAAACTTTGTGGTGCAAATGCAGTGTTACTGGGAACCAAAGACATCCTGGAATCAGCCTGTTGAGAAGCTTGAGCTAATGTTCTAGGCCTAAACTCGCTTGGACTCCGATTATGTGCTGCTCTTGCCCTCCATTGTGCTTCAGACAATCCAAGTGCAAGAATAAACACCAATCCGAATCCAACCTGCCAAAACCCCATTATTGCCAAGCTTGTTTCAATGACACATTAGGGTGCTACCATCCCAATTTATGCAGATGTAAATCAGAAAGGCTCCACCTCTCTCGTGACAAGCATCATTTTTCTCTAGACCTGCCAATTTACTCAATCAATATGTCACAGGTGAAAGTCATTGATTCTTTACTACGCAGAATAAAATGAATTTACATATAAGGGCATGTTATTAGTAGCTAAACCAAATGATTGCTTATTTTAGATAACAAAATGTCTTTAGATCAAAAAAGTCTTTTTGTTTCTTCCTTTTTTATTAATTCAGAAACATGGCCACAGACAGAATTGCACACTAGAGTATCCAGAATAATAAAGTTTAGTATGTTTCAGGTTTAGATTATAACAAACGTTCTTCCCTCACATCAACAGCAATCTTCACGGGGGTCTGAAATGGAGAAATTTAGTTCAGAATCAAAGGAATGCAGGATCATAACATTATTTGATTATAGATTCACTGATATTTTTTCTCCCCATTGCAACTGTTATGTTTAGGTTGATCAGAGTGTTTGTGGCATACTATACGCTGCTCAGCACTGAAAGACTATAATCTGAACAGTCTACTAAAACAATTTAATTTAAAATACAAAAGTTAAGCTCATTAGACATTAAGAACTTAAAAAAATGTTGGCGTTTGAAACATGACATAGCACACATTAAAACATGCTGGAGAATGTTAAAGAAAATATAGTTAAGTTCACAAATAGTTTGTGAAGCAGCACAGTGATCTCGGTCACTATAGCGGTCCCTTTCTCCGTAGCGATCACGGTCTCTCCCGACTTGTCTGTCACCATGACGATAATGAAATTCTCCATGACGACCCCTGTCATCAGCATTTCTTTTGCTACGGGACCCTTCTTTTGAAGAAGAGCTAGAGTAAGAGTCTGAAACTGAGCGCTACTGAAGCCGCTCATTTTGGTCCCTGAGCTGAGGGCAGGGAGCGGCAGCATGGAGGAAACTGAGGAGGACGACGATGGAGAGTAGGACTGGTGGGCTCTGTCAGGCCCCTCAGGTGCTCTTGAAGGCAAATAACTTAGACTTCCTGCATGGGTCTACCCAGAGGAGCTGTAAGTTTAGGAGGAACGCCTTGATGCTCTGTGCGATACGATAATCGATACGCTGGCGTCAAATAGCGATATTTTTTTAAATAAAATAAGGCGCTCTAAATAGATTTCCCTGCTCCCAGCGTCGCTACTTCATGGGTCCTCAAGGTGGCGCTCAACATGTAAACGTGAAACGTGGACATAAGTTAACTAGCCTAAGAAAAAGAGGCTTTTATCGGGATGGTGGAAATCAGTGCGAGTAGCCTACAATAATAGATGCCCCAGTCATGTTTAAGTTCAAAGTCTATGTAGTTCAAAGTAGCTATGTGATTTCGGACGGAGCCATACTTTTTAAAATAGTTTGTCAAACAGAACAACCATAAACGTTGTTTGTTTAATTCAGCAATTTACGTTCCGCAATCATCAAAGAAATAAAAAGCTGTTTTTGCATTTTTTTTTTAATTTTGTGTAAAAATGTATTTACGTCTGCAGTTGGATCAAAACATGAGAATTAAATTTCTCATGGAAGGTACAGTGTGTTGCATTCTGGGATAATTTGCATGTTATGGTAGTATGCTATTCTGAACATATCTATATACCCTTCTCAATCTTTCATTTTTATCAGTCATCCTGATTTGTGCATGTGTACTACCTAATGTAAACAATAAAGGCCTGTTCACACAAAGAATGATATCTACAAAGATAACTTTCGTAGCCTATCCTGTGATTCCTACCCCTAGTCACCACGTCATTTTTCACACGACCCCAGACTGAGCCCATACATGTGTACAAGAGGGATGGTCGTTTTAGTAGAAGTAACCACGCCCACGTCAAACATTCTGGCGCCCTGTTGCAAATGTGAATGGAAATTGGCTTGATAATGGACAACCAGACTCTAGAGAATCTTTTTGCATGTGTTTGGTTCCGATCGGGCAAAAAACCTAGGTTTAGCTCACAAAAGTATACAGGTTTCTTGAAAACATTCCCCTGAATTTTACCAGTATGACATCATTCCAAGACATGCTTTCTGTCAAGGATTCCAATGATATAAGACACTTGAGCCTGTGACAAATGGTTTAGGATTTATGACCCATTATGTACTTTTGATCATTGTAGCACCACCATCAGGTCGATTGGGGTGAGCCTCGGTGACACAATGTATGCAGAAGTTATAACACACTTCCTGTTTCCTTTTTTTTTGCCATAAATTTGTTGCCTTGCCACAGCCAAACCGTTCGGGATATTGAAAATCTGATCGAAAATTTGTTTGGCCCAATGAGATCAATAAGTGTATGAAGTTTGGCTACTTTAGGTAAAAAGGGGTGTGCTACAGAGCCCCTCAAATACAACCCATGACCCCACCATGTCATCTTGTGTGGTCACTTGTGTCATCAGTGACCCTGATGGCCGACAATTTCAACGTGTGCAAAGTGTTTTTGAGCAGGTTAATGACCCCAAATTAAGTGGATGAGTAAACAGTTTCTCATAAATGTGACTGAAAACATAATGTCATTGATATGACAATTGAATACAATAGAATCGAGATATTGCCACAATTTTAATGTTCATAAATAAGGATTTTATACACATTTGTAAGTCTGTAAAGTTGTTCATACGTAAATAATTGATGTTATAGTCCTGTCAATACGTCAATATTGTAGGTTTCAGTGTCTATGGGAACACAAGTAAATGTACGTGTGGCAAAATACATACGAATACTCATGAGAACATGTTGTCCATTTCTATCGGCATGGTATATCAAACACTGAATTTCTTAAGTACAATGGACCAAACATGTTATGGACCAGACAAAGAGGGCAGGATTTTATTGTTTTTGTCCTGACATTTTCCTCTCGCTGGGAATCTTCAGCTGTAAGATGGGATGTTAAGAAGTGAACTTTGGCACATTGGTTTCTCCCACTTAAACCCTGTAGCCCCACCAACTACTACACAGACTTCAGTTTATAACAAATCTTTTAGTCTAGAAGCTATTTTTAATCTTCAGTTTTTAACCTCAGGTTAAGTTCAGTAAAGTTATTGATTTGAATCTCTGGCCAGTAGATCATTTTTGCAATGGTTTTTCACTTGCCCAATAAACTTAAAATTTGATCAACCATGTATTAAATTATTTGAATCAATGGACAAACCAATGAATATTAATAGATCTGGCATAAGTGCAAAAACATTCAAATTTGAGGTTCTATCCTTTGAATGTAGCTTAAACACAAAACAGCACAAGAAAAAAACCTGTTACAAACATTTATTAGATTTTATATTCTGGAAGACATCACTTTGCATAATGTAGCTGTTTTATAGAGTCCCTTAGCCCTTTACGGAGTATAGCTGATTGAGGAATGGTCGATTGTATAGCTGGACATCTGACCCAGATTCACGTAGAGCCTGCGCAGTCTGTGGGATACCAGAGAACATGCCAACAGATGATGCTTGGGCACTCAAGCCTAGAGATGGAGTTAGGTTTGAACCTGTGGGGCGTTGCATGGCCACAAAATGCTCAGATATCTGGTTACTGCTTGTAGAGTCAGAAGGAGCTTGAGATGGGAGTCTAGAGGGTCTTTCAACTACACCAATGAGACCCAGGGTTCGCAGAGAGTCTGAGCTATACAGGCCATTTGACCGCTTATCACTGGTAGACTGGCTAGAAACAGCTAGGGGAGAGGAAGCAAGCTTGGCATATGCATGAGACCCAGGGGTGTACTTGCTAGAGGGGCTTTGAGAATGAAGAGAAAAGCCACCATATCTGCTGCTACCACCCTGTGCAGAAACAAACGGTCCAGGATCTCCTGAAGATGAGCCTCCTGCTGATGACAGGGAAGGAAACAAACTCTGCATTGGAGAGCTTTGAGACAGAGAGCTGCCCTGTGATGCAGCTGCACCTGAGGTCTGAATACCTCGTGAAGGCTGCCATCTTTGAGACTTTTGGCTTTGGGACCCAGAAAAGCTTTGAAATGCTTGGCTGGACTGGTCGGCAACACCTTGGGGCGAGGACAACGATACACAATGACCATTATAGGAGGATGGAGACCCAGAGGCAAACTGACTTGTGGTATCTTGAGGCTGGAGTGATCCACCATAGGTGGTGCTTCCCTGAAGGGTGAATGGCTTAGAGGACCCTGACTGGGTGCCATAGCTAGAGGTGAACTGCTTCCGTGAACTCTGGACTGTAGCAGACTGACTGGAGGCACCTTGGGGTGAGAATAGTGATACACTTGGATAGGAGGATGGAGACCCAGAGGCAAACTGATTTGAGGTATCTTGAGGCTGGAGTGATCCACCATAGGTGGTGCTTCCCTGCAGGGTGAATGGCTTAGAGGACCCTGACTGGGTGCCATAGCTAGAGGTGAACTGCTTCCGTGAACTCTGGACTGTAGCAGACTGACTGGAGGCACCTTGGGGTGAGAATAGTGATACACTTGGATAGGATGATGGAGACCCAGAGGCAAACTGATTTGAGGTATCTTGAGGCTGGAGTGATCCACCATAGGTGGTGCTTCCCTGCAGGGTGAATGGCTTAGAGGACCCTGACTGGGTGCCATAGCTAGAGGTGAACTGCTTCCGTGAACTCTGGACTGTAGCAGACTGACTGGAGGCCCCTTGTGGCGAGGATAGTGATACACTTGGATAGTAGGATGGAGATCCAGAGGCGAACTGACTTGTGGTATCTTGAGGCTGGAGCGATCCACCATAGGTGGTGCTTCCCTGCCATTTGAAGGGAGCAGAGGGTCCTTCCTGGGTGCCAGAGTTGACTGTGAAGGTAGAGGTAAACTGCTTCTGTGAAGTCTGTACTGCAGCAGACTGACTGGAGGCACCTTGGGGTGAGAATAGTGATACACTTGGATAGTAGGATGGAGACCCAGAGGCAAACTGACTTGTGGTACCTTGAGGCTGGAGTGACCCACCATAAGTGGAGCTTCCCTGCAGAGTGAATGGCTTAGAGGACCCTGACTGGGTGCCATAGCTAGAGGCAATCTGCTTCCGTGAACTCTGGACTGTAGCAGACTGACTGGAGGCCCCTTGTGGCGAGGATAGTGATACACTTGGATAGTAGGATGGAGATCCAGAGGCGAACTGACTTGTGGTATCTTGAGGCTGGAGTGATCCACCATAGGTGGTGCTTCCCTGCCATTTGAAGGGAGCAGAGGGTCCTTCCTGGGTGCCAGAGTTGCCTGTGAAGGTAGAGGTAAACTGCTTCTGTGAAGTCTGTACTGCAGCAGACTGACTGGAGGCACCTTGGGGTGAGAATAGTGATACACTTGGATAGGAGGATGGAGACCCAGAGGCAAACTGATTTGAGGTATCTTGAGGCTGGAGTGATCCACCATAGGTGGTGCTTCCCTGCAGGGTGAATGGCTTAGAGGACCCTGACTGGGTGCCATAGCTAGAGGCAATCTGCTTCCGTGAACTCTGGACTGTAGCAGACTGACTGGAGGCACCTTGGGGTGAGAATAGTGATACACTTGGATAGGAGGATGGAGACCCAGAGGCAAACTGATTTGAGGTATCTTGAAGCTGGAGTGATCCACCATAAGTGGTGCTTCCCTGCAGGGTGAATGGCTTAGAGGACCCTGACTGGGTGCCATAGCTAGAGGTGAACTGCTTCCGTGAACTCTGTACTGTAGCAGACTGACTGGAGGCACCTTGGGGTGAGAATAGTGATACACTTGGATAGGAGGATGGAGACCCAGAGGCAAACTGACTTGTGGTATCTTGAGGCTGGAGTGATCCACCATAGGTGGTGCTTCCCTGCCATTTGAAGGGAACAGAGGGTCCTTCCTGGGTGCCAGAGTTGCCTGTGAAGGTAGAGGTAAACTGCTTCTGTGAACTCTGGACTGCAGCAGACTGACTGGAGGCACCTTGGGGTGAGAATAGTGATACACTTGGATAGTAGGATGGAGACCCAGAGGCAAACTGACTTGTGGTACCCTGAGGCTGGAGTGACCCACCATAAGTGGAGCTTCCCTGCAGAGTGAATGGCTTAGAGGACCCTGACTGGGTGCCATAGCTAGAGGCAATCTGCTTCCGTGAACTCTGGACTGTAGCAGACTGACTGGAGGCACCTTGGGGTGAGAATAGTGATACACTTGGATAGGAGGATGGAGACCCAGAGGCAAACTGATTTGAGGTACCTTGAGGCTGGAGTGACCCACCATAAGTGGAGCTTCCCTGCAGAGTGAATGGCTTAGAGGACCCTGACTGGGTGCCATAGCTAGAGGCAATCTGCTTCCGTGAACTTTGGACTGTAGCAGACTGACTGGAGGCCCCTTGTGGCGAGGATAGTGATACACTTGGATAGTAGGATGGAGACCCAGAGGCAAACTGACTTGTGGTACCTTGAGGCTGGACAGAACCACTGTAAGTGCTACTTATTCCATGGGAGGCAAAGCCAGTAGAGCCCCCAAACCAAGGACCAGAGCTACTTTTTGACTGGCTATAAACAGCTGGGTGTGATGACATGGGGGAACTCACATATTTGGTACGGGACGCAGGGGCATACAGACCCAGAGTGCCCTGAGGCTTCAGATAGAAGCTAGAAGTAGAACTACTACCTCCCTGCACAGGAAAAAAATTACTGGAAGTTAATTGAGTGGCAGACCTGCTCTGGGTGCTTGTAGACACACTAGGTGAACTTTGAACGCTTGTGGACTGGCTAGAAATGCTTTGAGAGAGACTACCCTGAGTGTCTAGAGGTGAAGCAGGACCTGTTGACTGTGAATCTGAACTGCTCTCAGAGCCAAGCATAAACAAGCTGGGAGTGCTTTGACCATTAGTAGACTGGCTAGAGACCTCCATTTGTGAGGGTAGAAGCTGACTGGAGTTGTCTTGTGATTGGGGAGACAAGTCAACATGAGAGCTAAGCCCTGCCACTTCCCCTTGAAAAGAAGAGCCAGAAGCTTCCAACAAACTGCCCGAACTTCCCTGAAAGCTAGAACTATACAAACCGGGGGTACTCTGGTCACTGGTAGACTGACTAGAAACAGATGAAGAACTGAGCATGTTATAGGAGCCTGGGTTATATTGACTCGAGGCACCTTGAGACTGAGGCGAGCCACTGTAACTGCTTTCACCCTGAGGGGAGATGGATTGACCAGAGCCTTCTGAAGCCAGCACTGGGCTACCTTGAGAAGTGTACGTGGCACCTGGAGCAGATGAACTGCTGTAAGAGATACTCTCCTGAGAGAACACAGGCAAAGTGGCTTCTGCTGATTTAGCACCAGAGGTTTCCAGGGAGCTGGACATGTACAAACTAGGGGAGCTTTCATCACTGGTGGACAGGCCAGAAGTGCCAAGTGTGGCAGGGAAGCTACTTTCTCCTTGTGTAGAAACACTAGTAGTATCTGTAGCGGCTGATCCAGAGGAACCCTGGAGCGATGTCAAACGGCCTGCACGCCGTTCATTTAAGGGTAGAGGCAAGGAAGCTAAAACAGAGCTGCTTGGAGCTGTCTGGGCATGGGACATTGATTCATGCCTGCTGGAAACACCACCTTTAACAAATTGGAGTAAGTTCAACCTTTTCAGGGGTCTGTTAGCGAATAAACTAGAGCCCACTTCTTCAGGCAAAATCCCAGTCACAGGGACCTCTGACACAGAAGACTGGACTGCACGAGGTGAGAACGTTCTGTCTGAAGCTTGGCCCCACCGGTGGCGGGCATCTGAATGAGCCCCACCTGTGAATTACACAAAATAGAAGACTTGTAGAAAAAGAAACCTCACAATTTAAAATCCTTTACGAGAGAAAATATAAAAAAAAACACCAAAAACATTAATCTTACCTTTAAATCCATGAGTATTACTCAAAAAGAGCAGGAAGATTACAAACAAGGGTAACCTAAAAGTAAATATATAAAATACATAAAGAAGATTAATTATTTGCTGAATCATTCACAAACCGAGATTGATTGAATAAACTCACTGTGTCCACCCTTTATCCATGGCAAACAAAAAACCCTGAGTACTCCAATGCCCCAACATTCACTTTCTCAAACCACCACACAGACACTACAATTGCAAACATATCTAACTGGAGATAAGTGTATTTTATAGGCCTTCATCAGTCCAATTAGGGCAAATAACTAATTAGATGAAACATTGTTCACCTGGGAAACTAACTGGCTGTTAAAAGATAATTGATGATGGTTTTATGAAGGCTCTGATTCCCTGTGCTGTTTAAACATTTTAAAGTGTGTAACTGTGTATTGTCTGCATAGGATATTCTCATACACTTTACACAAAATGTGACCTTTATAAATAGTTTTGTTTAATTGTCATAATGTAATACAAACTGTGCAGAGAGACAATTACTGATATACGGGGTAGGTAAGTTTTAGGATTGGGAACATACAGAAGAAAGAACAAAGCTCAGTTTATGCTAAATCGGGGGGAATTTAATGCTAAATTGCGTTTAAAAACAATCCTGTACCTTTTACCAACTTAGCAAGTTACATGGTTAGGCAAAAAAAAAAAAAAAAGACAATATACACAATTTAACACACTGAGCAACTCACAAAAAAACGTCCACACTGCAGGGCAGCAACGATATTCATAACATGTTTGCTTTAATAAAAGAAATAAATACCAAGAACAGCAATGAAAACAACTTTGTAATCCATCAGTGTAGACTTGGTGTACTAGATTTGAGCAGAGAGATAGAGTAAAATCTATTTGATAGATTTGAGCAGAGAGACTGAGTAACAATCTATAAGTACCAAAATGTATTTACACCAGGTCAAGGTTTGATGATTTGATTCAAATCAGACAGAGTCACAGCTGATTGAAAGACAAAGTGAATGAACAAGGAAGGAAGTAAGAATAATGTTTGGAGTCTCAGGGATAAAGCTCAGTCAAAATGCTCTGAGGACTCCTGTTCAGCATCTCTTTGGGGAAGATTCTCAAGAGTTAGAGACTGTTTACCAGTTAGTTGAGCCAGAAAATTCAACATTTTTGATAATTATGTCTGAAAAATTCTCAGCAACAAGGCTTTTTCAACCCTGTTTAAATATAGGCCTATGCTGCACACTAGTGGTTATACTATGTATTACATTTTATTTTATTTATTTCAACCAGATAGCACAAATGCATTTTATGAAAAATAATAAAATGTGATTTTTACTTCTTATTTGTATTATTTTATATAGAAATAAATGGTGTATAATTTGTTATTTAGAAGATATGAGACTCTTCCTGTTTCCCTTTTTGTCATTATTTTATTTCATCAACTCCGTTCAAGAGACCCATTTGAAATGTAGCCTCTTCAATATATTGGCATCATGTTGAGAAAGTTTGGTGTGAATCGTATGAGGCTCCTTGGAGCAGTAGTTAAAAATTCAGAGCTTGATTCCAAAAATCCACATTCAAACAAAAATATCTAACTTCCTGTTGGTGACTGTAAATTAGAAAGTCGCCCGGCTCGATGAGAATAATATACAGTAATGTACCAAGTTTGTTGACTGTAGGTAAAACTAACCACCCACTTTGTGGCAGGGAAGTTTGTGACGCTACTTAGCCGCTCCTACACGCCCATTTTTAAGGCTTTGCCCATGTCTACTGGCTTACAACTCTGATGTGTGCGTGTCGAGTTTCATGCAATTTGAAGCATGCTAAGAGTCTCAGAAATACCCAAAAGAAATATAAAAAGTTTGATGCGTTGCCATAACAACAGTATTCAAGAATCCTTTCACAGGTTTACGTCTGCTTTACGAAAGTGACATGCTTCCATCTGCCATTTGGTGGCTCTATAACTGACTCACAATAGTCACATCCATGTCATCAGCTTCCTACAGCTAACACACAGCTGAAGTTTCATCAAATCTGGGAGATTTCGCACCGCGTAGTTCTACACGGACGAATGGTTCCCATAGGAACGTTTTCCTGGTTGCATTTGCACCGCCAGTAGGAACTCTGAAGTGACGTAAGCCACGCTTATGTGACTTATTTTGACAACGCCAGAGCCTAAGCACACAGTGCTCGCATGCTCCATGTTCATTAGTTTACGGTTTGTCTAACAGCCCTGTCTCATACATTATTAGAAAGAACTGTTATACGTAAATAAAAAAATAAATAAAAAGTGTACACATGTCCAGTGTTGCTAGCTGAGCAGAAATACATAATCATGTTTTGCTTGGTCCCCTCAGTTGCGTTGGATTTTCCCCTCAGCGTGAAGGTTAAGAGGCCCATCTATCACTGTTTTCTATGTTTGTAGAGTTTCTGAAATAAATGGCTATAATCTGTGTGTTTACACAGCCTTTATAATAATGCATAATAGTGCGTTCGGCCAATCAGCGTACACTTACGTCACAGATAGTTCCTATATTGCTGGTTTAGACCCTACTCTGAAGGAGGAGCTAAATTAGTTCCTAGAACTAAAATCGTTCCTAGTTCCTGCGGTGCGAACACGCCAAAATCCAGGTACTTCCGCCTTTTTGTGTTGTAATAGGCCTAGCCCAACAAATGACTTGAGCAAAAATGTCCCCCCCTAGGCCAGTAGAAATAAGATGTCCCCCATCTAGGCCAGTAGAAATAAGGCTTTTTGTGGTACATGTCTGAACAGAAACCATGTAAACTGCAAGTAAAGACAACAAAAAACCCAAATATTTTAACAACATTTATTAAAAATCACATGACATTTCCAGTTATTTTTGGCCATAGCCATATTCTTTAACATTGATGGGGCCGACAGATGCTCTTTCCCAGCGTAGATCTGAGGAACAAATGATTAGTGAGAACTAAAGCCATGTATGACAATAACAACTTATCAGAGTTAGTCCAAACCTGTAAGCAGTTGATCACTTCCACTTCTGATGCTACACGTTGTGTCACAGCAGCCACACACCTGGTCAGAATCATCTGCAGACACCCACCTGACAAAACAAACCCTCAAATAAGTTAACGCAACCAATTCACCTGTACACTTATTTAGCGGGCAACATACCCATTAGCAGAGAATGAACAAGCTTTCTGTTCAGAACTTGGAGAGGTTGCTGCAGCCACCTTCAAAATGCATGTGATGTAGACCTGCAGAGACAATGGTTTGTACACCATGGCAGCATATCATACAAAGAGTTGCACAACTACAGGACATGCATACCAGCCCACTGTCTGCTTGCTGGAACCTGAACGCCTCTAGCTGAAACCCTAGCTTATCACCTTGAGTCCGGGGCATAAAGTGAGACGTGGAGCCTGTGAGCTTGGCATCAACCAGGCACCTGTGAACAGAACCCAGTTAGAAATCACACAACCCTTATGGAAGCTGGGATACATGAGGTAGCACCTCTTACCCATTATTCTCAATAAAGGAGTATCTGGGGACAGAAGCAACATCAGGGACTGCAGTAGCCACGCAGCTGTCCACAAACACACGGATGGGAACATGGCTGTACAAACGCACTGACGCTTCAAGATTTATCATGTCACCCAGGAAGTACTGGTTAGAAGGTCTCTCAAATCTCCAGTCATCTGAAAAAAAAAAAGTAAAATAATTATCTTAACAGATGATTCACAAGCATTCTACAAATCTGTATGGGCTACACCAACCAGTCATGAGCTTGAGGGAGAAGACAAAGACGTCCTCTGCAACCTCAGTTGAGGCATATGGGATCCAAGTGGGCATTAAGGCATCGCTGCTCACATTATGTGTTCTGTAGGAGTTAAACAAGCGGTCATCTCTTGCCCATAAACGGCAGGATTAGAACATTGGGTGAGCCTGAATTAATTGAATCCTCACCTTGGATAATGACACTCGATACCAACCACCGCACCACTGCTCCTGACAATAGGAACACCATATGAAGCCTCTTGTGGGGTGTACATAATGTTGAACCTATAGACAAGCTCATCCTCAGTCACCTAAACAGAAAGGTTAATAGAAGAACAGTCACATGGACAATTCAGAATACCTATGATTGTCACAACAGAACCTTACCATTGATGTACCGCTACATCCATGCAGTTCAGACTCAAAGATCAGCACTTGAGCAGAAGAATCCTCTCCAGTTGCAGTACAGCCTCCCAGTGTAAAACCAGAGGACAACAGTGGGTGCCCAGTCCCAAAGAAGTCCTTCATCACTTCCACATATACTGAATTCTCTCCACACTGAGCAGCTACACTGTTGGCAGGGACAGGATAAGGCAACTCAAAAGGAACGTCTGGCTGCTGCGGTTCCTCTGGTAGACTTGGAAAACTCCACGTCAGTGTCGCCACTGGACCCTGCAACAGCTCTTTTAATTGAACACCCATAAGATCTTGAGAAGACTTTCCAAAGTCAGTCCTGACTGGTGTCTGGACAGGAAACTGAGCGGGAAAACTTTGTGGTGCAAATGCAGTGTTACTGGGAACCAAAGACATCCTGGAATCAGCCTGTTGAGAAGCTTGAGCTAATGTTCTAGGCCTAAACTCGCTTGGACTCCGATTATGTGCTGCTCTTGCCCTCCATTGTGCTTCAGACAATCCAAGTGCAAGAATAAACACCAATCCGAATCCAACCTGCCAAAACCCCATTATTGCCAAGCTTGTTTCAATGACACATTAGGGTGCTACCATCCCAATTTATGCAGATGTAAATCAGAAAGGCTCCACCTCTCTCGTGACAAGCATCATTTTTCTCTAGACCTGCCAATTTACTCAATCAATATGTCACAGGTGAAAGTCATTGATTCTTTACTACGCAGAATAAAATGAATTTACATATAAGGGCATGTTATTAGTAGCTAAACCAAATGATTGCTTATTTTAGATAACAAAATGTCTTTAGATCAAAAAAGTCTTTTTGTTTCTTCCTTTTTTATTAATTCAGAAACATGGCCACAGACAGAATTGCACACTAGAGTATCCAGAATAATAAAGTTTAGTATGTTTCAGGTTTAGATTATAACAAACGTTCTTCCCTCACATCAACAGCAATCTTCACGGGGGTCTGAAATGGAGAAATTTAGTTCAGAATCAAAGGAATGCAGGATCATAACATTATTTGATTATAGATTCACTGATATTTTTTCTCCCCATTGCAACTGTTATGTTTAGGTTGATCAGAGTGTTTGTGGCATACTATACGCTGCTCAGCACTGAAAGACTATAATCTGAACAGTCTACTAAAACAATTTAATTTAAAATACAAAAGTTAAGCTCATTAGACATTAAGAACTTAAAAAAATGTTGGCGTTTGAAACATGACATAGCACACATTAAAACATGCTGGAGAATGTTAAAGAAAATATAGTTAAGTTCACAAATAGTTTGTGAAGCAGCACAGTGATCTCGGTCACTATAGCGGTCCCTTTCTCCGTAGAAACTGAGGAGGACGACGATGGAGAGTAGGACTGGTGGGCTCTGTCAGGCCCCTCAGGTGCTCTTGAAGGCAAATAACTTAGACTTCCTGCATGGGTCTACCCAGAGGAGCTGTAAGTTTAGGAGGAACGCCTTGATGCTCTGTGCGATACGATAATCGATACGCTGGCGTCAAATAGCGATATTTTTTTAAATAAAATAAGGCGCTCTAAATAGATTTCCCTGCTCCCAGCGTCGCTACTTCATGGGTCCTCGAGGTGGCGCTCAACATGTAAACGTGAAACGTGGACATAAGTTAACTAGCCTAAGAAAAAGAGGCTTTTATCGGGATGGTGGAAATCAGTGCGAGTAGCCTACAATAATAGATGCCCCAGTCATGTTTAAGTTCAAAGTCTATGTAGTTCAAAGTAGCTATGTGATTTCGGACGGAGCCATACTTTTTAAAATAGTTTGTCAAACAGAACAACCATAAACGTTGTTTGTTTAATTCAGCAATTTACGTTCCGCAATCATCAAAGAAATAAAAAGCTGTTTTTGCATTTTTTATTTAATTTTGTGTAAAAATGTATTTACGTCTGCAGTTGGATCAAAACATGAGAATTAAATTTCTCATGGAAGGTACAGTGTGTTGCATTCTGGGATAATTTGCATGTTATGGTAGTATGCTATTCTGAACATATCTATATACCCTTCTCAATCTTTCATTTTTATCAGTCATCCTGATTTGTGCATGTGTACTACCTAATGTAAACAATAAAGGCCTGTTCACACAAAGAATGATATCTACAAAGATAACTTTCGTAGCCTATCCTGTGATTCCTACCCCTAGTCACCACGTCATTTTTCACACGACCCCAGACTGAGCCCATACATGTGTACAAGAGGGATGGTCGTTTTAGTAGAAGTAACCACGCCCACGTCAAACATTCTGGCGCCCTGTTGCAAATGTGAATGGAAATTGGCTTGATAATGGACAACCAGACTCTAGAGAATCTTTTTGCATGTGTTTGGTTCCGATCGGGCAAAAAACCTAGGTTTAGCTCACAAAAGTATACAGGTTTCTTGAAAACATTCCCCTGAATTTTACCAGTATGACATCATTCCAAGACATGCTTTCTGTCAAGGATTCCAATGATATAAGACACTTGAGCCTGTGACAAATGGTTTAGGATTTATGACCCATTATGTACTTTTGATCATTGTAGCACCACCATCAGGTCGATTGGGGTGAGCCTCGGTGACACAATGTATGCAGAAGTTATAACACACTTCCTGTTTCCTTTTTTTTTGCCATAAATTTGTTGCCTTGCCACAGCCAAACCGTTCGGGATATTGAAAATCTGATCGAAAATTTGTTTGGCCCAATGAGATCAATAAGTGTATGAAGTTTGGCTACTTTAGGTAAAAAGGGGTGTGCTACAGAGCCCCTCAAATACAACCCATGACCCCACCATGTCATCTTGTGTGGTCACTTGTGTCATCAGTGACCCTGATGGCCGACAATTTCAACGTGTGCAAAGTGTTTTTGAGCAGGTTAATGACCCCAAATTAAGTGGATGAGTAAACAGTTTCTCATAAATGTGACTGAAAACATAATGTCATTGATATGACAATTGAATACAATAGAATCGAGATATTGCCACAATTTTAATGTTCATAAATAAGGATTTTATACACATTTGTAAGTCTGTAAAGTTGTTCATACGTAAATAATTGATGTTATAGTCCTGTCAATACGTCAATATTGTAGGTTTCAGTGTCTATGGGAACACAAGTAAATGTACGTGTGGCAAAATACATACGAATACTCATGAGAACATGTTGTCCATTTCTATCGGCATGGTATATCAAACACTGAATTTCTTAAGTACAATGGACCAAACATGTTATGGACCAGACAAAGAGGGCAGGATTTTATTGTTTTTGTCCTGACATTTTCCTCTCGCTGGGAATCTTCAGCTGTAAGATGGGATGTTAAGTGGTGAACTTTGGCACATTGGTTTCTCCCACTTAAACCCTGTAGCCCCACCAACTACTACACAGACTTCAGTTTATAACAAATCTTTTAGTCTAGAAGCTATTTTTATCTTCAGTTTTTAACCTCAGGTTAAGTTCAGTAAAGTTATTGATTTGAATCTCTGGCCAGTAGATCATTTTTGCAATGGTTTTTCACTTGCCCAATAAACTTAAAATTTGATCAACCATGTATTAAATTCTTTGAATCAATGGACAAACCAATGAATATTAATAGATCTGGCATAAGTGCAAAAACATTCAAATTTGAGGTTCTATCCTTTGAATGTAGCTTAAACACAAAACAGCACAAGAAAAAAACCTTTGTTACAAACATTTATTAGATTTTATATTCTGGAAGACATCTCTTTGCATAATGTAGCTGTTTTATAGAGTCCCTTAGCCCTTTACGGAGTATAGCTGATTGAGGAATGGTCGATTGTATAGCTGGACATCTGACCCAGATTCACGTAGAGCCTGCGCAGTCTGTGGGATACCAGAGAACATGCCAACAGATGATGCTTGGGCACTCAAGCCTAGAGATGGAGTTAGGTTTGAACCTGTGGGGCGTTGCATGGCCACAAAATGCTCAGATATCTGGTTACTGCTTGTAGAGTCAGAAGGAGCTTGAGATGGGAGTCTAGAGGGTCTTTCAACTACACCAATGAGACCCAGGGTTCGCAGAGAGTCTGAGCTATACAGGCCATTTGACCGCTTATCACTGGTAGACTGGCTAGAAACAGCTAGGGGAGAGGAAGCAAGCTTGGCATATGCATGAGACCCAGGGGTGTACTTGCTAGAGGGGCTTTGAGAATGAACAGAAAAGCCACCATATCTGCTGCTACCACCCTGTGCAGAAACAAACGGTCCAGGATCTCCTGAAGATGAGCCTCCTGCTGATGACAGGGAAGGAAACAAACTCTGCATTGGAGAGCTTTGAGACAGAGAGCTGCCCTGTGATGCAGCTGCACCTGAGGTCTGAATACCTCGTGAAGGCTGCCATCTTTGAGACTTTTGGCTTTGGGACCCAGAAAAGCTTTGAAATGCTTGGCTGGACTGGTCGGCAACACCTTGGGGCGAGGACAACGATACACAATGACCATTATAGGAGGATGGAGACCCAGAGGCAAACTGACTTGTGGTATCTTGAGGCTGGAGTGATCCACCATAGGTGGTGCTTCCCTGAAGGGTGAATGGCTTAGAGGACCCTGACTGGGTGCCATAGCTAGAGGTGAACTGCTTCCGTGAACTCTGGACTGTAGCAGACTGACTGGAGGCACCTTGGGGTGAGAATAGTGATACACTTGGATAGGAGGATGGAGACCCAGAGGCAAACTGATTTGAGGTATCTTGAGGCTGGAGTGATCCACCATAGGTGGTGCTTCCCTGCAGGGTGAATGGCTTAGAGGACCCTGACTGGGTGCCATAGCTAGAGGTGAACTGCTTCCGTGAACTCTGGACTGTAGCAGACTGACTGGAGGCACCTTGGGGTGAGAATAGTGATACACTTGGATAGGATGATGGAGACCCAGAGGCAAACTGATTTGAGGTATCTTGAGGCTGGAGTGATCCACCATAGGTGGTGCTTCCCTGCAGGGTGAATGGCTTAGAGGACCCTGACTGGGTGCCATAGCTAGAGGTGAACTGCTTCCGTGAACTCTGGACTGTAGCAGACTGACTGGAGGCCCCTTGTGGCGAGGATAGTGATACACTTGGATAGTAGGATGGAGATCCAGAGGCGAACTGACTTGTGGTATCTTGAGGCTGGAGTGATCCACCATAGGTGGTGCTTCCCTGCCATTTGAAGGGAGCAGAGGGTCCTTCCTGGGTGCCAGAGTTGCCTGTGAAGGTAGAGGTAAACTGCTTCTGTGAACTCTGGACTGCAGCAGACTGACTGGAGGCACCTTGGGGTGAGAATAGTGATACACTTGGATAGGAGGATGGAGACCCAGAGGCAAACTGATTTGAGGTATCTTGAGGCTGGAGTGATCCACCATAGGTGGTGCTTCCCTGCAGGGTGAATGGCTTAGAGGACCCTGACTGGGTGCCATAGCTAGAGGCAATCTGCTTCCGTGAACTCTGGACTGTAGCAGACTGACTGGAGGCACCTTGGGGTGAGAATAGTGATACACTTGGATAGGAGGATGGAGACCCAGAGGCAAACTGACTTGTGGTATCTTGAGGCTGGAGTGATCCACCGTAGGTGGTGCTTCCCTGCCATTTGAAGGGAACAGAGGGTCCTTCCTGGGTGCCAGAGTTGCCTGTGAAGGTAGAGGTAAACTGCTTCTGTGAACTCTGGACTGCAGCAGACTGACTGGAGGCACCTTGGGGTGAGAATAGTGATACACTTGGATAGTAGGATGGAGACCCAGAGGCAAACTGACTTGTGGTACCCTGAGGCTGGAGTGACCCACCATAAGTGGAGCTTCCCTGCAGAGTGAATGGCTTAGAGGACCCTGACTGGGTGCCATAGCTAGAAGCAATCTGCTTCCGTGAACTCTGGACTGTAGCAGACTGACTGGAGGCCCCTTGTGGCGAGGATAGTGATACACTTGGATAGTAGGATGGAGATCCAGAGGCGAACTGACTTGTGGTACCCTGAGGCTGGAGTGACCCACCATAAGTGGAGCTTCCCTGCAGAGTGAATGGCTTAAAGGACCCTGACTGGGTGCCATAGCTAGAGGCAATCTGCTTCCGTGAACTCTGGACTGTAGCAGACTGACTGGAGGCACCTTGGGGTGAGAATAGTGATACACTTGGATAGGAGGATGGAGACCCAGAGGCAAACTGATTTGAGGTACCTTGAGGCTGGAGTGACCCACCATAAGTGGAGCTTCCCTGCAGAGTGAATGGCTTAGAGGACCCTGACTGGGTGCCATAGCTAGAGGCAATCTGCTTCCGTGAACTTTGGACTGTAGCAGACTGACTGGAGGCCCCTTGTGGCGAGGATAGTGATACACTTGGATAGTAGGATGGAGACCCAGAGGCAAACTGACTTGTGGTACCTTGAGGCTGGACAGAACCACTGTAAGTGCTACTTATTCCATGGGAGGCAAAGCCAGTAGAGCCCCCAAACCAAGGACCAGAGCTACTTTTTGACTGGCTATAAACAGCTGGGTGTGATGACATGGGGGAACTCACATATTTGGTACGGGACGCAGGGGCATACAGACCCAGAGTGCCCTGAGGCTTCAGATAGAAGCTAGAAGTAGAACTACTACCTCCCTGCACAGGAAAAAAATTACTGGAAGTTAATTGAGTGGCAGACCTGCTCTGGGTGCTTGTAGACACACTAGGTGAACTTTGAACGCTTGTGGACTGGCTAGAAATGCTTTGAGAGAGACTACCCTGAGTGTCTAGAGGTGAAGCAGGACCTGTTGACTGTGAATCTGAACTGCTCTCAGAGCCAAGCATAAACAAGCTGGGAGTGCTTTGACCATTAGTAGACTGGCTAGAGACCTCCATTTGTGAGGGTAGAAGCTGACTGGAGTTGTCTTGTGATTGGGGAGACAAGTCAACATGAGAGCTAAGCCCTGCCACTTCCCCTTGAAAAGAAGAGCCAGAAGCTTCCAACAAACTGCCCGAACTTCCCTGAAAGCTAGAACTATACAAACCGGGGGTACTCTGGTCACTGGTAGACTGACTAGAAACAGATGAAGAACTGAGCATGTTATAGGAGCCTGGGTTATATTGACTCGAGGCACCTTGAGACTGAGGCGAGCCACTGTAACTGCTTTCACCCTGAGGGGAGATGGATTGACCAGAGCCTTCTGAAGCCAGCACTGGGCTACCTTGAGAAGTGTACGTGGCACCTGGAGCAGATGAACTGCTGTAAGAGATACTCTCCTGAGAGAACACAGGCAAAGTGGCTTCTGCTGATTTAGCACCAGAGGTTTCCAGGGAGCTGGACATGTACAAACTAGGGGAGCTTTCATCACTGGTGGACAGGCCAGAAGTGCCAAGTGTGGCAGGGAAGCTACTTTCTCCTTGTGTAGAAACACTAGTAGTATCTGTAGCGGCTGATCCAGAGGAACCCTGGAGCGATGTCAAACGGCCTGCATGCCGTTCATTTAAGGGTAGAGGCAAGGAAGCTAAAACAGAGCTGCTTGGAGCTGTCTGGGCATGGGACATTGATTCATGCCTGCTGGAAACACCACCTTTAACAAATTGGAGTAAGTTCAACCTTTTCAGGGGTCTGTTAGCGAATAAACTAGAGCCCACTTCTTCAGGCAAAATCCCAGTCACAGGGACCTCTGACACAGAAGACTGGACTGCACGAGGTGAGAACGTTCTGTCTGAAGCTTGGCCCCACCGGTGGCGGGCATCTGAATGAGCCCCACCTGTGAATTACACAAAATAGAAGACTTGTAGAAAAAGAAACCTCACAATTTAAAATCCTTTACGAGAGAAAATATAAAAAAAAACACCAAAAACATTAATCTTACCTTTAAATCCATGAGTATTACTCAAAAAGAGCAGGAAGATTACAAACAAGGGTAACCTAAAAGTAAATATATAAAATACATAAAGAAAATTAATTATTTGCTGAATCATTCACAAACCGAGATTGATTGAATAAACTCACTGTGTCCACCCTTTATCCATGGCAAACAAAAAACCCTGAGTACTCCAATGCCCCAACATTCACTTTCTCAAACCACCACACAGACACTACAATTGCAAACATATCTAACTGGAGATAAGTGTATTTTATAGGCCTTCATCAGTCCAATTAGGGCAAATAACTAATTAGATGAAACATTGTTCACCTGGGAAACTAACTGGCTGTTAAAAGATAATTGATGATGGTTTTATGAAGGCTCTGATTCCCTGTGCTGTTTAAACATTTTAAAGTGTGTAACTGTGTATTGTCTGCATAGGATATTCTCATACACTTTACACAAAATGTGACCTTTATAAATAGTTTTGTTTAATTGTCATAATGTAATACAAACTGTGCAGAGAGACAATTACTGATATACGGGGTAGGTAAGTTTTAGGATTGGGAACATACAGAAGAAAGAACAAAGCTCAGTTTATGCTAAATCGGGGGGAATTTAATGCTAAATTGCGTTTAAAAACAATCCTGTACCTTTTACCAACTTAGCAAGTTACATGGTTAGGCAAAAAAAAAAAAAAAAAGACAATATACACAATTTAACACACTGAGCAACTCACAAAAAAACGTCCACACTGCAGGGCAGCAACGATATTCATAACATGTTTGCTTTAATAAAAGAAATAAATACCAAGAACAGCAATGAAAACAACTTTGTAATCCATCAGTGTAGACTTGGTGTACTAGATTTGAGCAGAGAGATAGAGTAAAATCTATTTGATAGATTTGAGCAGAGAGACTGAGTAACAATCTATAAGTACCAAAATGTATTTACACCAGGTCAAGGTTTGATGATTTGATTCAAATCAGACAGAGTCACAGCTGATTGAAAGACAAAGTGAATGAACAAGGAAGGAAGTAAGAATAATGTTTGGAGTCTCAGGGATAAAGCTCAGTCAAAATGCTCTGAGGACTCCTGTTCAGCATCTCTTTGGGGAAGATTCTCAAGAGTTAGAGACTGTTTACCAGTTAGTTGAGCCAGAAAATTCAACATTTTTGATAATTATGTCTGAAAAATTCTCAGCAACAAGGCTTTTTCAACCCTGTTTAAATATAGGCCTATGCTGCACACTAGTGGTTATACTATGTATTACATTTTATTTTATTTATTTCAACCAGATAGCACAAATGCATTTTATGAAAAATAATAAAATGTGATTTTTACTTCTTATTTGTATTATTTTATATAGAAATAAATGGTGTATAATTTGTTATTTAGAAGATATGAGACTCTTCCTGTTTCCCTTTTTGTCATTATTTTATTTCATCAACTCCGTTCAAGAGACCCATTTGAAATGTAGCCTCTTCAATATATTGGCATCATGTTGAGAAAGTTTGGTGTGAATCGTATGAGGCTCCTTGGAGCAGTAGTTAAAAATTCAGAGCTTGATTCCAAAAATCCACATTCAAACAAAAATATCTAACTTCCTGTTGGTGACTGTAAATTAGAAAGTCGCCCGGCTCGATGAGAATAATATACAGTAATGTACCAAGTTTGTTGACTGTAGGTAAAACTAACCACCCACTTTGTGGCAGGGAAGTTTGTGACGCTACTTAGCCGCTCCTACACGCCCATTTTTAAGGCTTTGCCCATGTCTACTGGCTTACAACTCTGATGTGTGCGTGTCGAGTTTCATGCAATTTGAAGCATGCTAAGAGTCTCAGAAATACCCAAAAGAAATATAAAAAGTTTGATGCGTTGCCATAACAACAGTATTCAAGAATCCTTTCACAGGTTTACGTCTGCTTTACGAAAGTGACATGCTTCCATCTGCCATTTGGTGGCTCTATAACTGACTCACAATAGTCACATCCATGTCATCAGCTTCCTACAGCTAACACACAGCTGAAGTTTCATCAAATCTGGGAGATTTCGCACCGCGTAGTTCTACACGGACGAATGGTTCCCATAGGAACGTTTTCCTGGTTGCATTTGCACCGCCAGTAGGAACTCTGAAGTGACGTAAGCCACGCTTATGTGACTTATTTTGACAACGCCAGAGCCTAAGCACACAGTGCTCGCATGCTCCATGTTCATTAGTTTACGGTTTGTCTAACAGCCCTGTCTCATACATTATTAGAAAGAACTGTTATACGTAAATAAAAAAATAAAAAAAAAGTGTACACATGTCCAGTGTTGCTAGCTGAGCAGAAATACATAATCATGTTTTGCTTGGTCCCCTCAGTTGCGTTGGATTTTCCCCTCAGCGTGAAGGTTAAGAGGCCCATCTATCACTGTTTTCTATGTTTGTAGAGTTTCTGAAATAAATGGCTATAATCTGTGTGTTTACACAGCCTTTATAATAATGCATAATAGTGCGTTCGGCCAATCAGCGTACACTTACGTCACAGATAGTTCCTATATTGCTGGTTTAGACCCTACTCTGAAGGAGGAGCTAAATTAGTTCCTAGAACTAAAATCGTTCCTAGTTCCTGCGGTGCGAACACGCCAAAATCCAGGTACTTCCGCCTTTTTGTGTTGTAATAGGCCTAGCCCAACAAATGACTTGAGCAAAAATGTCCCCCCCTAGGCCAGTAGAAATAAGATGTCCCCCATCTAGGCCAGTAGAAATAAGGCTTTTTGTGGTACATGTCTGAACAGAAACCATGTAAACTGCAAGTAAAGACAACAAAAAACCCAAATATTTTAACAACATTTATTAAAAATCACATGACATTTCCAGTTATTTTTGGCCATAGCCATATTCTTTAACATTGATGGGGCCGACAGATGCTCTTTCCCAGCGTAGATCTGAGGAACAAATGATTAGTGAGAACTAAAGCCATGTATGACAATAACAACTTATCAGAGTTAGTCCAAACCTGTAAGCAGTTGATCACTTCCACTTCTGATGCTACACGTTGTGTCACAGCAGCCACACACCTGGTCAGAATCATCTGCAGACACCCACCTGACAAAACAAACCCTCAAATAAGTTAACGCAACCAATTCACCTGTACACTTATTTAGCGGGCAACATACCCATTAGCAGAGAATGAACAAGCTTTCTGTTCAGAACTTGGAGAGGTTGCTGCAGCCACCTTCAAAATGCATGTGATGTAGACCTGCAGAGACAATGGTTTGTACACCATGGCAGCATATCATACAAAGAGTTGCACAACTACAGGACATGCATACCAGCCCACTGTCTGCTTGCTGGAACCTGAACGCCTCTAGCTGAAACCCTAGCTTATCACCTTGAGTCCGGGGCATAAAGTGAGACGTGGAGCCTGTGAGCTTGGCATCAACCAGGCACCTGTGAACAGAACCCAGTTAGAAATCACACAACCCTTATGGAAGCTGGGATACATGAGGTAGCACCTCTTACCCATTATTCTCAATAAAGGAGTATCTGGGGACAGAAGCAACATCAGGGACTGCAGTAGCCACGCAGCGGTCCACAAACACACGGATGGGAACATGGCTGTACAAACGCACTGACGCTTCAAGATTTATCATGTCACCCAGGAAGTACTGGTTAGAAGGTCTCTCAAATCTCCAGTCATCTGAAAAAAAAAAAGTAAAATAATTATCTTAACAGATGATTCACAAGCATTCTACAAATCTGTATGGGCTACACCAACCAGTCATGAGCTTGAGGGAGAAGACAAAGACGTCCTCTGCAACCTCAGTTGAGGCATATGGGATCCAAGTGGGCATTAAGGCATCGCTGCTCACATTATGTGTTCTGTAGGAGTTAAACAAGCGGTCATCTCTTGCCCATAAACGGCAGGATTAGAACATTGGGTGAGCCTGAATTAATTGAATCCTCACCTTGGATAATGACACTCGATACCAACCACCGCACCACTGCTCCTGACAATAGGAACACCATATGAAGCCTCTTGTGGGGTGTACATAATGTTGAACCTATAGACAAGCTCATCCTCAGTCACCTAAACAGAAAGGTTAATAGAAGAACAGTCACATGGACAATTCAGAATACCTATGATTGTCACAACAGAACCTTACCATTGATGTACCGCTACATCCATGCAGTTCAGACTCAAAGATCAGCACTTGAGCAGAAGAATCCTCTCCAGTTGCAGTACAGCCTCCCAGTGTAAAACCAGAGGACAACAGTGGGTGCCCAGTCCCAAAGAAGTCCTTCATCACTTCCACATATACTGAATTCTCTCCACACTGAGCAGCTACACTGTTGGCAGGGACAGGATAAGGCAACTCAAAAGGAACGTCTGGCTGCTGCGGTTCCTCTGGTAGACTTGGAAAACTCCACGTCAGTGTCGCCACTGGACCCTGCAACAGCTCTTTTAATTGAACACCCATAAGATCTTGAGAAGACTTTCCAAAGTCAGTCCTGACTGGTGTCTGGACAGGAAACTGAGCGGGAAAACTTTGTGGTGCAAATGCAGTGTTACTGGGAACCAAAGACATCCTGGAATCAGCCTGTTGAGAAGCTTGAGCTAATGTTCTAGGCCTAAACTCGCTTGGACTCCGATTATGTGCTGCTCTTGCCCTCCATTGTGCTTCAGACAATCCAAGTGCAAGAATAAACACCAATCCGAATCCAACCTGCCAAAACCCCATTATTGCCAAGCTTGTTTCAATGACACATTAGGGTGCTACCATCCCAATTTATGCAGATGTAAATCAGAAAGGCTCCACCTCTCTCGTGACAAGCATCATTTTTCTCTAGACCTGCCAATTTACTCAATCAATATGTCACAGGTGAAAGTCATTGATTCTTTACTACGCAGAATAAAATGAATTTACATATAAGGGCATGTTATTAGTAGCTAAACCAAATGATTGCTTATTTTAGATAACAAAATGTCTTTAGATCAAAAAAGTCTTTTTGTTTCTTCCTTTTTTATTAATTCAGAAACATGGCCACAGACAGAATTGCACACTAGAGTATCCAGAATAATAAAGTTTAGTATGTTTCAGGTTTAGATTATAACAAACGTTCTTCCCTCACATCAACAGCAATCTTCACGGGGGTCTGAAATGGAGAAATTTAGTTCAGAATCAAAGGAATGCAGGATCATAACATTATTTGATTATAGATTCACTGATATTTTTTCTCCCCATTGCAACTGTTATGTTTAGGTTGATCAGAGTGTTTGTGGCATACTATACGCTGCTCAGCACTGAAAGACTATAATCTGAACAGTCTACTAAAACAATTTAATTTAAAATACAAAAGTTAAGCTCATTAGACATTAAGAACTTAAAAAAATGTTGGCGTTTGAAACATGACATAGCACACATTAAAAGATGCTGGAGAATGTTAAAGAAAATATAGTTAAGTTCACAAATAGTTTGTGAAGCAGCACAGTGATCTCGGTCACTATAGCGGTCCCTTTCTCCGTAGCGATCACGGTCTCTCCCGACTTGTCTGTCACCATGACGATAATGAAATTCTCCATGACGACCCCTGTCATCAGCATTTCTTTTGCTACGGGACCCTTCTTTTGAAGAAGAGCTAGAGTAAGAGTCTGAAACTGAGCGCTACTGAAGCCGCTCATTTTGGTCCCTGAGCTGAGGGCAGGGAGCGGCAGCATGGAGGAAACTGAGGAGGACGACGATGGAGAGTAGGACTGGTGGGCTCTGTCAGGCCCCTCAGGTGCTCTTGAAGGCAAATAACTTAGACTTCCTGCATGGGTCTACCCAGAGGAGCTGTAAGTTTAGGAGGAACGCCTTGATGCTCTGTGCGATACGATAATCGATACGCTGGCGTCAAATAGCGATATTTTTTTAAATAAAATAAGGCGCTCTAAATAGATTTCCCTGCTCCCAGCGTCGCTACTTCATGGGTCCTCGAGGTGGCGCTCAACATGTAAACGTGAAACGTGGACATAAGTTAACTAGCCTAAGAAAAAGAGGCTTTTATCGGGATGGTGGAAATCAGTGCGAGTAGCCTACAATAATAGATGCCCCAGTCATGTTTAAGTTCAAAGTCTATGTAGTTCAAAGTAGCTATGTGATTTCGGACGGAGCCATACTTTTTAAAATAGTTTGTCAAACAGAACAACCATAAACGTTGTTTGTTTAATTCAGCAATTTACGTTCCGCAATCATCAAAGAAATAAAAAGCTGTTTTTGCATTTTTTATTTAATTTTGTGTAAAAATGTATTTACGTCTGCAGTTGGATCAAAACATGAGAATTAAATTTCTCATGGAAGGTACAGTGTGTTGCATTCTGGGATAATTTGCATGTTATGGTAGTATGCTATTCTGAACATATCTATATACCCTTCTCAATCTTTCATTTTTATCAGTCATCCTGATTTGTGCATGTGTACTACCTAATGTAAACAATAAAGGCCTGTTCACACAAAGAATGATATCTACAAAGATAACTTTCGTAGCCTATCCTGTGATTCCTACCCCTAGTCACCACGTCATTTTTCACACGACCCCAGACTGAGCCCATACATGTGTACAAGAGGGATGGTCGTTTTAGTAGAAGTAACCACGCCCACGTCAAACATTCTGGCGCCCTGTTGCAAATGTGAATGGAAATTGGCTTGATAATGGACAACCAGACTCTAGAGAATCTTTTTGCATGTGTTTGGTTCCGATCGGGCAAAAAACCTAGGTTTAGCTCACAAAAGTATACAGGTTTCTTGAAAACATTCCCCTGAATTTTACCAGTATGACATCATTCCAAGACATGCTTTCTGTCAAGGATTCCAATGATATAAGACACTTGAGCCTGTGACAAATGGTTTAGGATTTATGACCCATTATGTACTTTTGATCATTGTAGCACCACCATCAGGTCGATTGGGGTGAGCCTCGGTGACACAATGTATGCAGAAGTTATAACACACTTCCTGTTTCCTTTTTTTTTGCCATAAATTTGTTGCCTTGCCACAGCCAAACCGTTCGGGATATTGAAAATCTGATCGAAAATTTGTTTGGCCCAATGAGATCAATAAGTGTATGAAGTTTGGCTACTTTAGGTAAAAAGGGGTGTGCTACAGAGCCCCTCAAATACAACCCATGACCCCACCATGTCATCTTGTGTGGTCACTTGTGTCATCAGTGACCCTGATGGCCGACAATTTCAACGTGTGCAAAGTGTTTTTGAGCAGGTTAATGACCCCAAATTAAGTGGATGAGTAAACAGTTTCTCATAAATGTGACTGAAAACATAATGTCATTGATATGACAATTGAATACAATAGAATCGAGATATTGCCACAATTTTAATGTTCATAAATAAGGATTTTATACACATTTGTAAGTCTGTAAAGTTGTTCATACGTAAATAATTGATGTTATAGTCCTGTCAATACGTCAATATTGTAGGTTTCAGTGTCTATGGGAACACAAGTAAATGTACGTGTGGCAAAATACATACGAATACTCATGAGAACATGTTGTCCATTTCTATCGGCATGGTATATCAAACACTGAATTTCTTAAGTACAATGGACCAAACATGTTATGGACCAGACAAAGAGGGCAGGATTTTATTGTTTTTGTCCTGACATTTTCCTCTCGCTGGGAATCTTCAGCTGTAAGATGGGATGTTAAGAAGTGAACTTTGGCACATTGGTTTCTCCCACTTAAACCCTGTAGCCCCACCAACTACTACACAGACTTCAGTTTATAACAAATCTTTTAGTCTAGAAGCTATTTTTAATCTTCAGTTTTTAACCTCAGGTTAAGTTCAGTAAAGTTATTGATTTGAATCTCTGGCCAGTAGATCATTTTTGCAATGGTTTTTCACTTGCCCAATAAACTTAAAATTTGATCAACCATGTATTAAATTCTTTATTTGAATCAATGGACAAACCAATGAATATTAATAGATCTGGCATAAGTGCAAAAACATTCAAATTTGAGGTTCTATCCTTTGAATGTAGCTTAAACACAAAACAGCACAAGAAAAAAACCTGTTACAAACATTTATTAGATTTTATATTCTGGAAGACATCACTTTGCATAATGTAGCTGTTTTATAGAGTCCCTTAGCCCTTTACGGAGTATAGCTGATTGAGGAATGGTCGATTGTATAGCTGGACATCTGACCCAGATTCACGTAGAGCCTGCGCAGTCTGTGGGATACCAGAGAACATGCCAACAGATGATGCTTGGGCACTCAAGCCTAGAGATGGAGTTAGGTTTGAACCTGTGGGGCGTTGCATGGCCACAAAATGCTCAGATATCTGGTTACTGCTTGTAGAGTCAGAAGGAGCTTGAGATGGGAGTCTAGAGGGTCTTTCAACTACACCAATGAGACCCAGGGTTCGCAGAGAGTCTGAGCTATACAGGCCATTTGACCGCTTATCACTGGTAGACTGGCTAGAAACAGCTAGGGGAGAGGAAGCAAGCTTGGCATATGCATGAGACCCAGGGGTGTACTTGCTAGAGGGGCTTTGAGAATGAAGAGAAAAGCCACCATATCTGCTGCTACCACCCTGTGCAGAAACAAACGGTCCAGGATCTCCTGAAGATGAGCCTCCTGCTGATGACAGGGAAGGAAACAAACTCTGCATTGGAGAGCTTTGAGACAGAGAGCTGCCCTGTGATGCAGCTGCACCTGAGGTCTGAATACCTCATGAAGGCTGCCATCTTTGAGACTTTTGGCTTTGGGACCCAGAAAAGCTTTGAAATGCTTGGCTGGACTGGTCGGCAACACCTTGGGGCGAGGACAACGATACACAATGACCATTATAGGAGGATGGAGACCCAGAGGCAAACTGACTTGTGGTATCTTGAGGCTGGAGTGATCCACCATAGGTGGTGCTTCCCTGAAGGGTGAATGGCTTAGAGGACCCTGACTGGGTGCCATAGCTAGAGGTGAACTGCTTCCGTGAACTCTGGACTGTAGCAGACTGACTGGAGGCCCCTTGTGGCGAGGATAGTGATACACTTGGATAGTAGGATGGAGATCCAGAGGCGAACTGACTTGTGGTATCTTGAGGCTGGAGCGATCCACCATAGGTGGTGCTTCCCTGCCATTTGAAGGGAGCAGAGGGTCCTTCCTGGGTGCCAGAGTTGACTGTGAAGGTAGAGGTAAACTGCTTCTGTGAAGTCTGTACTGCAGCAGACTGACTGGAGGCACCTTGGGGTGAGAATAGTGATACACTTGGATAGTAGGATGGAGACCCAGAGGCAAACTGACTTGTGGTACCTTGAGGCTGGAGTGACCCACCATAAGTGGAGCTTCCCTGCAGAGTGAATGGCTTAGAGGACCCTGACTGGGTGCCATAGCTAGAGGCAATCTGCTTCCGTGAACTCTGGACTGTAGCAGACTGACTGGAGGCCCCTTGTGGCGAGGATAGTGATACACTTGGATAGTAGGATGGAGATCCAGAAGCGAACTGACTTGTGGTATCTTGAGGCTGGAGTGATCCACCATAGGTGGTGCTTCCCTGCCATTTGAAGGGAGCAGAGGGTCCTTCCTGGGTGCCAGAGTTGCCTGTGAAGGTAGAGGTAAACTGCTTCTGTGAACTCTGGACTGCAGCAGACTGACTGGAGGCACCTTGGGGTGAGAATAGTGATACACTTGGATAGGAGGATGGAGACCCAGAGGCAAACTGATTTGAGGTATCTTGAGGCTGGAGTGATCCACCATAGGTGGTGCTTCCCTGCAGGGTGAATGGCTTAGAGGACCCTGACTGGGTGCCATAGCTAGAGGCAATCTGCTTCCGTGAACTCTGGACTGTAGCAGACTGACTGGAGGCACCTTGGGGTGAGAATAGTGATACACTTGGATAGGAGGATGGAGACCCAGAGGCAAACTGATTTGAGGTATCTTGAAGCTGGAGTGATCCACCATAAGTGGTGCTTCCCTGCAGGGTGAATGGCTTAGAGGACCCTGACTGGGTGCCATAGCTAGAGGTGAACTGCTTCCGTGAACTCTGTACTGTAGCAGACTGACTGGAGGCACCTTGGGGTGAGAATAGTGATACACTTGGATAGGAGGATGGAGACCCAGAGGCAAACTGACTTGTGGTATCTTGAGGCTGGAGTGATCCACCATAGGTGGTGCTTCCCTGCCATTTGAAGGGAACAGAGGGTCCTTCCTGGGTGCCAGAGTTGCCTGTGAAGGTAGAGGTAAACTGCTTCTGTGAACTCTGGACTGCAGCAGACTGACTGGAGGCACCTTGGGGTGAGAATAGTGATACACTTGGATAGTAGGATGGAGACCCAGAGGCAAACTGACTTGTGGTACCCTGAGGCTGGAGTGACCCACCATAAGTGGAGCTTCCCTGCAGAGTGAATGGCTTAGAGGACCCTGACTGGGTGCCATAGCTAGAGGCAATCTGCTTCCGTGAACTCTGGACTGTAGCAGACTGACTGGAGGCACCTTGGGGTGAGAATAGTGATACACTTGGATAGGAGGATGGAGACCCAGAGGCAAACTGATTTGAGGTACCTTGAGGCTGGAGTGACCCACCATAAGTGGAGCTTCCCTGCAGAGTGAATGGCTTAGAGGACCCTGACTGGGTGCCATAGCTAGAGGCAATCTGCTTCCGTGAACTTTGGACTGTAGCAGACTGACTGGAGGCCCCTTGTGGCGAGGATAGTGATACACTTGGATAGTAGGATGGAGACCCAGAGGCAAACTGACTTGTGGTACCTTGAGGCTGGACAGAACCACTGTAAGTGCTACTTATTCCATGGGAGGCAAAGCCAGTAGAGCCCCCAAACCAAGGACCAGAGCTACTTTTTGACTGGCTATAAACAGCTGGGTGTGATGACATGGGGGAACTCACATATTTGGTACGGGACGCAGGGGCATACAGACCCAGAGTGCCCTGAGGCTTCAGATAGAAGCTAGAAGTAGAACTACTACCTCCCTGCACAGGAAAAAAATTACTGGAAGTTAATTGAGTGGCAGACCTGCTCTGGGTGCTTGTAGACACACTAGGTGAACTTTGAACGCTTGTGGACTGGCTAGAAATGCTTTGAGAGAGACTACCCTGAGTGTCTAGAGGTGAAGCAGGACCTGTTGACTGTGAATCTGAACTGCTCTCAGAGCCAAGCATAAACAAGCTGGGAGTGCTTTGACCATTAGTAGACTGGCTAGAGACCTCCATTTGTGAGGGTAGAAGCTGACTGGAGTTGTCTTGTGATTGGGGAGACAAGTCAACATGAGAGCTAAGCCCTGCCACTTCCCCTTGAAAAGAAGAGCCAGAAGCTTCCAACAAACTGCCCGAACTTCCCTGAAAGCTAGAACTATACAAACCGGGGGTACTCTGGTCACTGGTAGACTGACTAGAAACAGATGAAGAACTGAGCATGTTATAGGAGCCTGGGTTATATTGACTCGAGGCACCTTGAGACTGAGGCGAGCCACTGTAACTGCTTTCACCCTGAGGGGAGATGGATTGACCAGAGCCTTCTGAAGCCAGCACTGGGCTACCTTGAGAAGTGTACGTGGCACCTGGAGCAGATGAACTGCTGTAAGAGATACTCTCCTGAGAGAACACAGGCAAAGTGGCTTCTGCTGATTTAGCACCAGAGGTTTCCAGGGAGCTGGACATGTACAAACTAGGGGAGCTTTCATCACTGGTGGACAGGCCAGAAGTGACAAGTGTGGCAGGGAAGCTACTTTCTCCTTGTGTAGAAACACTAGTAGTATCTGTAGCGGCTGATCCAGAGGAACCCTGGAGCGATGTCAAACGGCCTGCATGCCGTTCATTTAAGGGTAGAGGCAAGGAAGCTAAAACAGAGCTGCTTGGAGCTGTCTGGGCATGGGACATTGATTCATGCCTGCTGGAAACACCACCTTTAACAAATTGGAGTAAGTTCAACCTTTTCAGGGGTCTGTTAGCGAATAAACTAGAGCCCACTTCTTCAGGCAAAATCCCAGTCACAGGGACCTCTGACACAGAAGACTGGACTGCACGAGGTGAGAACGTTCTGTCTGAAGCTTGGCCCCACCGGTGGCGGGCATCTGAATGAGCCCCACCTGTGAATTACACAAAATAGAAGACTTGTAGAAAAAGAAACCTCACAATTTAAAATCCTTTACGAGAGAAAATATAAAAAAAAACACCAAAAACATTAATCTTACCTTTAAATCCATGAGTATTACTCAAAAAGAGCAGGAAGATTACAAACAAGGGTAACCTAAAAGTAAATATATAAAATACATAAAGAAAATTAATTATTTGCTGAATCATTCACAAACCGAGATTGATTGAATAAACTCACTGTGTCCACCCTTTATCCATGGCAAACAAAAAACCCTGAGTACTCCAATGCCCCAACATTCACTTTCTCAAACCACCACACAGACACTACAATTGCAAACATATCTAATTGGAGATAAGTGTATTTTATAGGCCTTCATCAGTCCAATTAGGGCAAATAACTAATTAGATGAAACATTGTTCACCTGGGAAACTAACTGGCTGTTAAAAGATAATTGATGATGGTTTTATGAAGGCTCTGATTCCCTGTGCTGTTTAAACATTTTAAAGTGTGTAACTGTGTATTGTCTGCATAGGATATTCTCATACACTTTACACAAAATGTGACCTTTATAAATAGTTTTGTTTAATTGTCATAATGTAATACAAACTGTGCAGAGAGACAATTACTGATATACGGGGTAGGTAAGTTTTAGGATTGGGAACATACAGAAGAAAGAACAAAGCTCAGTTTATGCTAAATCGGGGGGAATTTAATGCTAAATTGCGTTTAAAAACAATCCTGTACCTTTTACCAACTTAGCAAGTTACATGGTTAGGCAAAAAAAAAAAAAAAAGACAATATACACAATTTAACACACTGAGCAACTCACAAAAAAACGTCCACACTGCAGGGCAGCAACGATATTCATAACATGTTTGCTTTAATAAAAGAAATAAATACCAAGAACAGCAATGAAAACAACTTTGTAATCCATCAGTGTAGACTTGGTGTACTAGATTTGAGCAGAGAGATAGAGTAAAATCTATTTGATAGATTTGAGCAGAGAGACTGAGTAACAATCTATAAGTACCAAAATGTATTTACACCAGGTCAAGGTTTGATGATTTGATTCAAATCAGACAGAGTCACAGCTGATTGAAAGACAAAGTGAATGAACAAGGAAGGAAGTAAGAATAATGTTTGGAGTCTCAGGGATAAAGCTCAGTCAAAATGCTCTGAGGACTCCTGTTCAGCATCTCTTTGGGGAAGATTCTCAAGAGTTAGAGACTGTTTACCAGTTAGTTGAGCCAGAAAATTCAACATTTTTGATAATTATGTCTGAAAAATTCTCAGCAACAAGGCTTTTTCAACCCTGTTTAAATATAGGCCTATGCTGCACACTAGTGGTTATACTATGTATTACATTTTATTTTATTTATTTCAACCAGATAGCACAAATGCATTTTATGAAAAATAATAAAATGTGATTTTTACTTCTTATTTGTATTATTTTATATAGAAATAAATGGTGTATAATTTGTTATTTAGAAGATATGAGACTCTTCCTGTTTCCCTTTTTGTCATTATTTTATTTCATCAACTCCGTTCAAGAGACCCATTTGAAATGTAGCCTCTTCAATATATTGGCATCATGTTGAGAAAGTTTGGTGTGAATCGTATGAGGCTCCTTGGAGCAGTAGTTAAAAATTCAGAGCTTGATTCCAAAAATCCACATTCAAACAAAAATATCTAACTTCCTGTTGGTGACTGTAAATTAGAAAGTCGCCCGGCTCGATGAGAATAATATACAGTAATGTACCAAGTTTGTTGACTGTAGGTAAAACTAACCACCCACTTTGTGGCAGGGAAGTTTGTGACGCTACTTAGCCGCTCCTACACGCCCATTTTTAAGGCTTTGCCCATGTCTACTGGCTTACAACTCTGATGTGTGCGTGTCGAGTTTCATGCAATTTGAAGCATGCTAAGAGTCTCAGAAATACCCAAAAGAAATATAAAAAGTTTGATGCGTTGCCATAACAACAGTATTCAAGAATCCTTTCACAGGTTTACGTCTGCTTTACGAAAGTGACATGCTTCCATCTGCCATTTGGTGGCTCTATAACTGACTCACAATAGTCACATCCATGTCATCAGCTTCCTACAGCTAACACACAGCTGAAGTTTCATCAAATCTGGGAGATTTCGCACCGCGTAGTTCTACACGGACGAATGGTTCCCATAGGAACGTTTTCCTGGTTGCATTTGCACCGCCAGTAGGAACTCTGAAGTGACGTAAGCCACGCTTATGTGACTTATTTTGACAACGCCAGAGCCTAAGCACACAGTGCTCGCATGCTCCATGTTCATTAGTTTACGGTTTGTCTAACAGCCCTGTCTCATACATTATTAGAAAGAACTGTTATATGTAAATAAAAAAATAAATAAAAAGTGTACACATGTCCAGTGTTGCTAGCTGAGCAGAAATACATAATCATGTTTTGCTTGGTCCCCTCAGTTGCGTTGGATTTTCCCCTCAGCGTGAAGGTTAAGAGGCCCATCTATCACTGTTTTCTATGTTTGTAGAGTTTCTGAAATAAATGGCTATAATCTGTGTGTTTACACAGCCTTTATAATAATGCATAATAGTGCGTTCGGCCAATCAGCGTACACTTACGTCACAGATAGTTCCTATATTGCTGGTTTAGACCCTACTCTGAAGGAGGAGCTAAATTAGTTCCTAGAACTAAAATCGTTCCTAGTTCCTGCGGTGCGAAGACGCCAAAATCCAGGTACTTCCGCCTTTTTGTGTTGTAATAGGCCTAGCCCAACAAATGACTTGAGCAAAAATGTCCCCCCCTAGGCCAGTAGAAATAAGATGTCCCCCATCTAGGCCAGTAGAAATAAGGCTTTTTGTGGTACATGTCTGAACAGAAACCATGTAAACTGCAAGTAAAGAGAACAAAAAACCCAAATATTTTAACAACATTTATTAAAAAATCACATGACATTTCCAGTTATTTTTGGCCATAGCCATATTCTTTAACATTGATGGGGCCGACAGATGCTCTTTCCCAGCGTAGATCTGAGGAACAAATGATTAGTGAGAACTAAAGCCATGTATGACAATAACAACTTATCAGAGTTAGTCCAAACCTGTAAGCAGTTGATCACTTCCACTTCTGATGCTACACGTTGTGTCACAGCAGCCACACACCTGGTCAGAATCATCTGCAGACACCCACCTGACAAAACAAACCCTCAAATAAGTTAACGCAACCAATTCACCTGTACACTTATTTAGCGGGCAACATACCCATTAGCAGAGAATGAACAAGCTTTCTGTTCAGAACTTGGAGAGGTTGCTGCAGCCACCTTCAAAATGCATGTGATGTAGACCTGCAGAGACAATGGTTTGTACACCATGGCAGCATATCATACAAAGAGTTGCACAACTACAGGACATGCATACCAGCCCACTGTCTGCTTGCTGGAACCTGAACGCCTCTAGCTGAAACCCTAGCTTATCACCTTGAGTCCGGGGCATAAAGTGAGACGTGGAGCCTGTGAGCTTGGCATCAACCAGGCACCTGTGAACAGAACCCAGTTAGAAATCACACAACCCTTATGGAAGCTGGGATACATGAGGTAGCACCTCTTACCCATTATTCTCAATAAAGGAGTATCTGGGGACAGAAGCAACATCAGGGACTGCAGTAGCCACGCAGCTGTCCACAAACACACGGATGGGAACATGGCTGTACAAACGCACTGACGCTTCAAGATTTATCATGTCACCCAGGAAGTACTGGTTAGAAGGTCTCTCAAATCTCCAGTCATCTGAAAAAAAAAAAAAGTAAAATAATTATCTTAACAGATGATTCACAAGCATTCTACAAATCTGTATGGGCTACACCAACCAGTCATGAGCTTGAGGGAGAAGACAAAGACGTCCTCTGCAACCTCAGTTGAGGCATATGGGATCCAAGTGGGCATTAAGGCATCGCTGCTCACATTATGTGTTCTGTAGGAGTTAAACAAGCGGTCATCTCTTGCCCATAAACGGCAGGATTAGAACATTGGGTGAGCCTGAATTAATTGAATCCTCACCTTGGATAATGACACTCGATACCAACCACCGCACCACTGCTCCTGACAATAGGAACACCATATGAAGCCTCTTGTGGGGTGTACATAATGTTGAACCTATAGACAAGCTCATCCTCAGTCACCTAAACAGAAAGGTTAATAGAAGAACAGTCACATGGACGGTTCAGAATACCTATGATTGTCACAACAGAACCTTACCATTGATGTACCGCTACATCCATGCAGTTCAGACTCAAAGATCAGCACTTGAGCAGAAGAATCCTCTCCAGTTGCAGTACAGCCTCCCAGTGTAAAACCAGAGGACAACAGTGGGTGCCCAGTCCCAAAGAAGTCCTTCATCACTTCCACATATACTGAATTCTCTCCACACTGAGCAGCTACACTGTTGGCAGGGACAGGATAAGGCAACTCAAAAGGAACGTCTGGCTGCTGCGGTTCCTCTGGTAGACTTGGAAAACTCCACGTCAGTGTCGCCACTGGACCCTGCAACAGCTCTTTTAATTGAACACCCATAAGATCTTGAGAAGACTTTCCAAAGTCAGTCCTGACTGGTGTCTGGACAGGAAACTGAGCGGGAAAACTTTGTGGTGCAAATGCAGTGTTACTGGGAACCAAAGACATCCTGGAATCAGCCTGTTGAGAAGCTTGAGCTAATGTTCTAGGCCTAAACTCGCTTGGACTCCGATTATGTGCTGCTCTTGCCCTCCATTGTGCTTCAGACAATCCAAGTGCAAGAATAAACACCAATCCGAATCCAACCTGCCAAAACCCCATTATTGCCAAGCTTGTTTCAATGACACATTAGGGTGCTACCATCCCAATTTATGCAGATGTAAATCAGAAAGGCTCCACCTCTCTCGTGACAAGCATCATTTTTCTCTAGACCTGCCAATTTACTCAATCAATATGTCACAGGTGAAAGTCATTGATTCTTTACTACGCAGAATAAAATGAATTTACATATAAGGGCATGTTATTAGTCGCTAAACCAAATGATTGCTTATTTTAGATAACAAAATGTCTTTAGATCAAAAAAGTCTTTTTGTTTCTTCCTTTTTTATTAATTCAGAAACATGGCCACAGACAGAATTGCACACTAGAGTATCCAGAATAATAAAGTTTAGTATGTTTCAGGTTTAGATTATAACAAACGTTCTTCCCTCACATCAACAGCAATCTTCACGGGGGTCTGAAATGAAGAAATTTAGTTCAGAATCAAAGGAATGCAGGATCATAACATTATTTGATAATAGATTCACTGATATTTTTTCTCCCCATTGCAACTGTTATGTTTAGGTTGATCAGAGTGTTTGTGGCATACTATACGCTGCTCAGCACTGAAAGACTATAATCTGAACAGTCTACTAAAACAATTTAATTTAAAATACAAAAGTTAAGCTCATTAGACATTAAGAACTTAAAAAAATGTTGGCGTTTGAAACATGACATAGCACACATTAAAACATGCTGGAGAATGTTAAAGAAAATATAGTTAAGTTCACAAATAGTTTGTGAAGCAGCACAGTGATCTCGGTCACTATAGCGGTCCCTTTCTCCGTAGCGATCACGGTCTCTCCCGACTTGTCTGTCACCATGACGATAATGAAATTCTCCATGACGACCCCTGTCATCAGCATTTCTTTTGCTACGGGACCCTTCTTTTGAAGAAGAGCTAGAGTAAGAGTCTGAAACTGAGCGCTACTGAAGCCGCTCATTTTGGTCCCTGAGCTGAGGGCAGGGAGCGGCAGCATGGAGGAAACTGAGGAGGACGACGATGGAGAGTAGGACTGGTGGGCTCTGTCAGGCCCCTCAGGTGCTCTTGAAGGCAAATAACTTAGACTTCCTGCATGGGTCTACCCAGAGGAGTAAGTTTAGGAGGAACGCCTTGATGCTCTGTGCGATACGATAATCGATACGCTGGCGTCAAATAGCGATATTTTTTTAAATAAAATAAGGCGCTCTAAATAGATTTCCCTGCTCCCAGCGTCGCTACTTCATGGGTCCTCGAGGTGGCGCTCAACATGTAAACGTGAAACGTGGACATAAGTTAACTAGCCTAAGAAAAAGAGGCTTTCATCGGGATGGTGGAAATCAGTGCGAGTAGCCTACAATAATAGATGCCCCAGTCATGTTTAAGTTCAAAGTCTATGTAGTTCAAAGTAGCTATGTGATTTCGGACGGAGCCATACTTTTTAAAATAGTTTGTCAAACAGAACAACCATAAACGTTGTTTGTTTAATTCAGCAATTTACGTTCCGCAATCATCAAAGAAATAAAAAGCTGTTTTTGCATTTTTTATTTAATTTTGTGTAAAAATGTATTTACGTCTGCAGTTGGATCAAAACATGAGAATTAAATTTCTCATGGAAGGTACAGTGTGTTGCATTCTGGGATAATTTGCATGTTATGGTAGTATGCTATTCTGAACATATCTATATACCCTTCTCAATCTTTCATTTTTATCAGTCATCCTGATTTGTGCATGTGTACTACCTAATGTAAACAATAAAGGCCTGTTCACACAAAGAATGATATCTACAAAGATAACTTTCGTAGCCTATCCTGTGATTCCTACCCCTAGTCACCACGTCATTTTTCACACGACCCCAGACTGAGCCCATACATGTGTACAAGAGGGATGGTCGTTTTAGTAGAAGTAACCACGCCCACGTCAAACATTCTGGCGCCCTGTTGCAAATGTGAATGGAAATTGGCTTGATAATGGACAACCAGACTCTAGAGAATCTTTTTGCATGTGTTTGGTTCCGATCGGGCAAAAAACCTAGGTTTAGCTCACAAAAGTATACAGGTTTCTTGAAAACATTCCCCTGAATTTTACCAGTATGACATCATTCCAAGACATGCTTTCTGTCAAGGATTCCAATGATATAAGACACTTGAGCCTGTGACAAATGGTTTAGGATTTATGACCCATTATGTACTTTTGATCATTGTAGCACCACCATCAGGTCGATTGGGGTGAGCCTCGGTGACACAATGTATGCAGAAGTTATAACACACTTCCTGTTTCCTTTTTTTTTGCCATAAATTTGTTGCCTTGCCACAGCCAAACCGTTCGTGATATTGAAAATCTGATCGAAAATTTGTTTGGCCCAATGAGATCAATAAGTGTATGAAGTTTGGCTACTTTAGGTAAAAAGGGGTGTGCTACAGAGCCCCTCAAATACAACCCATGACCCCACCATGTCATCTTGTGTGGTCACTTGTGTCATCAGTGACCCTGATGGCCGACAATTTCAACGTGTGCAAAGTGTTTTTGAGCAGGTTAATGACCCCAAATTAAGTGGATGAGTAAACAGTTTCTCATAAATGTGACTGAAAACATAATGTCATTTATATGACAATTGAATACAATAGAATCGAGATATTGCCACAATTTTAATGTTCATAAATAAGGATTTTATACACATTTGTAAGTCTGTAAAGTTGTTCATACGTAAATAATTGATGTTATAGTCCTGTCAATACGTCAATATTGTAGGTTTCAGTGTCTATGGGAACACAAGTAAATGTACGTGTGGCAAAATACATACGAATACTCATGAGAACATGTTGTCCATTTCTATCGGCATGGTATATCAAACACTGAATTTCTTAAGTACAATGGACCAAACATGTTATGGACCAGACAAAGAGGGCAGGATTTTATTGTTTTTGTCCTGACATTTTCCTCTCGCTGGGAATCTTCAGCTGTAAGATGGGATGTTAAGAAGTGAACTTTGGCACATTGGTTTCTCCCACTTAAACCCTGTAGCCCCACCAACTACTACACAGACTTCAGTTTATAACAAATCTTTTAGTCTAGAAGCTATTTTTAATCTTCAGTTTTTAACCTCAGGTTAAGTTCAGTAAAGTTATTGATTTGAATCTCTGGCCAGTAGATCATTTTTGCAATGGTTTTTCACTTGCCCAATAAACTTAAAATTTGATCAACCATGTATTAAATTATTTGAATCAATGGACAAACCAATGAATATTAATAGATCTGGCATAAGTGCAAAAACATTCAAATTTGAGGTTCTATCCTTTGAATGTAGCTTAAACACAAAACAGCACAAGAAAAAAACCTGTTACAAACATTTATTAGATTTTATATTCTGGAAGACATCACTTTGCATAATGTAGCTGTTTTATAGAGTCCCTTAGCCCTTTACGGAGTATAGCTGATTGAGGAATGGTCGATTGTATAGCTGGACATCTGACCCAGATTCACGTAGAGCCTGCGCAGTCTGTGGGATACCAGAGAACATGCCAACAGATGATGCTTGGGCACTCAAGCCTAGAGATGGAGTTAGGTTTGAACCTGTGGGGCGTTGCATGGCCACAAAATGCTCAGATATCTGGTTACTGCTTGTAGAGTCAGAAGGAGCTTGAGATGGGAGTCTAGAGGGTCTTTCAACTACACCAATGAGACCCAGGGTTCGCAGAGAGTCTGAGCTATACAGGCCATTTGACCGCTTATCACTGGTAGACTGGCTAGAAACAGCTAGGGGAGAGGAAGCAAGCTTGGCATATGCATGAGACCCAGGGGTGTACTTGCTAGAGGGGCTTTGAGAATGAAGAGAAAAGCCACCATATCTGCTGCTACCACCCTGTGCAGAAACAAACGGTCCAGGATCTCCTGAAGATGAGCCTCCTGCTGATGACAAGGAAACAAACTCTGCATTGGAGAGCTTTGAGACAGAGAGCTGCCCTGTGATGCAGCTGCACCTGAGGTCTGAATACCTCGTGAAGGCTGCCATCTTTGAGACTATTGGCTTTGGGACCCAGAAAAGCTTTGAAATGCTTGGCTGGACTGGTCGGCAACACCTTGGGGCGAGGACAACGATACACAATGACCATTATAGGAGGATGGAGACCCAGAGGCAAACTGACTTGTGGTATCTTGAGGCTGGAGTGATCCACCATAGGTGGTGCTTCCCTGCAGGGTGAATGGCTTAGAGGACCCTGACTGGGTGCCATAGCTAGAGGTGAACTGCTTCCGTGAACTCTGGACTGTAGCAGACTGACTGGAGGCACCTTGGGGTGAGAATAGTGATACACTTGGATAGGATGATGGAGACCCAGAGGCAAACTGATTTGAGGTATCTTGAGGCTGGAGTGATCCACCATAGGTGGTGCTTCCCTGCAGGGTGAATGGCTTAGAGGACCCTGACTGGGTGCCATAGCTAGAGGTGAACTGCTTCCGTGAACTCTGGACTGTAGCAGACTGACTGGAGGCCCCTTGTGGCGAGGATAGTGATACACTTGGATAGTAGGATGGAGATCCAGAGGCGAACTGACTTGTGGTATCTTGAGGCTGGAGTGATCCACCATAGGTGGTGCTTCCCTGCCATTTGAAGGGAGCAGAGGGTCCTTCCTGGGTGCCAGAGTTGCCTGTGAAGGTAGAGGTAAACTGCTTCTGTGAACTCTGGACTGCAGCAGACTGACTGGAGGCACCTTGGGGTGAGAATAGTGATACACTTGGATAGGAGGATGGAGACCCAGAGGCAAACTGATTTGAGGTATCTTGAGGCTGGAGTGATCCACCATAGGTGGTGCTTCCCTGCAGGGTGAATGGCTTAGAGGACCCTGACTGGGTGCCATAGCTAGAGGTGAACTGCTTCCGTGAACTCTGGACTGTAGCAGACTGACTGGAGGCACCTTGGGGTGAGAATAGTGATACACTTGGATAGGAGGATGGAGACCCAGAGGCAAACTGATTTGAGGTATCTTGAGGCTGGAGTGATCCACCATAGGTGGTGCTTCCCTGCTGGGTGAATGGCTTAGAGGACCCTGACTGGGTGCCATAGCTAGAGGTGAACTGCTTCCGTGAACTCTGGACTGTAGCAGACTGACTGGAGGCACCTTGGGGTGAGAATAGTGATACACTTGGATAGGAGGATGGAGACCCAGAGGCAAACTGATTTGAGGTATCTTGAGGCTGGAGTGATCCACCATAGGTGGTGCTTCCCTGCTGGGTGAATGGCTTAGAGGACCCTGACTGGGTGCCATAGCTAGAGGTAAACTGCTTCCGTGAACTCTGGACTGTAGCAGACTGACTGGAGGCACCTTGGGGTGAGAATAGTGATACACTTGGATAGGAGGATGGAGACCCAGAGGCAAACTGATTTGAGGTATCTTGAAGCTGGAGTGATCCACCATAAGTGGTGCTTCCCTGCAGGGTGAATGGCTTAGAGGACCCTGACTGGGTGCCATAGCTAGAGGTGAACTGCTTCTGTGAACTCTGTACTGTAGCAGACTGACTGGAGGCACCTTGGGGTGAGAATAGTGATACACTTGGATAGGAGGATGGAGACCCAGAGGCAAACTGACTTGTGGTATCTTGAGGCTGGAGTGATCCACCATAGGTGGTGCTTCCCTGCCATTTGAAGGGAACAGAGGGTCCTTCCTGGGTGCCAGAGTTGCCTGTGAAGGTAGAGGTAAACTGCTTCTGTGAACTCTGGACTGCAGCAGACTGACTGGAGGCACCTTGGGGTGAGAATAGTGATACACTTGGATAGTAGGATGGAGACCCAGAGGCAAACTGACTTGTGGTACCCTGAGGCTGGAGTGACCCACCATAAGTGGAGCTTCCCTGCAGAGTGAATGGCTTAGAGGACCCTGACTGGGTGCCATAGCTAGAGGCAATCTGCTTCCGTGAACTCTGGACTGTAGCAGACTGACTGGAGGCCCCTTGTGGCGAGGATAGTGATACACTTGGATAGTAGGATGGAGATCCAGAGGCGAACTGACTTGTGGTATCTTGAGGCTGGAGTGATCCACCATAGGTGGTGCTTCCCTGCCATTTGAAGGGAGCAGAGGGTCCTTCCTGGGTGCCAGAGTTGCCTGTGAAGGTAGAGGTAAACTGCTTCTGTGAACTCTGGACTGCAGCAGACTGACTGGAGGCACCTTGGGGTGAGAATAGTGATACACTTGGATAGTAGGATGGAGACCCAGAGGCAAACTGACTTGTGGTACCTTGAGGCTGGACAGAACCACTGTAAGTGCTACTCATTCCCTGGGAGGAAAAGCCAGTAGAGCCCCCAAACCAAGGACCAGAGCTACTTTTTGACTGGCTATAAACAGCTGGGTGTGATGACATGGGGGAACTCACATATTTGGTATGGGACGCAGGGGCATACAGACCCAGAGTGCCCTGAGGCTTCAGATATAAGCTAGAAGTAGAACTACTACCTCCCTGCACAGGAAAAAAATTACTGGAAGTTAATTGAGTGGCAGACCTGCTCTGGGTGCTTGTAGACACACTAGGTGAACTTTGAACGCTTGTGGACTGGCTAGAAATGCTTTGAGAGAGACTACCCTGAGTGTCTAGAGGTGAAGCTGGACCTGTTGACTGTGAATCTGAACTGCTCTCAGAGCCAAGCATAAACAAGCTGGGAGTGCTTTGACCATTAGTAGACTGGCTAGAGACCTTCATGGGTGAGGGTAGAAGCTGACTGGAGTTGTCTTGTGATTGGGGAGACAAGTCAACATGAGAGCTAAGCCCTGCCACTTCCCCTTGAAAAGAGCCAGAAGCTTCCAACAAACTGCCCGAACTTCCCTGAAAGCTAGAACTATACAAACCGGGGGTACTCTGGTCACTGGTAGACTGACTAGAAACAGATGAAGAACTGAGCATGTTATAGGAGCCTGGGTTATATTGACTCGAGGCACCTTGAGACTGAGGCAAGCCACTGTAACTGCTTTCACCCTGAGGGGAGATGGATTGACCAGAGCCTTCTGAAGCCAGCACTGGGCTACCTTGAGAAGTGTACGTGGCACCTGGAGCAGATGAACTGCTGTAAGAGATGCTCTCCTGAGAGAACACAGGCAAAGTGGCTTCTGCTGATTTAGCACCAGAGGTTTCCAGGGAGCTGGACATGTACAAACTAGGGGAGCTTTCATCACTGGTGGACAGGCCAGAAGTGCCAAGTGTGGCAGGGAAGCTACCTTCTCCTTGTGTAGAAACACTAGTAGTATCTTTAGCGGCTGAACCCTGGAGCGATGTCAAACGGCCTGCATGCTGTTCATTTAAGGGTAGAGGCAAGGAAGCTAAAACAGAGCTGCTTGGAGCTGTCTGGGCATGGGACATTGATTCATGCCTGCTGGAAACACCACCTTTAACAAATTGGAGTAAGTTCAACCTTTCAGGGGTCTGTTAGTGAATAAACTAGAGCCCACTTCTTCAGGCAAAATCCCAGTCACAGGGACCTCTGACACAGAAGACTGGACTCCAAAAGGTGAGAACGTTCTGTCTGAAGCTTGGCCCCACCGGTGGCGGGCATCTGAATGAGCCCCACCTGTGAATTACACAAAATAGAAGACTTGTAGAAAAAGAAACCTCACAATTTAAAATCCTTTACAAGAGAAAATAAAAAATAAAAACGCCAAAAACATTAATCTTACCTTTAAATCCATGAGTATTACTCAAAAAGAGCAGGAAGATTACAAACAAGGGTAACCTAAAAGTAAATATATAAAATACATAAAGGAAATTAATTATTTGCTGAATCATCCACAAACCGAGATTGATTGAATAAACTCACTGTGTCCACCCTTTATCCATGGCAAACAAAAAAACCCTGAGTACTCCAATGCCCCAACATTCACTTTCTCAAACCACCACACAGACACTACAATTGCAAACATATCTAACCGGAGATAAGTGTATTTTATAGGCCTTCATCAGTCCAATTAGGGCAAATAACTAATTACATGAAACATTGTTCACCTGGGAAACTAACTGGCTGTTAAAAGATAATTGATGATGGTTTTATGAAGGCTCTGATTCCCTGTGCTGTTTAAACATTTTAAAGTGTGTATCTGTGTATTGTCTGCATAGGATATTCTCATACATTTTACACAAAATGTGATCTTTATAAATAGTTGTGTTTAATTGTCATAATGTAATACAAACTGTGCAGAGAGACAATTACTGATATACGGGGTAGGTAAGTTTTAGGATTGGGCACATACAGAAGAAAGACGGTTTATGCTAAATCGGGGGGAATTTAATGCTAAATTGCGTTTAAAAACAATCCTGTACCTTTTACCAACTTAGCAAGTTACATGGTTAGGCAAAAAAAAAAAAAAGACAATATACACAATTTAACACACTGAGCAACTCAGTGAAAAAAAACGTCCACACTGCAGGGCAGCAACGATATTCATAACATGTTTGCTTTAATAAAATAAATAAATACCAAGAACAGCAATGAAAACAACTTTGTAATCCATCAGTGTAGACTTAATGTACTAGATTTGAGCAGAGAGATAGAGTAAAATCTATTTGATAGATTTGAGCAGAGAGATAGAGTAGCAATCTATAAGTACCAAAATTTATTTACACCAGGTCAAGGTTTGATGATTTGATTCAAATCAGACAGAGTCACAGCTGATTGAAAGACAAAGTGAATGAACAAGGAAGGAAATAAGAATAATGTTTGGAGTCTCAGGGATAAAGCTCAGCCAAAATGCTCTGAGGACTCCTGTTCAGCATCTCTTTGGGGAAGATTCTCAAGAGTTAGAGACTGTTTACCAGTTAGTTGAGCCAGAAAATTCAACATTTTTGATAATTATGTCTGAAAAATTCTCAGCAACAAGGCTTTTTCAACCCTGTTTAAATAAAGTGGTTACACTGGTTATACTATGTATTACATTTTATTTTATTTATTTCAACCAGATAGCACAAATGCATTTTATGAAAAATAATAAAATGTGATTTTTACTTCTTATTTGTATTATTTTATATAGAAATAAATGGGGTATAATTTATTATTTAGATATTTGTTTGTTTAGACTAATGTTTGGAGTCTCGGGGATAAAGCTCAGCCAAAATGCTCTGAGGACTCCTGTTCAGCATCTCTTTGGGGAAGATTCTCAAGATCTGCCAGCCAATGTCCAATGTTTCGAACCCAGTTCGATTCTCATATGCACCTGTGATACAAAACATGTTAAGCTCATTCTTAAATTATATATAGTACAGCCCATTGCCATTCATGGAATCATATTACATTTGATAAAAAAAAAGTTTGTGGGTGGACTATCCCTTTAAGAGAAGATTTTTGCATCATTCCACAGGTGCGCTCCTGTTGTTACTTAACCTGTGAAATAAAGTTCTTCTCAAATTTGTGTAAGAACTCCAAGAACAAATATAGCTGCAAGCAGCGATGACGGGCCCAAGCCGTTATATATATATATTTTTAACCTAATTATTTAATTATATAAAACTTTCTTGTCAGTGCACAACAAATTAATTTGTTCTATGCCTTTATTTACCTTCATAGGCCTTTTCTTTACCTTCAAAAGTGCAATGCAAATGGAAATGCAAATTCATGACTGAACAGTAGAGGGCGCAGCTGAAACAAACCTTTCAACTGTGCTGCCATTCTGGATTACAGAAGAATAGGACACAGTCAAGTCAAGTCAAGTCACCTTCATTTATATAGCGCTTTTAACAATATAGATTGTTTCAAAGCAGCTTTACAGTGATGATAGGAAATTAAAGAAACAGAGATTGTTTTGGCTTTACAGCAGCTCTAGAATAAAGTTATTGTCCAGCTAAAGTTAGTTTTGCAAAGATCATTAGTTATTAACTTAGGGGCCGCTAACACGACACCGTTCTAACAGAAAACCGTTAATGCGCTCCGGCCCGCTCATTCGCACAACAACAGTGCCTGACGGCTCGAGAACGAAAACCTTGAAATAGGTTTTAAGGTGCAAGCATTGAATATATTTTTGATAAACTTTATCATCTCCGCGTAAACTGAAGGCGTGCACATGCATATTACATGTTCAGTCTATAGGTGTGCGCGTTTGAATATATATGTGTGCACAGACGTGTAGTCTTTCTTTACAAATTGACCTCACCAAATTACTTGTCTGGCCTTAAAAAATTCATAATACAGAATTTTTTGTCGCTTCCCCTGAAGTTCCGCATATCCATTTGAACTGGATACAGGAACAGGAACACATGAGATGAAAGATCAACCATTTCACTTCAGCAATAAAAACAAAAAATGAAACACAAATGCAATGTTTATCTAAAGTCATTGTTGCTTATTAGTATGGTTGAATTGGATTATCAAAGGACAGCAGCAAAGACATTTGTTAAAATTCAGTGTTATTTAACATTTAATTATGGCGGGATTGCGTAATATTCATGCACAAAAACTGTGAAATGCAAACTGAGTACATGCCTGTTCACATTTAGTCTAGAACTAAAATAAGCATCATGTTGACACACACATCTCTTCACTTACTCCTGATTTCAACATACAGGAGAGGAGTCTGTCAATGGGAAAACAAAGTGACTTGCGATAATTATTTGAAAAAAAAATAACTCCGATATTTTATTGTATATTTAAAATAAATGTTTTACTTTACTTGAAAATAAATAAACTGATTACTTGTAATGAGTTACCGTCAACACACTATTGAAAATGTTCCTTTTAAAGTTACCATTACGGTGATCGGTGTTCGTTGGGCATACAGTTTTACCTCTGACTGCTATTACTGTGTTTATAAGACACCTTTGTTGTGGGGAAAAAATCAAACAAAACAAAGAAAATATGAGCAGAGGGCTGTTTCATAAAAGACGCTATAGCGGATTACCCCGGATTTCCACCAACTGCGAAACAGCTGCGGATCAGCTCCGTGTTCTGCCATCCTTTAATACAATACCCACCAGGTCTGGATTTGTTGTGGAACGGCTGCGGCTATGACTGACAGCTGAAGTCACGAGGACCCACGAGATCTCGCAAATTCACGTATGATCGCGCGATATGACAATCTGCCCTGTGCTGAATTGCTGCGGAGCTCTCCGGCATCCAGCAAAAATCAAAGCTCATGCGCATCTGCTCCGGAGGGCTGCGGATCGCTGGAGCTGATACGGAGTCGGAACACAGCTGTTCTGCAGTCAGGGAAAATACACACATTGAATTTAATGGAAACCTATTGACTCCGCTGCCGTTCTTGAGCGGATCTGCAGCCGTTCCGCAGTTGGTGGAAATAATCCGGGCTAAGAAAAGCGGGGATTAAACTCCAACACCTGATTTGAATGAACCTAACACATATGTTGGTGCTAAAGAGGTTTCATAAAAGGTAATTGAAGTTCACACAATCCCACTAATTTGATCCAGGTTTATCTAGTCTAGATAATTGCGTGCACGGGTTTCTTAAGCAGCCCTAGAGGTCGATCGTGGATCAAATCGATCCACCATTAAACAGCGTATATTTTGTGCTGTTTTATGCGTTTGAGACATAGTGTTTTCCTCAGTGCAAAACTTACATTTCACAGGTATATTCCCCCATCTGTAAATGTTAGAAAGTCGTGCGAATATTTCCATTTTGCTGCTAAACTTCACATTGAACGAGCGCTGCTGCACGCCAAATAGGAGCGCAATCATTTCTGGTGTTATAAAATATAGCATATTCATTTACATTTTGCTTGGAAAATGAATATGCAATATTTTATAACACCAGAAATATCTTCTAACTATAATAATTTATCTTTAGGATGTTTGATAAGTTGGACATGCCAACATGGCTGGGAGTGTCAGACCAACTGCAACAATGAGAAATTAAAGACATTCAAAGATGATTTTAGGCAAAATGGCTGAAAAATCATATATACAGTAACTAAAAGTATGATTTAATGGATTATCAATTAAATAATATTTAATTGATAATAATATTTAATATTTAATTGGTCTTAGCCTGCCCTGGACCAGGTTAGTTTCCCAGGATAAATTGCCAGAGTAACTGAGTTTGAACTATTTTAAGTTTGCTTTATGAAACAGAATCAACCGACAATAAGTCTGACTAACCAAAATAAGCCTGGCTTACCAAAATAAGCCTGGCTTGTATTCTAATCTTGTTTTATGGAACAGCCCGGCCTCAGGTGATATTGGGTATTTACCGATCATAAATATGATAATTAAATACTGCATCCCCAACACTGCAATACTATAGCACTGTTGTAGCAATCAGATATCTAGTTTCCTAACTTCTACTAAACGATAGTAAGTTATATCAAATTAAAAAATTAGATAATTTTCTTCAGCATTATTGCCCAGAGATTGTCCACCTACCTATTAAAGAATGGCTTCATTGTCACCTCAGTTAAAAAAGCGGGCATTCCAGGGTTCTCAGGATGCTTAGAACACATCAATGTTATCTGGCAACGAATTCAGTCAGCTAAAAAGGAGAGGAAGGAGCTCCATGTGACATTCCTTTATTTGGCTAATGCATATGGTTCAGTGCCACATGAGCTTCTTTGGGCAGCATTTGATTTTTTCAGAGTACCAATGTCAATGACAAATTTAGTGAAAGCCTATTTTGGAGATTTGCAATTCAGTTTCTCAACTCCAAAATCCAGCACTGCATGGCAATGCCTAGAGGTTGGAATAATGGCAGGATGCACCATTTCTCCACTGGCTTTTACCATGGCAATGGAAGTAATCATTAGGGCATGGATGGTACGATGGGGATCTAAAGGACACAGTTCGAGTGGGAGACGTTAGACGACAAGCAGTGGAAGGGTTGAAGAGCATAAACAGCTGTGCTCTACCTGGCAAACTAAAACTCTGGTGCTTTCAGTTTGGTCTACTGCCGAGGTTGCTGTGGCCACTGACTGTGTACGAGGTTTCTTTGACAACAGTGGATAAGCTGGAAGCGTTAATAAGTTCATACACCAGGAAATGGTTGGGAGTTCCACGCTGCCTCAGCAGAGTGGGACTTTATAGTAAAGGAATATTGCAGCTGCCAGTCTCTGCTTTAACCGAGGAGTTTAAGTGTGCCAAGGTCAGACTGGAAATGACCTTAGTAGAGTCACGCGACAAATGTGTAAGGGAGGCAGCCCCTGTGTTAAAAACTGGTAGAAAGTGGTCAGCAAAGAAATCTGTAGTAGAGGCAAAGGCTGCCCTTCAAATTGGGGATATCATGGGACAGGTACAGCATGGAAGAGGGGGTTTTGGGCTCAGTTTAGCTCCTCCTAAATAGCACAAGGCAGGCCCAGCTCAAAGGAGGAAGCTGGTAGTCAACGAGGTGCGAAAGTAGGAGGAGAGGATGAGATGGGAGAGTGTGGAACAACACAAGATGGGCTGGCAAGACCTTTGGTCAATGAAAGAGAGTAGGATCAGTTTCCTTATTAGGTCAACATATGATGTTCTCCCATCACCGCAGAACCTAAACCTCTGCGTAGGAGAGGATCCCTCTTGTCCTTTGTGTTCATCACCTGCCACATTAAGGCACATTTTGACAGGATGTAAGGTGGCTCTTAGCCAAGGTCGGTTTACTTGGCGCCATGACCAAGTACTGCGATGTTTGGCTTTAGCATTGGAAGGCAAGCGTAGTATGACCAATAAGTTGCCGCCTGTTCTAAGAAAAACATTACACGCAGAAGACAATATTCCTCCGCCCAGGCGAGCAACCACCAAGAAAAGGTGTTAACACCAATTCTCGCCCAGGACAACTGGAAGCTGCTAGGGACTGGAAGATGCTGGCTGATCTTGATCAACGGCTTATTTTTCCACCTGAGATTGCCACCACTAACCTACGACCAGATATTGTTTTGTGGTCTGGATCAGCACGCATTGTTCAACTGATAGAGTTAACAGTGCCATGGGAGGATGCGGTAGATGAGGCATATGAGAGGAAGAAACTGCGGTGTGCTCATCTGGCCACTGAAGCAGAACAGCGAGGATGGAGAGTCCAGGTTTATCCAGTGGAAGTGGGTTGTCAAAGCTTCTAGGTTGTACGTCACGCATCACACACATGACCAGCGTCGGCCAATAGTGTGCCTACGTGTGTGTGCCTAAGTCGTTATTTTTGTTTGTTTTTTTGCGCACAAAAAGTATTCTCTTCGCTTGATAAACTTAAGATTGAGCCACTGTAGTCACTTGGACTATTTTAACGATGTCTTTCATAACTTTTGGGCCGGCCAGTTTCGATCCCTTAAGAAGCCTATGGAGGAGTGATCCAGCTCTCAGATTTAATCAAAAATATCTTAATTTGTGTTCCGAAGATGAACGAACGTCTTACGGGGTTGGAACAACATGAGGGTGAGTAATTACTGACAGAATTTTCCATTTTTGGGTGAACTAACCCTTTAACCGTTCTATTTCATCAGAAACGATCTTGAAACAGGGCTTTAAGTGCAAAATACGAAACTTGTCCTTTAAACTCAACCAATTACATTTCTGCCCCTGCCAACATAGTCGTGAAGTTAAAACCTTATTAAATTGAGTGTCTTTCACATATAATTTTTGTTTATTTTAAGACAATATAATGCAATGTTTATTTTGTTTGACAGTAAAGTTCTAACAACACTTACTAGCTTTTGTTTATCATATTTAACAATAAAAATAGTGCGGTTTTGAAGTAAAAAGAAAATACTTTTTTTATGAATAATAATTAATGCATCAGAAAGTTACACTATATACACTTTATAATACACTATATATTCAACAACATAAACAGTCATTTATGTTACACAGAGATTTTATTACTTATTGCATATTTATCTCTACAATAACATTAAATTGATTTTAATATTAACAGGTGTCTATGTACACTGCAAATGAAGCAGATGGATGTAACATTCAGTGACAAACACCACAAACAATCTTGAATATTGGACATGATCAATCTGAAACATTTATTGATACTGAAGTAAAGAGTTCCCATCCGTTTGAGAATCAATTCATTTCAGAACATCAGAAAACGAAAGAACTGACTACGTAACACCTTGACGTAAAATTACAGACCATTTTGGTGCGAAGGCTGAGATGACAATGTTACGGGTAAGACGGGTGCGTGTGCGTAAATCATATTCCTCTGGGATTTGGAGGAATCTTCTCTTAGAAGTCAATGATAGATCCAGAGCTCTTCATTGCCACCATCATGTGTACTTTCTGATGAGGGATCAAGATGAATTCAATGCTGCATGTGTCCAACAACAGAAGACTCGTCTCCTCCTCTTGTATGTCCATCAGGGTTTACAGTGAATCTGAATCTCCACTAGCAAGAACAAGTCTCTCAATTTCCAGTGGATCTTTTACCTGTAAAGACAAACAAATGGAAGAATGAATCTATCAGATGCAAAAGATCAGGAGTTTTTAATCTTTTAAATGCCAAAATGATAATCTCCAAGTGAGAGACCCTGTCCTAAAATTTAAAAGGCATCTATACAGTTTCTTGTATAAAGAGCCCATTAACCCAGTGTAAGTATTTAAATGTCTAAAATATTATTTGGAAAATATTTAGTTTCTATTAAGTTACATTATTTAAAAAAAAATCCAACTCATTATAATGTTATTATGGGTGTAACGTTTCTCTGTTTAAAAAAAAAAAAAAAAAAAAAAAAAAAATATCGAACCGTACCGATGTCCACCCATGGTTCGGCACGCACTTGCACCGCGGTTCATCTCAAATCTGACGACGCCTAGCGATCTATATGGTTTGTTGAAAATAAATAAAACAGAAAGACAGACAGAGTTAGGCTAATGTATGTTTCTGTCGATGGATCCACATTATGGCTTCCCTTAAACTTCGTTCAATGCGAGTGCCGTATGCTATAATATGACCAGTCGTTTTCGCCATCCTAACTCAGGTGTTGATAGTGCGCAAGAGACCTGAACAGCACACACTGCTCTCTGTGTTTAAACTAAACTCATTTAAGCCTTGCCAATTTAAACATTCAAGTGAGAAGATTTGTGCGGAAAGTGTGTGTACAGAGCGCAAGTATTGAGTTCTCTTTCAAGTCTTATGTCTTAACAGGGCTCCAGACTAACTTTTCCACTGGTTGCACTGGTGCTACCAACTTTCTCAGTTGGTCGCACCAGCATATGATTTGGTCGCACCTTTTTTTTTTTTTGCTATAATTATAAGGAATTATAAGGTTCTATCTGCGTTCTGAGCAGTTTTGAGATATTGAGCTTCAAAGTTTTTGCATTACATATAGGAAAATGTATATGGGGAACAAGCTTCTTTCAAACATGAAAATAACAGGGACCCTAAATGTATTCTAAATATAAAATATCAAAATCCTCTCAAATTTGTAAATGTTTTTTTTTGGAATGGGTCAAACGCAGATAGAACCTTCTAATTCTAAAAAAAAAAACTTTTCGCTTAGAATTATAAGGTTCTATCTGCCAAAACATTATTTGAACATTAAATATAAAATTAATGTTGTAACAATGTCTCAACATGTGTTAGAAAGTAATATTTTATCCTTTCTATGACATTTATTTCATATTTTTTAGCACTTCCGTGTATTTAGGACATTTCAAATTAAGCAAGGTAGGTCTAAATATTTTGTCCAGTGCAGAATCTTAATTTCCGTTACCAATTTGGTGGGTAATTAAACACATTATTGCAGAAATTGTTACTTTAATCTTTCTTTTGTTTAGACAGAAAGCAGCTACTGTAATACATCTGAGCAGGACTTTATTCCAGCTAAAGTGGGCCAGGTGAAATGGCTTTCTCTCTAGACATCAGTATGGCTGAAATAACATGCTAACGTTTATTGTTGTAATTAAGACCCCATCAATGAAATTGTTAACTATTTGACCTTTAAGGCTTAAAATGGTAAAAATTAAGACATTTTAAGACTTTAAAAACTACAAGAAAATCGACATGCTTCAGCAAATTAATTCATAAAGTTTAATAATCATTGAAAAATGATTCACTGACTATATGATCACAAAAAATGTCAGACTAATTTTTTAATCACACACACACACACTCTCTCTCACTCACACACACACAGTCACACACACACACACACACACACACACACACACACACACACACACACACACACACACACACACACACACACACACACACACACACACACACACACACACACACACACACACACACACACACACACACACACACACACACACACTTTCACACACTCGCGCACACACACACTTGCATGTTAAATGTTTTTTTTAAATATTCAATTTACTCACTGCATATTTGTATAATTCAGATAATAATAACTATAAAAATAATAGTTATTAATAATAACCTCATTGATAATTAATAATAATAACCAATACACTATAAAGAAAATGGCCAAATTGAAGCCACTTCATAACACTACACAATTTAGTGAATATTTAATTTACTGTAAATGTATAGCATTATGCCTTTATGGGGTTTCTTTTTGTCTTCAAGGAAAAGTTGGCGACATGACATATAAAGTTGATTCTGATTGGTCCTCTTCTGTGCATTCCAAGTGCTGATTGGCTCACGCAGATAGAACCTTATAGAGCCAAGTTAGAGTTCGATTTTGTAGATAGAACCTTTTTGTTTTTTCAATAAAAAGTCCCACAATGTACACAATTTAAAAAAACACATCACATAATGTAAATAAGTTGTCACAGAATAAGAATATGTGAATAACTCAATTTTGACAAAAATGTCAGATAGAACCTTATAATTCCAAGGGGACGACATGCCATGGGATTAATCAATGCATGCTGCTGAATAGTGGTTTTAATGGACCAAGGCTAGCAAAGGCTTTCTGGGTTGCAGCAGAAATACCTGTAATATATTAATTATCATTGCCAAATTTCAGGATTTTCATGGATTTTGGACAGTAATTTTAATCTATAATTTTAAGCATTTTACATTTGAATTATATACAATCTATCTATTTACATTTGAATCATATTCTATCTATCTATCTGTCTGTCTATTATCATCTTTGTATCTTTTAAAAATCATTAAACATTCAAATGTATGCATTACATTTTAAAAGATTAGAGTATTATAATAAACTGATACAGATTTTTCGTTACCAAAGTTTATAGTTGTAACAAAAAGCAGAAATCTCACACTCCTTACCTTCTGCATTTTATAATAATTTCCTTTTCCTCTGTCGAGCGATCATGAGAGTAATCGCTCGACAGAGGAAAATATAACCGCTGAAAAGACGTAGGAGGAGGGGGCTCTGTGTTTTGTGAGACCATTTTTATATGCCTTAATTCGTGAATTCGTAATTGGCGCGTTTCACCATCAGTGTGCAATGCGCGTGACGTCTACGTTCGTCAATAAATAAACTGCACGTGTCTTGCGGAAGAACATTGTAGACGGAACTTCTCTATGGCGAGTCACGCAGGCACTGGGCTACTCCGCACCGCAGCCGAGACGACCCCGGGATAAAATAGTCAGAATATAAACACTTATTATAGGCGTACCGTAGTGATTTAGAATAAGTCAAAAACACGGTTTGGAAAATGGATTCATGATGTAGCCTACTCGTTCATTTTGAACATAAGTTACGGACTGCAGCTGCTGATACAACGGCGCTCTGTTGCACCAGCGTCCACTCGCACAAATGCGACCACATAACATTTTTACTCGCACATTCTCAAAAAATGGTCGCATATGCGACCAATTTGGTCGCAGTCTGGAACCCTGCTTAAGCGAATTTAAACAGTCAAGAAAGAACGCATGTGTCTCAGTATTTTGGATCCGTGCATTGTCTTAAAGTGACAGCAGCCTAATATCCCTGCGGTCTGCCTTTTTAATGTTAATCAAACAAGGAAATCACTAACTGCTCTTGAATGAATAGCTTTTGAAAACAAGGAAATCACTAACTGCTCTTGAATGAATAGCTTTTGAAACATTAATAATGATTAATCTTTATTTAATTTATAAAGTGAAGATTCTATGCAATGTTTTTTTTACATTTAAACTACTTTATTCAATTGCTGTACCTAAAAACTACTGTTAGATACCTAAATAACCAGAAGAGAACTGTTTATTTTATTTGCATCTTTGCCCTATTGTATTTTTTTGTGGTGTTGCTTGTAGTTTGATTATTTGTTCGTATTTTCTTTATTTTTATTTGACAGTAGTCCTTTTTTCCCTGAACATGGCACCAAACTGTACCGAAACCGTGAGTCTAAAATCGTGATAAAAACCGAACAGTTAGTAATTTGAACTATTATACCCCTCAAAGTCAGCCAACAACAAAATATATTTTTTTAATCTAGCGTTTATTTATTTTAATAAAAATTTTGAATATTTATTTGAATTATTTTATACTCTTTCTGTAAACATTTCCACAGACACTCTAGCCAGGGTTGCCAGGTCTGCAAAACAAAACTAGCCCAATGGCCAATCAAAAAGAGTCCAAAACTAGCGCAATGGCCAAACAAAAACAGGCCAAAACTAGCGCAATGACCAATCAAAAACAGCCCAAAACTAGCCCAATGGCCGTTCCAAAACAGGCCAAAACTAGCCCAATGGCCAATCAAAAACAGGCCAAAACTAGCGCAATGACCAATCAAAAACAGGCCAAAACTAGCACAATGACCAATCAAAAACAGGCCAAAACTAGCACAATGACCAATCAAAAACAGGCCAAAACTAGCACAATGACCAATCAAAAACAGCCCAAAACTAGCACAATGACCAATCAAAAACAGGCCAAAACTAGCACAATGGCCAATCAAAAACAGCCCAAAACTAGCACAATGACCAATCAAAAACAGGCCAAAACTAGCGCAATGACTAATCAAAAACAGCCCAAAACTAGCGCAATGACCAATCAAAAACAGGCCAAAACTAGCCCAATGGCCAATCCAAAACAGGCCAAAACTAGCCCAATGGCCAATCAAAAACAGGCCAAAACTAGCACAATGACCAATCAAAAACAGGCCAAAACTAGCACAATGGCCAATCAAAAACAGCCCAAAACTAGCACAATGACCAATCAAAAACAGGCCAAAACTAGCACAATGACCAATCCAAAACAGCCCAAAACTAGCGCAATGACCAATCAAAAACAGGCCAAAACTAGCACATGACCAATCAAAAACAGGCCAAAACTAGCACAATGACCAATCAAAAACAGGCCAAAACTAGCGCAATGACCAATCAAAAACAGGCCAAAACTAGCCCAATGACCAATCAAAAACAGCCCAAAACTAGCACAATGACCAATCAAAAACAGCCCAAAACTAGCACAATGACCAATCAAAAACAGGCCAAAACTAGCACAATGGCCAATCAAAAACAGCCCAAAACTAGCACAATGACCAATCAAAAACAGGCCAAAACTAGCACAATGACCAATCAAAAACAGCCCAAAACTAGCGCAATGACCAATCAAAAACAGCCCAAAACTAGCCCAATGGCCAATCCAAAACAGGCCAAAACTAGCCCAATGGCCAATCAAAAACAGGCCAAAACTAGCACATGACCAATCAAAAACAGGCCAAAACTAGCACAATGACCAATCAAAAACAGGCCAAAACTAGCACAATGGCCAATCAAAAACAGCCCAAAACTAGCACAATGACCAATCAAAAACAGCCCAAAACTAGCACAATGACCAATCAAAAACAGGCCAAAACTAGCACAATGACTAATCAAAAACAGGCCAAAACTAGCACAATGGCCAATCAAAAACAGCCCAAAGCTAGCCCAATGGCCAATCAAAAACAGCCCAAAACTAGCACAATGACGAATCAAAAACAGCCCAAAACTAGCACAATGACCAATCAAAAACAGGCCAAAACTAGCACAATGGCCAATCAAAAACAGGCCAAAACTAGCACAATGACCAATCAAAAACAGGCCAAAACTAGCACAATGACCAATCAAAAACAGGCCAAAACTAGCGCAAAAACCAATCAAAAACAGGCCAAAACTAGCGCAAAAACCAATCAAAAACAGGCCAAAACTAGCACAATGACCAATCAAAAACAGGCCAAAACTAGCACAATGGCCAATCAAAAACAGCCCAAAACTAGCACAATGACCAATCAAAAACAGGCCAAAACTAGCACAATGACCAATCAAAAACAGCCCAAAACTAGCGCAATGACCAATCAAAAACAGCCCAAAACTAGCCCAATGGCCAATCCAAAACAGGCCAAAACTAGCCCAATGGCCAATCAAAAACAGGCCAAAACTAGCACATGACCAATCAAAAACAGGCCAAAACTAGCACAATGACCAATCAAAAACAGGCCAAAACTAGCACAATGGCCAATCAAAAACAGCCCAAAACTAGCACAATGACCAATCAAAAACAGCCCAAAACTAGCACAATGACCAATCAAAAACAGGCCAAAAGTAGCACAATGACTAATCAAAAACAGGCCAAAACTAGCACAATGGCCAATCAAAAACAGCCCAAAGCTAGCCCAATGGCCAATCAAAAACAGCCCAAAACTAGCACAATGACGAATCAAAAACAGCCCAAAACTAGCACAATGACCAATCAAAAACAGGCCAAAACTAGCACAATGGCCAATCAAAAACAGGCCAAAACTAGCACAATGACCAATCAAAAACAGGCCAAAACTAGCACAATGACCAATCAAAAACAGGCCAAAACTAGCGCAAAAACCAATCAAAAACAGGCCAAAACTAGCGCAAAAACCAATCAAAAACAGGCCAAAACTAGCGCAAAAACCAATCAAAAACAGGCCAAAACTAGCGCAAAAACCAATCAAAAACAGCCCAAAACTAGCCAAATGACTCTTCCAAAAAAAAAAAAAAATTCTAATTGCCGCAACCATTTAAAACAGTGGTCTCAAACTCGCGGCCCGCGGGCCGTGTGGCCCCCTACTTGACATTAAAGTTTAATGTTAGTGCGGCCCGTCGTTGCGTGTGCCGCGTTTTATTCTTTTTTTTTTTTATCCCTTATGGGCTACCATAGATAGTCTCGTGACAGCTTACGGTGGGTTTGTTGTCAATAGTTGTCATAGACAACCGCGAAGTACAAACATACTGCGCCAGGAAAAAACGAGCGCGTCGCTTCAATTATGAGCACGCTTACCGCGCGCCTACATTTGAAATAACGAACTTGAGCGCGCAAAATATGTGAGCGCGATATGTGAACAGGCCCCTTGGCGAGCTACCACCAATCAGGCCACGAGCAACTGGTAGCTCGCGAGCGACGTGTTGGAGACCCCTGCTCTAAAACAATGTGAGAATAATCATTTTGAGCTTGTAATATGTGTCCAACAGGTTGATAAGAAGGTTTGTTTTGATTTGTGCAGTCAGTAATTTGAGACACTATACATGTGTAGAAAGAATTCAATAAGACGGGCAGACATGACTGCAAATATTTGTATTTCAAAAGCAATAATTGTTTTTCTAAGTATAATAAAAGGAAATGTGCCTTCCAAAAAAAACATTCAATATCATTAATGTGTTGTATAAAGAAAATAAAAAGGACATAAGCAAATATAAATATTAGGGCTGTAACGATACACCAAACCCACGATTCGATTCGTATCACGATTTTTGACCCACGATTCCATTCGTATCGCGATTCTATCACGGGGGCGTGGCTTGAGGGGCCACTTAATATTTATATATAGCGGGGCTTGTGGTGAAAAAAAGAGATTTTGAGAGAAGAAGAAAAATACCGGTATTTTTATTGAATAACATTAGGAAAAACCTGTATAATCGAAACAGCAAAGAACAATAATAACTATGCAAATTATTAAACTATACTAGGCAGTGTAGGCTGCTGCTTTTGGGTTGTGTTCTGTACTCCAACTAAATTGATTTCGGGATGGTGCCGTAAGATATGCATCTGACCACCAAAACTTTAAGATTAAACAAGACGGTTCATTCATATTATTATAAAAATGGGAGAATAGTAAAGAAGTGTTTGGAGAAGTGGAAATAGTAATTTAAAGATGTGGTAGTTCTCAGGGCCTGAATTTCGTTTTGGAAAATGGGGGGGAAATCCCCCCTTTAGATGATTCTCATGGGGGGGGGGGATTTTTTTGTTTGAGGGGGAGAAAGGGGGGGCATTTTTTCCAAACAAAATTATTACATTTATCTTGCCTAAATGTTTGCGCTCATTGCATTTTTACAATGGGGTAATAGCCTTGTTAAGAATTTACACATCACAAGGAAGCTTGATTTAAATTGTTTAATTAAATGTATTTTAGTCCTGAATAAATTAAATACATAGGCTATTAATCCTGATTCCTTTAACTTAAAGCCATCTTTTGTTGTTTTGACAACAAAATTAATGACAGACACATATGGCTGCCGTCACTTTAAGAGCTAGTGCACGGATCCTGTGTTCATTATACTGGCATGCGTTTTATGCTTATTAAAGACAAAACCGACTATATTTAGAGTATAGCCTACTCATAAAGACCGAAATTGACAATTTTGTGTGTTAAAGCAATATAATCCGCGAAAAATAGTTACTAGCCAGCTGTTTTTGAGGCGGATTTTCTATGAATGTCCGCATAGAAAATAATCTCAGAGAGCGCGCGAGCACTGATTAGTTTAAAATCGCTTGAATGTTTAAACTGGTAAGACTTAAAAAGACTTCAGTCACGATGCACTGCTGGCCCGATTGTGCAAGTGAATATTCCGTCATGTCTCGACCTTACAGTCTATGGTCCCGACTCCACAACGCGAGTGTGTATTATCGCCGCAGCGCTTGATGCCTGCCTTGGACAACACATTATGAGAAGAGATAGAGGACGAAATGGGAGACCTGCGGGAATGATTAGAATTATGCGCAATACCCGCGCCGAAATTCGAGCCCTGGTTCTGGACAGGAAGGATAACTCTGGGAGTTGGAAGGGGTGTGATCGCGATTCATCCTTCTCACATCGCGATACAGGATCGTGGACCTGAGTATCGCGATTTCGATTTTATATCGTGTATCGTTACAGCCCTAATAAATATCACAAATATGTGTTATAGACAAAGAAAGTTTGTAAAATGAACTTCAACTGTCAGAAGGACAGCTCATGAAGAACCAATCCTGTACAGAAAGGAATGTTCAAATTCAGAGGAACAGTTCAGAAGAAACGTTAATAATAAATATTGAGAAGATTGGATCAGTTGTGCTCCTTTTTTGTAATACTTGAATACTATTTTTTTGTGGAATACTTGATGCTGCCCAGCCTGACCCCGACTCTACCTCCAGCGGCCCCCAGTTAAGTTAAGTTGAGTTTGAGACCCCTGATTTAAAAGTATCCCAATTCTGTGGGAAAACCGCAGACTTGGCAACTTTAGCATTCCTTAGCGTTAGCTAGCATTCCTAGCCCAGTTTGAAAACCCCTGCAATAGATATTGAATGGAGTTAATAAGTCTTACAAATAACTAGGGGTGTGACCTACACTGGTCTCACGGTTCGGTTCGATTACGATTATCATGTCATCGATTCAGTTCAATTCGATATCACGATGCATTACGATGCACCGCATCCTAAATTTTCCTTCAAAAGTGATGTGTGCGTGCGCGCGTGTGTTCGCCTGTTCGGGAAGTCGCAGTGACGGACACAGTGACATTCCAGTTTAACTTTCAAGGGCGTAAAGCCTGTTTATGCCATTAAGAAAATGAAATTCTGTCAAATCAATTTTGTTTTAAAGAAATGTTCATTTAAAAGCAGCGCTCATTCATCAGTGTATAATGTTACCATTAGAAATGCGCGCATCAACCGTCGTCGAGTACGCTGTTGAAGGTGACGATCATCCATTTATAATCACGCGTAACAACAACAACACAGAATAATTTTTATTTGACCATCAGGTGCGGATACTTAAATCAGAGAAAATTATGATTATGGTGGATGATTTGTAGGCTATCTGGCTGCGGATTCGGAAGACGTTGGAGCTCATCCGCGTACTCTAAAGCAGTCAGACTCTGCCAGGCGTTAACAGCTCGCGGTGAAAACGGCTAACGTGGTTTATCAAGTTAGTGGTATTGGAACCTCAACCTCAACCGCTTGGAACCTCAACCGAGGTGGTACCATTGAATTGAGCCGTACCGTGCAGTGGAAAAGCGCAACAACACTACCTGTAGTGGTGCTGGTCACGCCATTGACAGTTCCCTCCACATCGGTCTCGTCCTCCGCGTAGCTCATCATAAGGCCTCGTTGTCGGTCTGTCAACATCCTGGACAGGAGACAAACGGATGGATCCGTCATTTTAATGTTCAACAGTGACATAAAACATATGTAAGAAGTCTTACTTGGGGATTTTGATCTTGACGTGGACGTAGTGGTCACCGTAACCATAGCCGCTGACCCGCGGGATACCTTTTCCAGAGAGCCGGATCCTCTGGTCGGTCTGGATTCCAGCTGGGATCTACGAGAACATCCACTGAGTGAATGACTGTGTTTACATGCATGACCATATACTAAAACTAATCTGAATATTCTTATGTTAACGTCACCAAGATGTCCCACCGAGAGATTGACGGTCTCGTTCAGTCCTTGCGCTCTGACCGTGCCGCCCAATATGGCCTGAGCCACAGAGATACTGACGTCTGAGTGGATGTCAGCGCCGTCTCTCCTGAAGATCGGACTCTTCTGGACCTGAGAACATCGACACAGATGATTAGCATAGAGTACACAAGCTGGATCTGGGATTATACAGCCCCTGCTAAATACAGTCTATTCAATGGAAACACTTGACTATGAAGCATCACTGAATTTACTTAAGCTGGACTGTGACGCTATTTTCTTCTATATCTGCTGTAAAGTAAAGCAGAAACAAACTTTGTTGCACTATTTTCCTGTTATCACTGTTAAGCTACTTTGAAACAATCTGTATTGTAAAAAGCGCTATATAAATAAAGGTGACTTGACTTCACAGGGCTCCCTTGTAAAAGAGATTTGAATATCTCAATGGGACATCACCTGGTAAAAAAAAAAAAAAAAGAAAAAAAAAAGGTGACTTGACTTCAGTCTTCAGGAATAAAAGCACACAACAGATAATTTAGGTCTATATAGACGTGACAGTCGCATTGTTAACAAATATTAGTGTTATTTTCGTAATCAGCATCAGTCAAATCAGCAAATAAAAAACACTTATTAGTCAACTTTTTGTCTGTCTCAGCAGCATTTAACGCTTTTCTACTGTAAATTATAAATGTTTGGATAGAATTTACTGGTACCACATAAAACAGTAAATTGGAGCTTCAGTTTGAATGCCGTTTAAAAAAAAATCTGTTCAAACAGTAAATATATAATACAAGTTATCAGCAATTAATTAATAACTATCAAAATGTATAATAAATATTATTAAGTTTTAATAAACATGACTAAATACATACATTATATTAAAATAAACTAAGATAAAATGTTTTTATTAATTGCATTATTTGAAATATTAATTGCAAATTGCATTAGCAAAACAATTAAAAAGTTGAATTGAAACATGCACATGAATTTGAAAACATCTGGTTTGTTTCCTTTTGCTTCAATGACAGCAGCACTTAGACTGATTTTTTTTTGCAACATAGAAATAGCAGTTTTTGATGTTTTAGAATGCCAAAATATATTTTTTATTTCAGATTGTCAATGTAGACTCAAACTATTGAACAAAACTGTCCTTATATAAACGCTGTTCAATGCTCGATTCTGATTGGTTAGCTAATGATCTACGGTGTGCCACTAGTTCCAGAATCCAGAGTTCCATATTGCTTCGCCAATTGATTTTAGTTATTTCAAAGGTAATTTCAGTCATTTAGACATTTCAAAGCTATTGGCGGAAGTACCTGCTTTTCACAGTGTTCACACCACATAAGCTGGGAATTATTTTAGTTATAGGAACGCCTGTTGGGAGGACTAACTCTTACTTTAGAGTAGGATGTAATCGAGCACAATAGGAACTACCAGTAACATAAGTGTATGGTGATTGGCTGAATGCATGCCATAACAAAACACAGGCACCCACCATTTTTGCAACCAGGAGGGGGAATATTTAATCCTCTGGGGAACGGCCCTGTTGGCTAGTTCCTATAACCAGCTGGTGCGAAAGCCCTTCATGTAATCACTTGGCGTGCTTATAGACTTCCTAAAACCTCAACGCAGTGATATACTCACTCTGAACGTAATGAAGATCTCTTTCTTCCCCACCGGCATTCGGACCGTCTGCCCATCTTCAATTCCTGAACAACACAGTAAACAAAAGCTCAAAACTCAACTCCTCCACCGAACCGGCCTCACTTCCCCCAAAGACGACCGGCTAACTCACCAGCAGGAACAGGCACCGTGACGGTTCTCCTCTGTTTGGTCTGTCCCGTTCCTCGACACGCCGTACAGGGCGACGTGATGACCGAGCCCCTCCCGCCACAGCGCCGGCAGGTGGACCGCATCACGAAAGGCCCCGTGTTCACCGTCTCCTACAAGGACAAACGCTACGTTGAGTTATTGGACATGCCTAAATGACTGGACGCGCTCGCGGGCGTCACTTACCATGCCAGTCCCGTTGCAGTTCCCGCAGTGCTGGACTTTAGATCCGGGCTCATGGCCTCGGCCGCCACAGCGCTGACACGTGCCCTCGACGCTGACCGTAATCTCCTTATTCACTCCTTTGGCAGCCTGAGCGAACGTGAGCTCCATGACATACTGTTAACAAGCAGAATAGAGTGTTTGTGGATATATAAGAGCATCAACTGACAGAATCACGGAATCCAGGGGTAAAAATGGAATTTACTGAATAGCGCGGAATGTCACGGAATTCTGCCAATTTTGGAATAACAAATCAAAATTAGGGCCGTACAGTAAATCAAATTCAAATTGTGATAAATTTGCAAAAAGGACTGCTATTGAAATCTGAAGTCTGCATGTTTTGTGTGTTTCTAAGTGAATGAACGGCACAGTTTGGTCTCCTATACATACTCAAGTACGCTAATGCTAGTGGTGTTTTCAGCATCTGACTATATGAACACATGAACATCTCCAGAGCTGCTCTGAGAGTTAACAAAATTTTATTTCATCACTTCAGTTGGAAAAACTATAAAAACTTTTAGCACAACACATACCCCACAGAAACTCAAAGGTCTTTATAGGGAGTTTCGCACCGGAGGAACCTTTTCATAGTTCCTAGAACCATTGGCGGAAGTTCCCGGATTTTGCCGTTTTCGCACCACAGGAACTAGGAACGATTTTAATTCAAGGAACTCCTTTTGGAGGAACTCATTTAGCTCCTATTTCAGAGTCAGTCTAAACCAGCACTATAGGAACTATCCGTGACGGTGACGTAAGTGTACGCTGATTGGCCGAATGCACGCGAAACACCAGCACCATTTTTTTTTTTAAAGCTGTGTAAACAGATTATAGTCTATACATTTACTCCACAAACTAACTCTACGAACATGGAAACGGTGATAGATGGACCTCTTAAACTTTACTCTAAGGAGGAAATCCAACGCAACTTCGAGGGGACCAAGCGAAACATGATTATGTATTTCTGCTCAGCTAGCAACACTGGCATCAACCACACGGCATACGCTACTAACCTTTAATTACTGTCTCCTGTCTATGTACAACAGTTCTATCTAATAACGTATGAGACAGGACTGTTAAACGGATCGTAAAATAATGAACATGGAGATTGCGGGCGCTGTGTGAGCGTTCTCAGCGCCTTCAAAATAAAAGTCACGACAACAAGCGCGGCTTACGTCACTTCAGAGTTCCTACTGGCGGAGCGAATGCAACCAGACAATCAGTAAAACAAAATAAAAAAAATCCAGTCAACTTGAAGAAATTATTATAAAAATACATTTTTATTGCATTGTAAAATCTACTTATCAAAGTAATAACAATAAAAATGTTTTAATCATTATTATGATATATTTGTGTTATTATTTTAAAGAGAATTATAAGAGATTATTCAAGTTTTAATTTACACAGTAAAGTTCTGTTGTGCAGCACTTATTTGACAAGGAAAATAAATAGTAGAAAACTGGGCAAAATAAGGCAAAATGTTACTTTTTCTTTTGATTGCATTTTTAATGAACTCATTTAGACATGCTTTTTAATGACTAAAATTGAATTTAAACCATCAAAACAGATTCAGAAATCAGAAAAAATTAAACTGAACAAAAATAAAAGTCCAGCTTCCGTAACACCGGCCACACAGAAAAACTATACATCTAGGAGAGCATATCTGACCTCTTGTGGCTGATCGAAGATGGCATTGAAATCCCCGAAGCCTCGCGTTCCGGAAAACTCCCCAAAGATCTTGCGGAAAAGCTCCTCTGGGTCGATGCTGGCTCCCCCGCCCCAGTACTGCTGATGTCCCGCGCCGGCCTGACCCGCATCGAACCCGGCGGAGCCGTACGTGTCGTACTGTTTCCTCTTCCCCTCGTCACTGAGCACCTGACGACAAAACATCAGCATCAACATCAACTGGACTCAGATATCAGAACAAGCTTTCATAGAGACACGCTTCAAACCTCGTAGGCTTCAGCCAGCTGCGCAAACTTCTCCTTAGCTTGAGGGTCTTCTTTGTTAGTGTCTGGATGATACTTCTTTGCCATCTGAATGGGGAAAGAACAAACCATGGTCAAAAGCTGGAAATTACACCGGGGCTAGTTGTCACACACTTCACTCCAGTGATTATTTAGTCTAAATTTACCACTGCTTTACCAAAAAAAAGAAGAAGCTATTTAACATTTCCATTGTTACTTCCCAGGAAAAGAGATACCCGAATAGTTGTGACAACTGGCCCAGGTTCTCACACTAGTCAGGTGTTTTACCTGGTAATAAGCTTTCTTAATCTCCTTCTGTGTTGCAGAGCGTGGGACTCCTAAGATCTGGTAGAAGTCCTGTTTTCTAGCAGGAGAGCTGGTGTGGAACGACATCTTGCACATGAGATGAGAAGAAGGGCCCACGGCTGTGACACACAATACTATAATTACTTATGATTCCAATTATGAACAGCATATTTACTATGGTTTTACTACTGTAACTAACATGCTGCAATTACAGTATTTTTACAACAAATAGCCTACAAACTTCAGGTCAGGTCCATTTTAAGGAACCAAATGGAAACAGATCTAAAACTTAGCAAAACACCACATCAGGACATAACTATCATACTAAGGGATATTTTGAAAATGCTTTTATTATTTTCTTCGTAATAATAATAATAATAATAACAACAACGCATGCAGACTCGTAAAGTGTGTTTATTAGTCCAGCTGACAGTCAGTGCTGAACTGCAACAAGGTCAGAGAAGTTTCTGGAAACTGAGCCAAACCAGGTCTCTGATTTCACATCAGATCCAAACTCTTATTCACACATTATCGATAGATAGTTCTTGATCAATGTGATTGTGTGCATGTATTGATCAGTGCTCCATGTTTGCTTTCTGACCTACATGTTGCAATTGAACGTATGGTAATACATCATCATGTCATCTAACATATGAAAGCTGAATCTATATCGATCAGTTCGGACCTGATTTTTAAACGCAGAGTTAGTAGTTTGTAATATGCAGTTGGATGCTCAGGCCTTCTCTCTCACCTGTCATGCCTCTCAATGTCACCGCGCTCCCGGCTCCTCCAGCGACCCCGACGCGCGTTGCCCAGAACTGCCGGCCCGACAGCGTCAAGACGCGCCTGTAGGCGTCATGCGCCCCGGAGATGAAGGGTGAGCAGGCCCGTGTGTGGCTGCAGGACACGGCCACTGTGATCCAGCGTGCGGAGCTGCGAGCCGCGGAACACGCCATCTTTGCCACTCACTCACTGACACGAGAGCGACTGCGCATGTGCACTGCGAGCGACACACGCATGCGCATTACTGTTAAGAGGGAGATTCTTGGTTAGCCTGGCCATTTCTTTATGGACGCATGTGAACTGAAATAGAGTGGACGGGCTCGTACAGTTGCTGTTATAAAGGCAAAATAATTAAAATATATCTATCTATTTTTAGAAATGTTTATTTATTTATTTACTGTTCGCTTACTTATGAAATATGTGAGTAAGCATGATTGAGAACGTCACACATTTGCAATGAGAAATTCCTTTTATGATGTGCATAACTGACTAAATGATGTGGTTGAACAAGTAGTTTGAGAATTTCAGTTGTGATCTGAGAAATGTACCAAATTGTGACCGAGAAAAACTGTAACATTCCATGTCATGCATGTCTGACAGATTTTAGTAACTGAATGGATAATTTTGCATGTGATGGCTCACACAATAAAATAATGTTTAGAAGTTGTGAAGAGTTTGACAATTTGTGCATGTTTGACATGTATTACTGTGCAAATTGTAGATAATTGTACTTACTTTTTTTCGCACACTATGTGCCAAAGTGAACAAAATAGGCTTATTGTTCAGAGATCTGAATTTATTGTTTTAAAGAAAAAAAAAAGAAAAATCGAGAATTGAGCCAAAGCAATTGAGAAAAACAAAAAAAGTGTCTCATTTTTTTTCTCCAAAAAGGGTAAAAAGACATTTTTGTCATTTTTCAATTTCTTTTAGGGAAGGATAGGGTATATGAACATTAGCCCTAATTGTTTTTTATTTTTATATAGTTTTTATAAATATCCTAACTAGGCTAATATAGCTATTGGAGACCATACTGCATTTTTGTAAGTGAACCCTTCATTAAAAGCATCGACTGCGTTTTTATTTCGCAGACATGACACAATACTGCGTGATTTTCTGACCGACCCGTAGTGCGAGTTTATGATTTGTAAATTAGCGTTTGAGCTACGCGTATCGCGCGCGCCAGCTCTGCGTCACAGAAACGCACTCATTCAAACGCACAGGATCACAACAGCGAGACACCCGGAAGGTTCAAGCGCGCGACCAGCAGCTCAGAATGAATCGCTTTAAGACGTCCAAATATAAGAACACCACTCCGAAAATCCCCAAGAAAGATGTGAGTACAGCCTCTCTGCGCTTCAGACCCAGCTGGGCAGCGCGTGATATCATTGAGGCGTCTTGTGATTTGGGTTTCGAGCAGAAGGAGTGGTGCCGATGCACTGATGGTGTCTTAACTTCCTCTGTCCTCAACTGAAGCTTCATGCACTTTAATATGCAGGATCTTAAGGCATTGCATGTGAATGTGTTGTGTATGAGTGATGATGACGCTGCTGTCATTTCATGCTCAATATGTTATGAAGATGCTTTGAATACAGTTCGTTGAGATTGATTGAACTTGATACCGTTTCATTCTGATCTTGGTGGAAGTGAATTCGTGTTTTACAAAATGCCATAATTGCGTATACTGCATTCAAAGATGCGTAGAGTCGATTCACATGACACTTACATGTAGCTGTCATTAAGAAATGTGGGTGAATAACAATTGCGAAAAGTTAAAAGATATAAAAAATTGTGCATTCAAAAGCTTTTGGTGATCAGATTCACTGTGATAACCAAGGACTAAAGCCCTCAAAATGATGTAATTGAATCAATTAATAATTACTTTAACAAAAGTTAAATATTCGGATTGATTTTGAGATAATTAACGACAATTAAAGCTTTTTTCTACAATAGCCTACTCTATGAAATCACTACACCTTTTTTCCCCCAAAAAAATTTTCACTGCAAAAAAAAGAAGAATTTCCAAATGTAATTTTTTATAATAAAATGGTTAATTTCGAAGGGTACGTCTACACGACAACGTTGTACTAAAAATGAAAACGTTTTTCCTCCGTGTTTTTCGTGTACAGACGACAACGTTGTCAAAACTCTGAACAAAGCATGCAAATGAAGTACAGAAGTCAGCCCAATTTCCCCAGCCCTGATCTCATCCGCATAATAGGGTCATTCAAATGCATAGATGCTAGGGCTTTTCTCACTTTTCACGATTTTCCATGTCTAAAGATGTTTCCATTATCAACACCAAATATAGGCAAATCCACGGACACCTAACAGGCATTAGGACGAGCGTAAAGAGGGCGCTTGAGACGCGCACAAGTCAGCGATATTTCTGATGATTTATTGGCGTGAAGTTTCACACAATGACAAACAGGAGCGCAACATTCAGAGATTGAAATTAACACCCGCCAAATGTGGGTAAAAATGAACTTTGGCGGGTAACGCTGTCAAATCACTAGCCAATTTGGCGTGTTTCTATGTTTACTCACTTTTTGGATTTAGCGCAAATACGCAACTCGTGAGTCCTCGTGATATATTAAATACAGCGTATTGTGCAGAATCTGCGCATTTCTGGCTTACTTGAACAAACACGTCACTAAGCAACAAATAACGGCGCGCTTGTTCACTTGCATTGAAGTAATAGCGAATATTAAAAAGCATTTGGTTAACAGAAAACACATTGTTATTTTCCAACATCCTACATGTTCTGTGCACTGTATTGGTCTGTCCACCTAAAACACATTTTTGGTTCAAATCGATTCCCTATTTTCGTTTTCGAAACTTGTGTTGGTTTGGTCTGATCGATTGTGCAATCGATTTTCGAACGTAAAGTGACAGCCCTAATAGATGCTAATCCAATCAGCCTAACTATTCAACGACTGGGCCCAGGGGCTCCAAGAGCCATTAAGACAAAGGGTGAGAGTCTCAGTAATCCGACTCATTTAACTTACAATAGAGAGAACAGGACTGGCAGGAATCTCTTGCTGGAAACTCTGCTTAACAGCTCTGCTCAACTCTGCTTCACCATCATAATAGGGGTGGGCGCTATACCGGTATGAACGTGACTACCGGTATTATGTTGTACCATGATATGGATTTTGCGATACCGAGAATACCGTTAGATATTCATAAATTCAAATTTTGTAGTTATATTGTTTTGTTCAATTTGGTACTCTTTACAACGTTAAAATAACACTACTAATGACGATACAAAATCGAGGCTGAACTTAACCTTTTCCTCTTGTGTCCAACTCGCGTGATGCACAGGCATTAATAATCAAACACTGAGAGCATGGTTACAGTCCAGTGTTTCCCACCACACACAGACTAATTCGTGGCGGTGCGCCACAGAATCAACACCAGCCGCCACATAATGCGTTTCGTTATTATAAAAAAATTTTCACGCTATTTAAAACACGCAGTGTATTCGTTCTCTGTCACTGTGACACTGTCACTCCATCTTGTCACACACGCGCCACTCGCACACGCACACACACACAGCATCTGTCTATGAGGCGCCGGACGGGATAAAAGCGAAGCGAACTCCGCGTTCGACAGCGAGAGAGACCGCGTGTGTCCGAGCATTAGTAAATTGATACATAGTTATATATAATTACTATATAAGAGGTATGGAAGTTCGATAAATGGACAAAAATATATATAAAAACAACAATTAAATTCTCACCACTGAATTAGCAGGATGTAGCCTACTTCTCTCTTTTGGTCCGTATACAAAAACTTCTCGGTTAACATAATGTTGTCTTCAATTAGGCCTAAGTGTCAAACCTCTCTGAAATCACACTATTTCATATTTATTGATTATAACTTATTTAATAAACCAAACTCCAGTGTTACTCATCTTACGAATTATTAACGAAGGAATTATTTGACCCCCGCAAAATAAAAAGTGGAAAGAGATAACTAGTGAATTCAGGCCTTCCTCATGTTGCACGTTTGCACTTTTTGAGAAAAACAATGGCACAATAAAAAAAGATTTTTCAGGTCTATGTCCAATTAAATCCCTCACCTTTTTCTAGTAATAGGGTTAAAATACATATTTTGCCTGTAATTTAACTAAGGTGTACTAAAATGTGATTCCAATTTTTTTTTTCTCTCATATCGCAATATAATATCGATATCGTCCGGACAGTGAAAAATATCGTGATATGAATTTTTGCTCATATCGCCCACCCCTACATCATAACCTTAAATGCTAAATTCAATGTACTCTACTTTCTCAGTTTATATACGATCGTATTGGAACCTAGATTGAACATTTTATAAATTTGTAGTCCAACAGCACGGATCTGCGAAAACGACTGAAACGCTGTATTGTCATGCCAGGCCAGTAGATGGCGATGCCACTTTGTAAAGAAACACTACGCCGTTTTCACAAATTCATGTTTTTGTAGTTTACATGGAGACAATAAAAGTATCGTTTTCAGATACTTCCACTTTGAAACCAGTTTTCAGGCCCTCAAAACACCGTCGTCGTGTAAATGAACGGCCGAAACGCATAAAAAGGTTTGGGTTGAAAACGGTGTCGTGTAAACGGCCCCTAATTCGTTAATTATTTGGCACGTTGGTTTGGCACTTTTTCGCCTGCTCGCATCGTTTTGAAACGACTACAAATTGTGATGCTGTAGAATGATTTTTCTTCTTCATTCTTGACCCATCGGAGCTCCTGTTTCTTATCTTGTCGTCATGTGTGGCGTTGTTAAATAACAGCCCGTTCAGTGTGAATTCTTCACATTCCTGAGCTGTGTATGATCACGTGTTTATGTGTGTGTACGACACATGTAGAAGTGATGTGTGAATGTCATTACACTAGATAACAATATCTAATCAAGTGCCATTTTGTCACTGTTGTGATCTCACATCTGTTGTCCACTTATCAGTCACATATACAGCACTGTGGTTTTCATCTGGCTTTGCTTCAGGACCCAGTTTTGACATCAAGTGGCGACTCAGCACAGCGTTTAAACTGTTTATCTATGAAAAATCCTTACGGTCACACATTTAAATGTATTGAAACTACCATATTAGGTGGATTTTGATCTCATTGAGGCGTTGGGAGCATGTTTTCCCAAAGCTTGGGTCAGCATGTGTATGTGGCCGATACAGTGTTTCATTGTTGTCATTGGTGTTCACCTCTACCTCATAGTGCTTAGGTCACATGACAGGAGGTCACACACCGTTAAAGATTGACAGACGAGTGTGTGTGTTTCGAGGACGTTTAGCTGAGTGTCCGTCCGGGTGTAAAGCGCTGACCGATGCGGCTGCAAGTGGAAGAGGAGATCAGAAAGAAATGAATACTTCTATTCAGCAAGGTCACATTAAATGGATCAAAAATGACATTACAGAGATTTATCATGTTCCAGAAGGATCGTCTGTGTCATGTCAGCAGTTTTATCGTCCAGCATTCAGCTGATAATTGTCTGTGCGTATGGCCAGAACTGTTTGGTTTTGTGTGTCAGGTTTAGAGTTTCATATGCATTCTCTGTGCTTTTGAAGGCCTTATTGTCTTGTTTTGTCTCTAATGCGCTGGCTTGTCACCTCATCATGCCTGTGTTCCTGTCCAGATGATGCAGCAGGTGTGAGTGTGTCAGGTTTTCTCGCAGACGGCTGTGTCCAGGCTCAAGCTGCTCGAACACGTTCACTCTCTGCGTGTTGTTTCTTGTTGACATTCTGGAAGGATTTGAAACCATACAGCTGCCCTTTGCAGGAGCTCTTCTGCATTTCTTCAAGCGCATCTGCTGCTTCTCGTGTGTGTGTTTGCCGTTGGCTGGAGAAAGTGCTGCGTTTCTATCCGTTTCCTCTTTCCTGTTTGTGATGATGTCAGATGCATCAGCTGGTTTGATTCAGTTGCATCTCAAGGCTTTTGCTGTGTGTTGTTATTTTAGTATTATGAATATACGTCGTTTACAGTATTTGTTACTATTTTAAATTAGCTTTGTTTTATTAAGTTAAGTTTTAGTAATTTTGTTATGTGATTTTTTGTATTTTTAATGTTTTTTTTTACAATTTCTGTTTAATCCCAACTTATATTTATTTTAGTTTGTTTAAATGTTTGTGTTTTTGTCATTTTTATTAATTAAAACAATCTTTCTAATATATATATATATATATATTTTTTTTTTTTTATGATATATTATTATTATTTATTATTATAATTAATTATTATAATTTTTTTAATTTAAGTTACATGTTTCTATTCAGTGTTTATTTTATTTCTGATAAATTAATCAGAGATTCAGTTTTTTTTTAAATGATTATTTATTGTTTTTTGGTTAACAATAACAACACCGGTGTTCTTTCTTTAGCACAGCTGTTTCGCTTCCTCCCTTCTGAAGTCATTTAATTTCGAGTGTCAAGAGAAATATTGTGGCTTTTAAGTTTTGCTGCCACGACCTCATCGCAACCACGGCTTTACAACCCGATTCGACAGCCACATTAAAATGCAGAGTCCACAACAAGCACAGATGTGAACGCGTGTCCAACAGGTTGCAAGCGTGCCGTCCTATTGTGCACGTGTGTTACTGTTGCAGAACAGAACTCAGGACTCAAGGAGGCAATGAAGTTTCCCTCAAATGTGTGTTATTGTTCTGTTAACAGTAACTAGTCTGAAGCACAGGTATGGTTTAGTCCTGAGGACACACACACACTTGTGACACTATTTAGGGTCGCCACTTGAAGTCAAATCTGAAGGAGAAAAGAACCCTAGATCTTCAGAACATTCGCAGATAACTTGGAAACTGTTTTTTGTTTGGCGAACCCCTTTGACCTAAAATATTTTCTTTGTAGATTTTTAGTGACTATTTCAATAATTTAAAAACACATTTGCATGTCATGGGTCTCTGATGTTGGTTAATGGTCACATGATTTGCAGGTGAACATGAAATATGTAATATTCTTTAGTAAGTGTTTATATATAAACACATAGTTAACTTTGTTGTTATTTTAAAATTAGTTATTTTAATTTGACAATCTGCTTTAATTTTTAGTGTTATGTTTTCATTATTTTATTTGAAAAAAATGCTTATTTTATTACTTTATTCAGTTGGTATTATTTTAAATTATTTATTTTAATTTTAGTATTTATTTTAAAGTTAATTATTTTAATTATACATTATGACTTTCATTTTTAGTAAGTTTCCAATTATAAAATGACTTATTTCATATGATTTTATATACAATTATTTATTTTACTTTAATTTTTAGTGTTATAAACTCATTATTTATTTTAAGAATACTTATTTAAATTTATTATTTTTATTGTAATATAACATTTTTATGATTTTCATTTTTTGTAAGTTTTTATTTAAAAATTATTTATTTATTTAAATTTGACATTATGCTTTCATTTTAGTGTGTTATACTTGTATTATTTCTATTTTAACAAAAAAAAACATTTTTTCCACTTTTTATGATTTTAATTTTTAGTAAGTTTTGATTTTAAAATTAGTTATTTAAATTGTACATTATGCTTTAATTTTTCAAATTTTTTTATTTAAAAAATTACTTTATTTGACATTTTTATGATTTAAATTTTTTAGTTTTTTAAATGACATATTTTATATGTTCACAGTTGTATTATTCAGTGTTATTTTCATAACAGGAGTTTGCGCACTTTGAAAAGTTTGAGAAAGCCTGTCCCGTGGCATCAAAAACCCTTTCTGAAACATGTATTTTTCTAAAAGGAGCGTGCGAGATGCTCTAGTAGTGTCTCAAGTGTTTCAAACATTCACGTGTCGATGTCTTAATGAAGGCATGCTGATGATTTCTCACCAACAACATTGATTTAACTCTGATTTAACAACATCTGTCTTTCTGTTCAGGGCTGGATTGCAAACGTACGAGGAGGTTCCTTCACTTCTCAGGGCAACCACATCAAATCCAGCTGCGGCCTCGTGGCCTTCAACACGGATCAGGCTGGTACGAACCCTTGATTCTGTCTGTCTGAACCCGTCCGCCCCTCTGATAACGTCTGCACACTAAACAAATGCAGAAGCTGACGGCAGATCAGATTAAACAGCAGCAGAACCAGTCCGTCTTGAGTTTGGTAAACAGTGTTTTTGAAGGTAATCTTGTGTTTTCTGTCTCTGGAGGAGGTGGAATGGTCGGCCTGTCATCTGTGAATGCCGGATCTGACGGGAAGTGGAGCGTGACCCAGATTTCATGCCACGCTGGTGAGACTCAGCACTATCGGTTCAACTAACATGCTCATGCTCGGCTCGTTTAACTTCATTTGGAGGAAAACGGATGCCTGGAGTTAATAAAAGCGCTGTTTGGATGCAATGTCAAGCCCATATGACTTTGTCCTAATTCTCCTTCCGATCTTTCTGTCCCAGACCTGGTGACCGACCTGGACTTCTCTCCGTTTGATGAGTACCTGCTGGCAACCTGCTCGGCGGATGAGACCGTAAGTCATGCTGAAGCAGTGATGCTTCTGAGCAAAAACCGTCTGAGTGACATTTAAAGTGACCAACCACGGTTAGGGGCTGGTATATATGGAATCTGATGTACACAATAAAATGCTAAACCACAATATATAGTAGGCTATATAATAAAATAAACACAGTGACTATTTTTATTTCGTCAGAAGCTCGTAGTAGCAGCCTGAAAACTTATTAACATGATTGTTTCCTGGTATATTGATATAAATAAACCTAAATATAGAATATTTGTGTATTTACTCAAACCACTTGAAGTTAATAAATATTTATTTAATTAATTTTACACTTATTTCTTTATTTTTGCATTTATTTATCTATTTTTTACATTAATTAATTTATCTATTTTTACATTTATTTATTTTTTAATTTATGTATTTAGTGTTGGAAAATGATGTATTTATTTATTTATTTATTTTTTATATATTTTCAATTTATTTTAATTGTAAATGCACAGGTGAAACTCGAAAAATTTGAATATCGTGCAAAAGTTCATTTATTTCAGTAATTCAACTTAAAGGGTGAAACTAATATATTATATAGACTCATTACATGCAAAGTGAGATATTTCAAGTCTTTATTTGTTATAATTTTGATGATTATGGCTTACAGTTTATGAAAACCTTTTGACAATATTCTAATTTTGAATTAGGGGTTTTCATAAGCTGTAAGTAATCATCAAAATTATAACAAATATCTCACTTTGCGTGTAATCAGTCTATATAATATATTAGTTTCACCTTTTAAGTTGAATTACTGAAATAAATGAACTTTTGCACGATATTCAAATTTTTCGAGTTTCACCTGTATTTTATTATTAAATTAATTTGTTAAAATATTTTAATTAGCTTATTTTTAAATGTATTTATGTGTTTAGTTTTTGGAATTAATTTATTTAAATGTGCTTATTTATTTTTTATTGATTAATTTAGTCATTTTAATGTTTACTTTTATTTTTTGTTTATTTATTCATTTTTTGTAGAATGAGAATTTTTTGAGAATTCATTATTATTTTTTTTGCTTACCCACTAAACCCTCGACCGTAAATGTGTTGCATAGGTTTAATTTGAATTGGAAAGTGTCTTTATACAAATGTTTTTTTTCTTTGTCTTTTTTCTTGGTCTTTATATGACTTTATATTGGTTTTCTTGGTCTTTATATGACTTTATATTGGTTTTCTTGGTCTTTATATGACTTTATGTTGGTTTTCTTGGTCTTTATATGACATATACCTTGTCTTGGTCTCAGTCTGTAAGAATGTGCAGAGAGCAACATGCTTTTATTAATGGCATCTGCTGATCTGTTGAGTTGTTTTGTCTGTTCAATATAACAAACAGAACAGCAAACACACACACACTCACGTTACTCTGGAGGTATTGTTATATCATCTTCTATAAATAGGATTTTTAGCAGCTGTAACGCCACACAGATGTTGAGGAGGTTGGCAGACGCCGCTGTCACACGCGTTAAAAGCTGTGAATTTGAAAGCTCAGCAGAATGAAGAGACAAACACAGATGAGGCTCTTGATGAATCTGTCTGCTGATGCCTTCATATTTCTGCACAGCTGGCCTCCACATGACATCTGCTCCAGTGTATATGAGTCAGTGGAGTGTAGTGTTTAGTAGTCCCAGCACAGCACGCTCCGGCTGAGCCCCGCTCCGCCTTCTGACAGAATACCAGGGCTACTTTTGCTTCAGTTAAATTCCTGTAAATTGGTATTAGCCACTTTTAATATTAGAAAATAAATTGACTGAAAAATTCTCAATGCTTTTTGTAACTTGTCTGTCTGTATGTCTTTTGTCTGTCTGTCCTTTGTTTTTCTGTCTGTCTGTCTCTTGTCTGTCTGTCTTTCTTTTGTTTGTCTGTCATTTGTCTTTCTGTCTGTCGTTTGTCTTTCTTTTGTCTGTCTGTCTTTTGTCTTTCTTTTGTCTGTCTGTCTTTTGTCTTTCTATTGTCTGTCTCTGTCCTTTTTGTTTCTGTCTGTCTGACCTTTGTATGTCTGTCTGTCTGTCTGTATTTCGTCTGTCTGTCTGTCTTTTGTCTGTCTGTCCTTTGTCTGTCTGTCTTTTGTCTGTCTGTCTTTTGTCTGTCTGTCTGTCTTTCCTTTGTCTGTCTGTCTTTTCTTTGTCTGTCTGTCTTTCCTTTGTCTGTATGTCTTTTGTCTGTCTGTCTGTCTTTTGTCTGTCTGTCTGTCTTTCCTTTGTCTGTCTGTCTTTTGTCTGTCTGTCTGTCTGTCTGTCTTTTGTCAGTCTGTCCTTTGTCTTTCTGCCTGTCTGTCATTTGTCTGTCTGTCTGTCTTTGGCCTGTCTGTCTGTCTGTCCTTTGTCTTTCTGCCTGTCTGTCTTTTGTCTGTCTGTCTTGTATTTCTGTCTGTCTGTCTGTCTGTCTGTCTGTCCTCTGTCTTTCTGTCTGTCTGTCTGTCCTTTGTCTTTCTGTCTGTCTGTCTGTCTGTCTTTTGTCTGACTTTTGTCCGTCTGTCTTTTGTTTGTCTGTCTGTCCTTCTGTCTGTCTGTCTCTTGTCTGTCTTTCTTTTGTTTGTCTGTCATTTGTCTTTCTGTCTGTCTGTTTTTTGTCTGTCTGTCTGTCTGTCTGTCTGTCTGTCTGTCTGTCTGTCTGTCTGTCTGTCTGTCTGTCGTTTGTCTTTCTTTTGTCTGTCTGTCTTTTGTCTTTCTATTGTCTGTCTATCTGTCCTTTCTTTCTGTTTGTCTGTCTGTCTCTTGTCTGTCTGTGTCTTTTGTCTGTCTGTCCTTTGTCTGTCTGTCTTTTGTCTGTCTGTCTGTCTGTCTTTCCTTTGTCTGTCTGTCTTTTGTCTTTCTGTCTTTCCTTTGTCTGTCTGTCTTTTGTCTGTCTGTCTGTCTGTCTGTCTGTCTTTTGTCTGTCTGTCTGTCCTTTGTCTTTCTGCCTGTCTGTCATTTGTCTGTCTGTCTGTCTGTCTTTTGCCTGTCTGTCTGTCCTTTGTCTTTCTGCCTGTCTGTCTTTTGTCTGTCTGTCTTGTATTTCTGTCTGTCTGTCTTTTGTCTGTCCTCTGTCTGTCTGTCTGTCCTCTGTCTTTTGTCTGTCTGTCTGTCCTTTGTCTTTCTGTCTGTCTGTCTTTTGTCTTTCTTTGTCTTTCTGTCTGTCTGTCTGTCTCTTGTCTGTCTGTCTTTTGTCTGATTTTTGTCTGTCTGTCTTTTGTTTGTCTGTCTGTCCTTCTGTCTGTCTGTCTGTCTGTCTCTTATCTGTCTGTCTGTCTGTCTTTTGTCTGTCTGTCTGTATTTCGTCTGTCTTTCTGTCTTTTTTCTGTCTGTCTGTCCTTTGTCTTTCTGTCTTTTGTCTGTCTGTCTGTCCTTTGTCTTTCTGTCTTTTGTCTGTCTGTCTGTCCTTTGTCTTTCTGTCTGTCTGTCTGTCCTTTGTCTTTCTGTCTGTCTGTCCTTTGTCTTTCTGTCTGTCTGTTTGTCCTTTGTTTGTCTGTATTTCGTCTGTCTTTCTGTGTCTTTTGTTTGTCTATCTGTCTGTCTGTCTGTCTGTCTTTTGTCTGTCTGTCTGTCTGTCTGTCTTTTGTCTGTCTGTCTGTCTGCCATTTGTCTTTCTGCCTGTCTGTCATTTGTCTGTCTGTCTGTCTTTTGCCTGTCTGTCTGTCTGTCTGTCTGTCCTTTGTCTTTCTGTCTGTCTTTCTGTCTGTCCTCTGTCTTTTGTCTGTCTGTCTGTCCTTTGTCTTTCTGTCTGTCTGTCTTTTGTCTTTCTTTGTCTTTCTGTCTGTCTGTCTTTTGTCTGTCTGTCTGTCTGTCTCTTGTCTGTCTGTCTGTCTGTCTTTTGTCTGACTTTTGTCTGTCTGTCTTTTGTCTTTCTATTGTCTGTCTATCTGTCCTTTCTTTCTGTTTGTCTGTCTGTCTGTCTCTTGTCTGTCTGTGTCTTTTGTCTGTCTGTCCTTTGTCTGTCTGTCTTTTGTCTGTCTGTCTGTCTGTCTTTCCTTTGTCTGTCTGTCTTTTGTCTTTCTGTCTTTCCTTTGTCTGTCTGTCTTTTGTCTGTCTGTCTGTCTGTCTCTCTGTCTGTCTTTTGTCTGTCTGTCTGTCCTTTGTCTTTCTGCCTGTCTGTCATTTGTCTGTCTGTCTGTCTTTTGCCTGTCTGTCTGTCCTTTGTCTTTCTGCCTGTCTGTCTTTTGTCTATCTGTCTTGTATTTCTGTCTGTCTGTCTTTTGTCTGTCCTCTGTCTGTCTGTCTGTCCTCTGTCTTTTGTCTGTCTGTCTGTCCTTTGTCTTTCTGTCTGTCTGTCTTTTGTCTTTCTTTGTCTTTCTGTCTGTCTGTCTGTCTCTTGTCTGTCTGTCTTTTGTCTGATTTTTGTCTGTCTGTCTTTTGTTTGTCTGTCTGTCCTTCTGTCTGTCTGTCTGTCTGTCTCTTATCTGTCTGTCTGTCTGTCTTTTGTCTGTCTGTCTGTATTTCGTCTGTCTTTCTGTCTTTTTTCTGTCTGTCTGTCCTTTGTCTTTCTGTCTTTTGTCTGTCTGTCTGTCTTTTGTCTGTCTGCCTGTCCTTTGTCTTTCTGTCTGTCTGTCTGTCCTTTGTCTTTCTGTCTGTCTGTCCTTTGTCTTTCTGTCTGTCTGTTTGTCCTTTGTTTGTCTGTATTTCGTCTGTCTTTCTGTGTCTTTTGTTTGTCTATCTGTCTGTCTGTCTGTCTGTCTTTTGTCTGTCTGTCTGTCTGTCTGTCTTTTGTCTGTCTGTCTGTCTGTCTGCCATTTGTCTTTCTGCCTGTCTGTCATTTGTCTGTCTGTCTGTCTTTTGCCTGTCTGTCTGTCTGTCTGTCTGTCCTTTGTCTTTCTGTCTGTCTTTCTGTCTGTCCTCTGTCTTTTGTCTGTCTGTCTGTCTGTCCTTTGTCTTTCTGTCTGTCTGTCTTTTGTCTTTCTTTGTCTTTCTGTCTGTCTGTCTTTTGTCTGTCTGTCTGTCTCTTGTCTGTCTGTCTGTCTGTCTTTTGTCTGACTTTTGTCTGTCTGTCTTTTGTCTGTCTGTCTGTCTGTCTGTCTCTTGTCTGTCTGTCTGTCTGTCTTTTGTCTGACTTTTGTCTGTCTGTCTTTTGTTTGTCTGTCTGTCCTTCTGTCTGTCTGTCCTTCTGTCTGTCTGTCTCTTGTCTGTCTGTCTGTCTTTTGTCTGACTTTTGTCTGTCTTTCTTTTGTTTGTCTGTCTGTCCTTCTGTCTGTCTGTCTCTTATCTGTCTGTCTGTCTGTCTTTCTGTGTCTTTTGTCTGTCTGTCTGTCCTTTGTCTTTCTGTCTTTTGTCTGTCTGTCTGTCCTTTGTCTTTCTGTCTGTCTGTCTGTCCTTCGTTTGTGTGTATTTCGTCTGTCTTTCTGTGTCTTTTGTTTGTCTGTCTGTCTGTCTGTCTGTCTGTCTTTTGTCTGTCTGTCTTTTGTCTGTCCTTTGTCTGTCTGTCTTTTTTTATTAGTATACACACTGACAAACTGTGCCCCATTAGACCATGAAAATTGTATAAGACCGTGAATGGTGATTGATGTTGTGTAGAGCCCAACCGATATGGATTTTTGGGGGCCGATGCCGATACCGATATTAGGGAGTAAAAAAAGCCCGATACCGATATATCGGCCGATATTATTTATGTGTACATTATAATACAGTAGCAATATTATTTATGTGTATTATAGTACAGTATACCAGTCAAAAGTTTGGACACTTTCCTATTGGTGTGTACAAACTTTTGATGGGTACTTTACACAGTAGCTATAAACAGAATAAATATATTTTATAAACACGTTTTGCAATGATCACTCAAATGTGGTGATCAAACACTTGTGTGACAGATATGTAATGGAGGCAGGGGGAATGATATAATGAGAATTATACAGCTGAGCTGTAACCAAACTAGTTTGCATTGCATGTTATATTATATTATATTCTAAATACTGTTGCATAATCTTCACTAATGACTTTGTCTTTTAATTTAGTCATAACTTGTATCAATAAATATATAAAAAGTGTCACTGACAAAACCTTATTATCTTCTATTTTTACTCTTAATTCCTCTAATCTCTACCAGTGGAGGAAGAACTCAGATCTTTTTACTAAAGTAAAATTAATAATATCATAATGAAAACGTTTTTAATTACATATGTACAGTACTTTTATACTATTTTAAATAATTAGTAAGGAAAATGTACTAAACGTGAAACTAGGCTACTCTTAATGCAAAATGGCCCTATATAAAGTGTTATAATTATATACATTTTGGGAATATTGCTTGATTTAACGTAGCGTTATAGGCAGAATGAGCTTTAACACTGTGTCTTCACCGGACGCGGCCGTTACTGCTCGCGGCGCAACAGCTGTTTACCCGAGACAAAACAGAATCAGTTTACTGTCGGAGATCGCTCGCGCCACGCATTTAATCAATGTTTCATCAACCAATTGCCTTAATAAATAAGAAGTAGGCCTAAATATAGCAGACAATATAATCAGGACTTCTCAGCTGCGCGCTTGCAATAGTCATAAGCTCACACAATACGTGATAGAGGCTTGTAGCAGAGAAATCAATTCTGTGAATTACACAGCGCAAATCACAAGTACCCGGTAGGCTACTAGCCACCGGATGAAGAAGGGTTGGCTCTCAGTCTCCACAGGCTACATAAAATATTCATTTTATTTTATTTTATTTTTCGTGTTCGGATTTATGAGGAAAAAACCATGTTACAGACGCGACAGTTCAGCACTACGGACGTGAGCGCTCTGAAAGCGGCACTAAAATATGCTTTGAAACTTTCACATAGACATCAAACAGAAAGCACAAAACCTTTCGTTTCAAAGTGAATTTCGTTTTGTATTAATTGTATCTTAATTTTAATCAATGTTTCATCAACCATTTGCCTGGATTTAATTTATAAGAAATATAGCAGACGATAGATAGGCTAATCTCGACACGGAGGCGCCTGCGGGTGAACTGGAGCTCGTCTCATGAACCGAAACTCAGCGTAGGCCTATAGACCTGAGAATTGAAATATATCTATATTGAAATGTCTACTTTTAAACAGAACAATTCAAAACGAAAGACAGACAGACTCATGCAATCGTATGAAATGTGCATTTCTCTCTGGCGCGCGTTCACTGAAGATCGCGAGTCAGCATCGTCAACTTCATCTTTGGCTGACACTGACGGAAAACACTTGTTTATTAATAAACAATTAAAATATCTCCTTGCTATATTTGTTGTATTCATAATCATTACTTTTGCCAGTTCTTGTGACAGCTTTTAGGTGCTTTATTGGCAGCGCCACCCTTACATGAATCACCGCACCCGCATTTTTAAAAATATTCATTTATCGGCCATTATAAATGCCGATACCGATAGTTAGGAAAATGCCTAAAATCGGCCGATAATATCGGCCCGCCGATATATCGGTCGGGCTCTAATGTTGTGTTGTGTTTAGGGTTTTTAAAAAGACTGTATACAAATTTAGCACATGTATTTAGGAATTACCACTATATAGTGTTTAATAATATCCTTCTCTCTCTCTCTCTCTCTCTCTCTCTCTCTCGCGCTCTCTCTCTCTCTCTCTCTCTCTCTCTCTCCTCATTCAGGTGAAGCTGTGGCGTGTGTGTGATCCGGATCAGGATCAGCCCAGTAATGCTGAGGTCACTCTGAGCCCCGGAGATGGGCGACTGGAGGTCGTTCTCTTCCACCCCGCGGCCTCGGGTCTGCTCGCTGTGGCGTCTGCGAGGGCCGTTCAGGTGTGGGACGTCACACGAGACTCCGCCTTGACAGGTAAACTCACACCTTTCGCATTCCTACGTACAACCATCACTGCTGTTAAACACCTAATTTAGTCTTGTCTTTAATTACTTTACGTGTACACTTAAGCCCTATTCAGACTGTAATTGTTTGTCATTTCAATATGCTAGGTCATTTCTGGGGTGCTAGATTGATTGATTGATTGATTGATTTATGTATTTATTTGTTTACATTTTTTTTTTTTACATTTATTTATTTTAAATTTGTTTTTACATGTCAATTTATGTATTTGTTTATATTTTTTTAATTAATTAATTTAAAATGTATTTATTTTAACTAATTATTTATTTTTAATGCATTTATTATTTAATTAATAAATAAAATTGATTTGTTATTTATTTGTTACTTTGTTTATTTTTGAGTAGTTAATGTTTTAATCAACTAATTTTATTTATTTATACAAATATTTGTTTTTTATTTAGTTTATTTTTATTTAGTTTCATTTAATTTATATTTCATTTCATTAATAACTTTTTTTTTAACATGCAACACAGTGTAGTTTTCATCCAAACTGATTTACCGAGACAAAATTGACAAGGCCCAAAAATCTGTTTATAAGTTATAACCAATATTCTTCAACTAGTGACAAGTGCTGTAGGAGCACAATATTGAAAAAAGCCCATAAAAAAGTCCAATCAGGTCAACTGTTAAAGTGATCTCGTCCCTCGTCTGAGTTCATGACTTGCGATTACAGCCTGAATAATGCAGTTCATGAAGGTTTTGTCTGCAGCTTTTTTTGTCTCTGCTGTGTGTTTCTTTTTTGTTTGTTTTGTCTCTGTGTATTTCAATGTGTGGTTTGATCCGCTGGGCCTCTGGTGGTTGTTACAGTCCTCTGGGGTCTGACGTGGAGCGTCTGAGGTAAATGCCCCTCAGAGCTTTGGGCCCGCGTGTCCCCGGGGCCCCATGATGGCTGCTGGTGCTTCCCAACCTCACATCTCACACCGCTGTCTGCCTTCATGTGTGTTCATGTGTTAGCTGTGTTTCATTCACTCCCTCTGTCGTTGTACACCAGACTCTGTCACTTACAGCAAATCCAGCGCCACGGAATCAGATCTCCGAGAAAACGAGAATCGTTTTAGTATTAGTTTATTATGAAATTTATTTCCTAATATTTGGCCCTGTTTACACCTGGTATTAAGAGGTAGAGGTGGTTGAAAACGCATTCGACCGGTTTGCTTTCGTAGTGACCTAACGCCTGAACATTACGGGAAGCGCGCTAGACAGACGGGATTTAACCTTGTCATCTGGAGACCCTTGTTTGGTTTGAAGATGAAAAACGCACCAATCACAATGTTCTCTCACCATTCCTGATTTCTAACACACACTCACCGCGTTCGGCTGGTCTTGCGTCTGTCAGAGCAGAAACGAAAGCTGCTGTTCTCTGTGTTTTTCCGTCGTCTCTGATAGCGTTCATATGTAAATTACGTGAGCTTATTTCATCCATTAGATTAAAAGATCGGGAAAAAGCCAAACATTTCCCCGCCCATAGAACCTTACCTGGAAGAAATCAGGACAGAAGTGGGTGAAAGTGGACAAAAGAGACGGATTAAAACACCAGGTGTAAACGGGAATGTGTCTCCCTCGTTTACTTGTGACCCGATCGAACAAAACGTGTCTGGTGTAAACAGGGCCTTAGTTTTGGCCAAACAGACCCAGCCAGCACAGCCATGTGGGGCCCACATGGGTTAGACCTGGGCTATCTAACTGGGACCCAGACAGTTTTGCTCCCGGTTTCCATGTAGGCCCCACATGGGTTTGCCCAGATGAAATGAATACTGCTCAGTGTGCACACTATAGGCTGTTAAATGTAACACTGACCAGTGTTGGAGTTAATTAGATAATTAAGTGATTGAATAATGATTGAGCATTATTGAAGACACCTGATGTTAACAAGCAGAATCACTGAAGGAGAAAATCACAAATTGTAAGCCACCGGTATGGCGATCAGCGTTTGCTTTAGTTGGACTCTTGACCCTTAGACTGTCACTTTAAATTTTGTTTGTCTGCTGTTATTGATTTATAACAGTCAAATGAACAAAGAAAAGTGTGATCTTATAGTGTTGGCTATGTTTAGGCATAATCATGCTGTGATCTGATAAATGAAACTTATTGAGATGGTTCAACTTCTGGTTCAACTTGTTAGCAACAGCTTTGTGATTCCACAGCATATGATTATCAGTATTTTTTTTAATCCAAAATATTTAATAAACATTGTTCTGATCAAAACACTTTCAAATGAATTTATTTAGAAACACAGACATCAATAATCAGTCTGTGAATCTCAACAATGGTGACAATAATAATGCATGTTGCAGTGGCTGCCACCAATCACAACTCATTACTGGCTCCCATCATGCATTGCGGTATGAATAAATTATGATCTGAATTGTCTATGTAATTTACTTTTCCTAATTGAATATTCTGCTCGTCACCATTATTGAGATGCATTGACTGAATCTTGACGTCTGGGTGTGCCTAAAAGAAAGATTTTTTTTTGAAAACAACTTTTAAGAAATCCTTTATATTATATCTAAAATTCTGGATATTTATGCAGAATCACAGTTATGCTGTAACCAACAGCATAAATCACTAAACATAAGGTTCAAATGATGACATAAATTTCATAATATAACCAACACCATTACATAACTTTTTTTTTTTTTTTTTTTTTTTTTGTTCTTCTGGCAGTTATAAGTCAGAAACAACAGCCAAACAAAATCTAAAGTTAATAACATAAGGGTCAAGAGCCCAACTAAAGCAAACAATGATCGCCATAACGGTGGCTTACAATTTTCTCCTTCAGTGATTCTGCTTTAGGTGTCTTCAATAATCTTCAATCATATTCAATCACTTAATTATCTCATTAACTCCAACACTGATCAGTGTTACATTTAACAGCCTGTAGTGTGCACACTGAGCAGTGTTCATTTCATCTGGGCAAACCCATGTGGGGCCTACATGGAAACCGGGAGCAAAACTGGCTGGGTCCCAGTTAGATAGCCCACGTCAAACCCATGTGGGCCCCACATGGCTGTGCTGGCTGGGGAGGAATCTGATAGAATACAATAGAATAAATAAAGCTAATAAACTATAGGTAACGTGTTATTTTAGTATTATTTATTAGTACTTTTATAGAATTTATTCATATTAGCTTGTGTGTTCTAGGGATGCACCGAATCCAGGATTCGGATTCGGCCGAATATTGGGCTTTTTAACGGGGTTCGGTTTCTGCCAAACCTCAGAATTTTTTTCCACCGAACCGAACCCTAGGCTTGCACTACGCGCGCTACGTCGAAGTCACCGATCAGTGAATGACATCAAAGTACCGCGTGAACGAATAGAGAGCAGACGGCTCCATGCTTTTGAATTGCTCTCGCGGTACTTTGATGTCATAAACTGATCTGTCTGTGCAGCGCCGGTTGAACAAGCCTGTAGTGTAACGCGTTGTGTCAGGAAGAAAAATAGGGATAGCTCACAGTTAAAGTTATTGCAGAGGCCAGACAGACTCACGGAGGCGATTGGCATCTCACAACTCGCACTTTATTACACAATCGAACTTGTGTAACTGTCTGTCACACGTTCTACCGACCACAGCGTTACTTAACAAAATAAGGTAAAAATGTAGCCTGGCATGCCAGACCTACATCAAGATGTTAGGTCTGGGAACTCATCATTGACAGGGCTCAATCTGATGGGCGGGATAAACGGTTGTCTTTCAAATTCTCTCAGCACGCAATTGGATAGCGCTACAACCAATCAGAGCAACGAAGAAGGGGACGTAGTCAGCGGAGCAAGTTGATATATTAAACTTTTACCGTATCCAGTCCATAGCTGTCAACATTGAACATTGAAAATAAGGGAGATTTCCAGGAATCCATCCCCAAAATAAGGGATTTTTTTTGTATTTATTATGTCTATGCATGGGCATGTGTTCGAGGCGCACGGCACATACAATCATAGACAGTATAAGAAGTGGACAGAGCCATCTCATTGGAACTCAGTTGAGACAGTTGAAGCCCATTTTTAGCGATTTCTGAGCACTTCCGTTCCTGACGCGCAGACTCAGACCGACTCAAACTAAGCTTGATGACGTGAGCAACCTGTCTGACAGACGTTAATCTTCTAGTAGCTGTGAGTGAAAATTGCCAACGTTAATCTTGCAGAGACGGGGAACTTGAGCAAAGAGTTCTTTGGCGTGAGTGAGCGGGAGTAAGTATTCCGTTGCTTTTATGGACTCATTATCTATGGGCTTCTCCCTTGACGGGACGTCCCCCCGGTTGCCTGCGAGCTTCTCCTCCTGTCTGTACGGTAATTTCTGTACAGCGCGACAGAGAGTCGAGTGGTTATGACGCAATCGTTAGCCTATTTTTACTAAATCTGTTTCTACGGGGCCATAATGTAACATAGAAGGTAATGGAGGTCTGTATACATTGTCGTGTTTCTTTAGAAATAAATAATGGACAAATGGAGTCTTTAAACGCCTCAGATGTAAAGTTATTCGCTGTCAAAGTGACGCCAAAATGAACGGGAGTCAATGGAAATGCTAACGCAAGTGAAGTTCTGCTACAACATGGCGGCACCCGGCCGGCTTCAACTTCCGGTCGATGGATTACCCCCTTGCATACAATACGGACTGCAGACAGTTCAACAGGAGCGCGCAGTTCTTAAAGGGGCGATCGTTCGAATGCAGTAGGTTGTGAGAAAGGGAAAATGGAACTCGTGAGCAGAAAAAGTGTTGTTTGGCAGTACTTTCAGTTAAAAGAAGGCAATTCAAGTCGAGCTACATGTTCAATTTGCAATGCCGATTTGTCTCATGGTGGTAAGGACTCTAAACAATAGGCTACACAACATCGCCGCTGTTAAAATGCATAATGTTGCTTATTCTTTTTTCTTTTTTTTTTACAGTTATAAAAGTAAAAGTAGTGTTTATTATTTACAGTAATAAAATAAAATGAAAAATCCACTTTGTTTACTTCATTAATGTGTTTACTGTGTTAATGGACTGAGGATGAGAGTAGGATTCGGTATTCGGTTTCGGATTCGGCAGAATCTTAACCAGTGGATTCGGTATTCGGCCGAACCCCACAAATCTGGATTTGGTGCATCCCTAGTGTGTTCAGTTTCATATTTAAATTTTAGTTCGTTCAATATTTCTATATAGTTGTTATTTCAGTTTTAGTCATTTTAACTTTAGCTCTTAGTACTTAAATTTCATTTTAGATGCTTGCCAAGGCAACATTCTTATTTAATTGTCTTATTTTTATGTTATTGTATGTCTAATTTCACATATTCGGATCTCTGAGATCTACATTGGCATAATACATAAGCTTTTCCTAGCGCATTGGTTTGTGCCGCCACACTTCCTTAACCTGTGTGTGTGTGTGTGTGTGTGTGTGTGTCTGTGCGTCTGCGTGTCTGCGTGTGTGTGTGTGTGTGTGTGTGCATCTGTGTGCTCGTCTGTTTGTGTGTCTGTGTGTGTGTGTGTGTGTGTGTGTGTGTGTGCGCATCTGTCTGTGTGTGCGTGTGCCTGTGTGTGTGTGTGTGTGTGTGTTCTGCTCAAATTCCCAGCACTATCATGCTTTTCTGTATATCTCACTGTCACACGTGTTTCTTTTTTGAGAGTTTGTAAACTTACCTTGAATGTCTGTCTCGTGGATATGGTGTGTGTTGACGCCCGTGTGTGTGTATTTGTGCAGTTCTGGAGCAGCATGCGGATCAGCTGCAGGGTCTGGCCTGGAAAGAAGACGGATCACTGCTGGCTTCATCCTGCAAGGTAATCGACGACCAACACGTGTCTGAGCTTCTGCTGGCTGGTAGACAGCAGGGGAAGTCAGTGCTGAACTGTTACTGTGCTGTAAGAGTCAGGGCCGGTCACACACAACACGGTTCTGCTGGTAAAGATGTGAGACGCGGGTCAGTAGAGAACGAAAGACAGCTCACGTTCCAGAGATGTGCTTTTTAAAAGTGTAACGGGCGCAACGGTCAAACACAATCATCCAGCGATGGAAAAGTAGCGCAGTGTGATGGAGATACTCATTGTGTGTGAACGGCCACAGTCCCTGTTTTATCATGCTGTGAATATAGAACATAAGGAATTTATCAGTGTTGTTTTATTATTTGATACTCATTAATATTTATTTTAAGATATAAATAATATTTTTTCAATAATTTTAGTTTGTTTTTTTACTAAATAGTTTTTATTAATTAATTTTTGTTTGAATTATTTTAGTACATCTATTTAAAAAAAAAGTTTTTATATTTTATTTTAGTTAAAATTTTTGGTTTTAGTTAACTGGAATTTATTTCTCTTAATTCTGGCTCTTTTTTCTTTTGGCCAAATAGACTGATTAAATGGAATCAAACAGAATAAATAAAGCTTACAAACTATAGTTAAAATCAGTGTTATTTTTTGTGTTTAAAAAATAATAATTCTATTATATATTTTTATTTTTATATTTTCAGTTTTTATTTTAATGTTAGGTTTTGTTTTTTAAATGTTTCTTAATATTTCTTATTCCCATTTAGATTTTTTTCAATTTCAGCTTTAATAATTTTAATACTTCAACTTATTTTATTTCAGTTATTCATTATTTCAGCATTTCTAATTTAGGTTTCTTTTTTTACTTTAATCATTTTTTTGTGTATATTTTATTTTATTTCAGCTTTATTACGAAAAAAATATATATATATATATATATCTCTCACTAGAGCTGTTCTGTTGCTCATCACCTTTTTTTGGACTTTTGTTTATAATGTTGATAATATGATGAAAAAATATATTACAAGTTACTGTTAGGAGGCACATTTACATGTTTCTATGAGTTTTCTGAAAAGTGCATTAGCCAACCACAGACAGTAGCACATTCTCACCAATAGATGTCGGCAAAGTGTGTGTTTTCCCCCATCATGCCCCTCTTCACTGTGGATCATTATTACTCAGATGGGCTTTATTAGCCACAGGGGTGAAACTCATAAACCCTGCTGGTGTCATCGAGGTCTGTCCAGCTCCCAGTGTGAGAGGATAAGAGTCAGTAAATCTGATGAGAGGAAGCTTATTAGATCCGGCCTCAAAAATCGGCCTTTTTGTCTTTTGCTTAAGGTTAATTACGCATCAGCACTTGCTCACGATGGAGGACAAACACTTAATATGGCCAAATGTGTCAGTTTGATCCACCTTATGTGTCTCATTTGAAACATTAAACCACCAAGTCTTCTCCTCACTGCAGATGTGTGTCTATTTCTGGACACAAAAGGTTTGTGTTTGGCAGGAACAGTGTTTTGATTGAGTTCATGGAAAGAGTTTTGTTCAATGAAGTGGATGAAGATGTACTGGACTCAGTTTAGTGTTTGAAATGTAAATGTGATGGTTTTCGGTGTAATGTTTTCTCTCAAACCTTCCTATTGCACAAATATATATATATATATATATATACACACACACACACTTCAAGTCAATATACATACACATAAGTGTATACATACACTTTCGGTCAAAGTTTTTGATCGGTACGATTTTGAATGTTTTTAAAAGAAGTCTCTCTGCTCACCAAGGCAGCATTTATTTGATAAAAAAAACCCAAAAAGCAGTAATTTTGTGAAATATTATTAGAATTTTTTTTAAAAAAAGCTGTTTTGTATGTGAATATATTGTAAAATGTGATTTATTCCTGTGATCAAAGCTGAATTTTCAGCATCATTACTCCAGTCTTCAGTGTCACATGATCCTTCAGAAATCATTCTAATATGATGATCTGATGCTCAAGAAACATTTCTCATTATTATCAATGTTGAAAACAGTTATTTACATTTTTATTTTTTAGGATTCTTTGATGTATAGAAAGTTCAAAAGAACATAATTTATGTGGAATAGAAAGCTTTTGTAACATTAAACACTACCGTTCTAAAGTTTGGGGTCAGTAAGAATTTTTACCTTATTTTTGGGGGGAAAGAAATAAAATAAATCAATAGAGTACTTTTATTAATCAAGGATGAATTAAATTGATCAACAGTTACAGTATTACCGACATTTATAATGTTACATAAGATTAGATTTCAAATAAATGCTGTTCTTTTGAACTTTCTATTCATCAATGAATCCTAAAATAAAAATGTAAATAACTGTTTTCAACATTGATAATAATAATAATAAATGTTTCTTGAGCATCAAATCAGCATATTAGAATGATTTCTGAAGGATCATGTGACACTGAAGACTGGAGTAATGATGCTGAAAATTCAGCTTTGATCACAGGAATAAATTACATTTTACAATATATTCAAATACAAAACAGCTCTTTTAAATTTTCATAATATTTAACAATATTACTGCTTTTTTTATTAGTATTTTTAATCAAATATATGCAGCCTTGGTGAGCAGAAGAGACGTCTTTTAAAAACATTTAAAATCGTACTGATCCAAAACTTTTGACTGGTTGTGCATATATACTGTATATATAGGTTTCTTTTTTTTTTTTTTTACCTCAAAATAAGTTTTAGTATTTTGAAAACCGAATGCCATAATGTCTTCCGGTAGAAGCCGAGAGCTCGAAGCGCAGCTGCATCTCCAGTTAGACTCTGTGGTGTTTGAAGCATTGAGTTCAGTCTCACCTGGCCCCCGGGAGCCCGGCGCCAGACCCCCAGAGCGCCTGATTTAGGACCCCAGAGGAGAGAGACTGAGCTGGGGGACAGAGAGGCGCGCTCAGCCGCCCCTGCAGGAGGAAATGGGGAGCAATCCATAAAGAAATCATAACATGCTGCAGAGCTTTTCCATCAGCCGGTTTAATGCTCTCAGAGGTGCAGAGCCAAAGATGCTGGAGTTTATGGCTGGATGAGGAATTTTAGGATTAGTTTATGAGGAAAAATGAGGTCATTTGAGTTTGAACTGAATGCTTTGTGCTGCTTCTAGACGGCAGTCACTCCTGGTTTAACTTACTGACCTCTTTTTTTTTGACATTGACATTTGTTTAATTATGTTAATTTATATTTTTTATATTATTTCTATATATATTTAAAAAATATATATATTAATGAATTGTATATTAATTTATTTTATATTAAATAATATCATATTCATTTTTTATAATATTTTAAATTTTATATTTAACATTTTTATATTAATTTTATTATTTTATATTTATTCATTTTAACGTTTTGATATTAATAAATGTCTATATTTTTTAAATATATAATAATTTATTATTTTTTATCATTTCCTTTTTATAATGTTTAACATTTTATATTTAACATTTTTATATTAGTTTATTAATATTTTTATAATAATTGATTATTGTTTATATGAACTTAATCATTTGTATTATTTTATTTGAATTTATTTTTACATTAATACACGTTTGTTTATTAATTTATATGAATTTATTACTTTTATATGAAGTTATAATTTGTTTTGTTTTAACCTATTAGTTTACATTATTATATTTATTCATTTTTGTATGAATTAATTTTAGTATTTTTATGTGTTAATTCTCTTAATTTATTATTTTTATACTTATTTATTACTGTATATTAATTTATAGTTATTTATATTAATGTATTCTTTTTTATAATATTTTAACATTTTTATATTCATTTATTACATTTTATTTAAATTTATTTTTTATATTTGTTACATTTTTATATTGTTAATATTTAAATGAAACCGATCAAGTATATTTATAATACTAAGCTATATTCCATCCTGAAGCCATTAAGAATAACACCTCATCATGACAGTGGACCAGAATGCATCCTAAAATTTCAGAGGAGAGTCGGAGAGGAAAATAGAAACAGGACAAAGCTATAAATGTGGCACTAGATCACAGACTGAACTCTGAGTCGTGGAGTCGAGCTGTAATTTAAGCTAATATGCTCTCCAATCTCCAGATCCACCGTATTAAAGCAAATAAGCTCTGCCAACATGTGCGTTCAATTCCAGCCGTTTTCCCCCATTAGGTGAACGGGAGGAGAGCGCGGCTCGGGACAGGCCTGGTTTGGAGGCATGGACCCGCATATTTTATGACACGCAAATGCCTGCCACATGAACGCTGAGGCTTTGTTCCACAGCGACAGGGGAAGTTTACGATTAAAAACGCCATCAAAGCGTTAAAGCAGGTGTTGATTTATGAGCTCGTGTCTGCGTTAGGCTTGCCGCGATAGACGGTGTTGACGGTGTTACCGGTTTTAAGCCCCATCACCGGTGACATCACTTTCCCACCGTGACACCGCGATGTCTTGACTTTTTTAAAGTATTCGTTTTTGCTAAAAACTTACACACGCAAGGTCTCTCGCTCGCTTTCCCTCTCTCCCGTACGCGCGCGCTACGCGGTTTGAAGCACAATCTCTGTCTCGCGTGCGCGCTCGCTCTAGATTCCAGGAGATTTTAACTATTTTGCGGTATAATTAGTCGATCACGAGTTGCTCAACAGGCAGATATATAGATAAACTCATCTTCCAGGCATTTGACCGACCAGGTTGACACTTCATGCCTGAGAAATCGGGAGTGTGGCGTGAGAGCGTGTGAAAGCAATCAAATGCGTGTGTCTCGCGGCCAATGCGTGAGAGTTGGCAGCTCTGTAAAAGCTTTTTAACCCCCCCGCCCCGCCCCCCACGGTGACACCGGGATTACCGGTGTTGTCAAACGTCGATTAACGGGTGGGAAATTTTTCTCACCGCGGCAACCCTAGTCTGCGTGTAAGCGAATGTGCTTTTCACTGCATGGCTATTCGTACTTTTGAAAGTATACAACTAAAACCACAACAAAACATATCGTTACTTGAAATTAAATTAAATAAAATTTGAAAAAAAAACCTTGAACTTATTTTTGCAAACTAGTTTTCATCTAGTTTAACTTGATGTACTAAAACTGAAAAATGTATAAAAAACTAGACCTATTTAAAAGATAAAAACTAACAGCAACAAAATGACTAAAATTAAAATGAAAAAAATAAATAAAATCAAGAGCGAATTTAAAGTAACAACAGGTAACTTTTCAACCTTCATAATATATTTCCAAGTCTCTTGTGATGGTACATCGACTTACAATAGGTTGAATGACACGTCTGCCATAGCCTGACGGGGTCTGTAGCGTTTTTAATCGTACTTTTAAACTTCGGGTTTCGGGTAGTAACCGGTGAACAAAGAGAACTACAAAATTCGACTGCTTTACGGCATATGTGACCCGTCACGGAAACCAGGGACACAAGTCGGCAGCACAACTTGCGAGCAAAATGAGAAAGAAGCGTTTTTTTCCAAAATTGGTGATTTCCGCTTTTTTGCAGAATCTGTTAGTTGAGATCATGAAGAAGCCTCTCCATGTTTGAGATAACAGTATTGGTATATTTAAAAGCGTACATTTTGAGGTTGAAATCGGCTTGTTTTTCGGAGATTATAGCATGCAGTAGGGGCGTGTCATTGTCTGTGTGTATTTCCATACTGAATAGCCGCCGGCGCTTTTGCCCCCGCCCCCCAACAGCGTGGCTACTTATTATGCAGCGCTCTGGCCGGCTCTATCTGATATCAAAATTCAATGAAGATCGATGCCGCAAAGATTGTCGCAGACGAGCTGAACCGTGGCAGTTACACCGAAAATGTTTTCGCCGCACTTTGTGGGCTCGGGAAACTGAACCAGAGGTATGGGCGCGGCGCGCGCGCCCTCGGTGCTTGAATACGGCGGCTCGGCTCGCTGACAGCGGTGGCTAACTGTTTCGTATGTGACGTCCCGATTGCTTTGAATGGGGAACGTTTTGTGAACAGGGAACAGACTTAATGGACTGGCAACAATCTCCATAGAACATGAACTGGCACAGAGAATCGAAATAGAGGATGCAGTTAAAACCTTTGCTGCGATGAAGGCCTGCCGTGCGCGTTTCTGAAACGTAAGTTAAGCTTTATTTGCTCCTTAGTCGTTATGTAAGATGCTGAACCTGCTGATGATATAATGTGCTTGCGGACATTTCATTTGTGTGTGTATACGCACATAAGAAAGTGGTGTAAAGAGATTTGCAACAGTAATCTGAGGAGGAAATATGATTATTTGGAAAATTCCTGTCATGACTGCTTAAAGAAAAATGCCAGCAGGCATTTACCTCCTGCATAAACTTTAATATTGTTGACATTTTGGGCACACGCGCGTTGCGCACTATTTGCGTTATATGTAGGCCTATGGCTTATTGGTCTTTGTGTGTTGTTGCTGGTTTTGCGTTATATGTATATGGCATATTGGTCTTTGTGTGTTGTTGCTGGTAAACGTTGCAAATAGAGGGGCAGCACAATTGTTTTTCGCCTAGAGCGGCAGAAGTGCATTCGCCGGTCCTGGGGGTGAGTTTGCATTAAACATTAAAGTTTGTCGTTTTGTTTTAATTCTAAGAACACGTACATGTTATCTCATGTTTAGTCTGTTTAGACCTTCCCATACCTACCTATTGTTATTAGCTAGCTCAGGAAAGAAAAAAAAGCTGTAAAGCACAGGGGGAGCTTTACAGGGGGTATGGCTTATCTAAATGAGATGTAAATGAGCCCTATTGTCACTCCCAGCAGGAGAGAGAGGTGAGAATGCACAATCTTTTGAGGCCGTTTTCTCCCATTTGAGCTTTTTTGAGTTCCTACCTTCAAATGGCCACAACTTCTCCAAATATTATCAGATTTCCACGTGTTACACATCGTTGGAAAGCTTGGAGACTACACTTTCAGAATCTATGAATAACTCAAAATGCCGAAGAACCGACTTGTGTCCCTAGTTTCCGTGATCGGTCACATATACGTCACTTCCACCACCACCCCCACTTCCTTAAAATCGGACTTGCGAGCCAAATGTTATAGTCATGGCCGAAGCAGCACAGAAAAACAAGAAAGCAAAGGTTTTATCGGAGCAAAGCAAAAAGAGAAAAAGAGAAAGTGATCGCGTTAAAGGCAGAACGAGGATCAACATTGCAGAGCTGCCAACTCTCACGCATTGGCCTTGAGACACCCGCATTTAATTGGTTTCACACGCTCACACGCCACACCCCCGGTTTCTCACGCTAAATTGTCAACCCGGTCGGTCAAATGCCTGAAAGATGAGTTTATCTATAGATCTCTACCTGTTGAGCCACTCGTGATCGACAAGTTATACCGCAAATTAGTTCAAATCTCCCGGAATCTAGAGCGAGCGCGCACGCGAGACAGAGACTGTGCTCCAACGCGCGCGGACGGCAGAGAGAGAAAGCGAGCGAGAGACCTTGCGTGTGCAGGGAGCATCGAACCCCCCATCGAAAAAAGAATGCCTCTCTCTAACCTCTCTAATTCGCTAGAGTAGTAGCGAATTATCAATCTGGTAGCTAGTAAACGATATTCTAGTTTTTGATGGTTAGCTATCGCTAGTATTCTCGTTCTGATTTGAACTTTGCAATCGATGAAATGCAAATAGCAAATGTTTGACCTAAAAAGTGTAGTCTACATGTACAAAGAAAGGAGGAAGATTATTAATAAAATCATATTTTAGGATACCTAACATGTCTGTGATATTTGTTTATTTGTCTTGCCTCAAGCTATAATGCAAATCGATTTGTAAAATTTGCAGATTCATTTATGGTAGCTTGATATTATAATATTGACGATATATGGTTATTATCAACCACTCAAACATTGCATTGAAGTATCATATAGATTAAGTAAAACGGTAACCAATAGACTAGGCTACTATAATGACGCAGGCTTGTAAACGTGAGCATCGCGATCATTTGTCGTTAGAAAAAAAATAAAACCCATGAAATTATATTCATATGACATGCTGAAATATATGCCACTGTACCTGGGATGAAGACATTTCACACGCGACGCAAGCAGAACACCTGCATGTGACCTCCTCCTACAGTGTTCAGGGCTATCATGGTTGTCAACAATTGCACGTGCATGTAGGATGACAGAGTTTACGACAGTAGAAGAGGACAATACTGTTTCCCAACTGTAGGGGGAGCCCGAGAGCAAAAGCTATCTGTTGTTACTTTAAAATATGAATAAAAGTGATAAAATAATGCTGCATACAGACATGAGTTATTACTTACTGTAATATCTTTATTTATATTTATTGTAAACTGATAAAGTCTATATGTAATACTAAGGTATATTCCACCCTGTTATTGAACAGAACTGAATCAACATTAAAATGAATGAAAGTGAATCCCGACACTTGTTTTCTGTAGAGCTGCTTTACAGCAGAATTGATGAACTGTACCGTTATTGAACAGAACTGAATCAACATTGAACCGACTTCAGCTGAACAATGACATGTTGTATTTTATGTTGCTTTGAAACAATCTTTATATGAATAATGCTCACTTGACTTGACCAAAAAATCATGAATAAGGCCTCATCATGACAGCATTAAAATCTAGATTGTTCATATTATCTTTCTAATGCATCCAAATAATTGACAATAATTCTATTGATTTTTTTTTCGGCTGCTGTTCATAGTTTGTTGTCCATTATAACAAAGAGGCCTGTGGGAAGTTTACCTGAGCGCATTCAGATGGACGTGAGAACTGTCAATCCACACACACACACACACACACACAGGGGTCGGCCGGGTCAGACCGTGTGTAGTCTGTTAAGTTTGTGTAGGCGATTAATAAAAGCCTCCATGTTAAATCACGAGCCTCTCTTTAAAGCCGTGCAGATTCTGATGTGCGATCAGGTTCTTCGGTGTGTTTACACTGATGTAATCTCAGCGGCTGATCTGGGGTCAGGAGTGTCAGATGCGTACGGTCTGTGGGTGGGCTGCCAATGACGGCCCCCGTTTGCAGCGTCAAACTATAAACGGCAAATAAAAGAGCATGACTACACAGTGCATGACATGAAAGATAGTTTCAATAACACACTGCATTGTGGGATATAGTATTCATCACAGTTTGCTCTGTTGTACGCTGCACTTCTTGTGAACTATCGTAGTGTCTTAGAATATATCTTAGTATTCCACATGTATACTATTTATGAAGTATGCATACTACAAGTGATATGGTAGTATGCTGTTCCAAACACAGTAATTTTCACATTGCAAAACTTTTAAATCCATTATTACTCATTTTGCATGCGACGCAATTAGCCAATCATAACAGAGTTCATTTACATGTAGAAGGAACAGTAGCGAAACCGTCCGAGAGCAAGTGAAAAAACGATCATCAATCTAACATTATAAGATGGGCACAGTCGTTTGTAACCTGACCCGTTTGAAACCCGCTCTCTTGTGATGGTTCTGCTCTTTTGTTTGAGGTTTGTCAGCAGTAAACACAGCATGTCACGGTGAAATAGTGTGGCTCTGTGTGAGTGCTTACTGTTTGTGTTTGTGCTGTTGTCTTGATTTGTAGTCTTGGTTTTGGTGACTTGTGTCTGGTGTGTTTGTCTGGAGAAGAGGTGGCAGTGGAAGGGTGCGTTATGGGTAAAACGCATTATTCCTTGTTCCCCAGTGTCTTTAGGGAGGGTTTGAGAGCATCTGTCTCACAGGACTGAAACCACACAGTGACACTGTGAAGGCAGGATTTAAAGGCATCATAGGCACATTCCAGCTGTCCTAGCTATGACATTTTAATTGTAAATAGACTTCTTTTTTTTATGTATGTATCATAGAAGTACTAAAATATTCATATAAATGGTTCAGTCTGATTATAAATAGACTATTTTACACAACATTTGTCTGTTCTGTGAAGTTTTATGGTTATTTGAGCATCTTGTCGAAGCTCAGTCAGTGACGTGCAAAAACTCCTATTATGCTATTTCAAAGGTTCCTATGACCTAGTCTGTTGTGATTGGTCTACTCTGCTCTGATTGGTCAGATGACCCAGTCTGTTGTGATTGGTCTACTCTGCTCTGATTGGTCAGATGGCCCAGTCTGTTGTGATTGGTCTACTCTGCTCTGATTGGTCAGATGACCCAGTCTGTTGTGATTGGTCTACTCTGCTCTGATTGGTCAGATGGCCCAGTCTGTTGTGATTGGTCTACTCTGCTCTGATTGGTCAGATGGCCCAGTCTGTTGTGATTGGTCTACTCTGCTCTGATTGGTCAGATGACCCAGTCTGTTGTGATTGGTCTACTCTGCTCTGATTGGTCAGAGGACCCAGTCTGTTGTGATTGGTCTAATCTGCTCTGATTGGTCAGATGACCCAGTCTGTTGTGATTGGTCTACTCTACTCTGATTGGTCAGAGGACCCAGTCTGTTGTGATTGGTCTACTCTGCTCTGATTGGTCAGATGGCCCAGTCTGTTGTGATTGGTCTACTCTGCTCTGATTGGTCAGATGGCCCAGTCTGTTGTGATTGGTCTACTCTGCTCTGATTGGTCAGACGACCCAGTCTGTTGTGATTGGTCTACTCTGCTCCGATTGGTCAGAGGACCCAGTCTGTTGTCATTGATCTACTCTGCTCTGATAGGTCAGAGGACCCAGTCTGTTGTCATTGATCTACTCTGCTCTGATTGGTCAGAGGACCCAGTCTGTTGTCATTGATCTATTCTGCTCTGATTGGTCAGATGGCTCAGTCTGTTGTGATTGGTCTACTCTGCTCCGATTGGTCAGACGACCCAGTCTGTTGTGATTGGTCTACTCTGCTCTGATTCGTCAGATGGCCCAGTCTGTTGTGATTGGTCTACTCTGGAAGTTTAGCAAAGTGGATTTGCTTTGGCAGTGTAGAAAACAGCGTCTTCTCAATATGTGGACAACACAAACCAAACTCTTCCAGTCTCCGCTACATCTACAGTGTTTGAGGGTCAAAGTAGACGTTGTTCACGGGCAGCCAATGAAGAACATAGGCTGGCATTATGGAAAAATTTGTTACAAACCTACATAGGTTTGTGCAGGAAGTAAGACTGGAATTACTGACGACTCGTTTCGGGCAGTTCATAATCGGTTCTTTCGTTTGGGAGACAATAACTCCATTTATCTGCACTTTGATCTTTGAATCTTTTCAGACCATTTACATTCACAAACATCTCTATTACTCACTATGAAGGGGGCACTTCAACATGTGAAGTGCTACTTGTTTGATATTGCGATAATTACGATTCTGTCTTAATAGACAGCTGCCTATGTAGACAGTGTTGTAGGTGAAAATGGTTTTTAAACCCTTTGTGTCCTGACAGTAGATGATTACGCTCTGTTTTTATGGTGTGTGAGGACTCTTGAGAGTATGTGTCAGTCTCTGGTCTTCATTAAGGATTTGTTGTATTGAGTGAAAGACGTAGTGCCGGTCGCAGCCTGTTCCTATTAGTGCTCATTTCCCCTCACTGATCCGATTCTCTCTCCTGATTGGCTGTCTTTGAGTGTAATGGGGTCGTCTGATGGTCACAGATTGACTGAACTGATTTTGACGTTGAGTTCAGTCTACACCAGGATTTACGCTGCCAGTTATGTTGACAGACTCATAACAAATACCACATGAAGCACATGAAGTACTTAGTCAAGCCATAGTGTTGATACCTAGAGTATGTTTTTGTATGATGAGTATGATATATTTTTAAATGTATATGCATTATATAATTCAGATTAATTTTAGGAAATAATATATATGTATACATAAAGAATTAAATTAAACTATTTAAGTTATTCATTTTGAGTTTACAAATAGTAACTTTTTAAATTAATATTCCTCATTGCAGCCTTATTTTTTATAATGTTATTTATTTATTTTTGCAGATTTTTTTTATTTTGTATATACAAAATTATATGTATTGTAATCTATTGTAATAAAAACAGTTATATTTGAACCTTGTTATGTTTGACGGACTCAACACAAATGAAGCCATTTATACTACCATATAATAATTGAGGCCCTCAAACAAAAGCGTAAATAATAATTTTACAATCACGAAAGTGTTTGTGGGAAAATGTGGTATGTTGTTGATCTCTATAGAGAGCAGATATACTGTATGTTTTTAAATATATAACCATTATACAATTCAGTTTACTTTATAAAATTAAGGAAATGTATTATTCTATAAAATAAAAATATGTTAATTATTAATGAATAAACTCACTTTACAAAAAATTGACTAAAATATTAGAAAACAGAAACTTGTACTTTATTGTTGCCTCAATATCCATATTTTAATGAAAAATATTTATTTATTCTGATATTTAACTTTGACATGCTGAACTCATGTTATTGTGATATACAGTAGTAATATTTTAACTTCTGTTTTTTTCCCTTAGGACAAAAAGCTGCGACTCTTTGACCCGCGGGGCCAGCCATCTGCCGTTCAGGTTGGATTTTATATCATATTTCCTGCTATATTGTCATTTACCGGTGGTAATAATTTTAATAATTTTGAGACTGCAAAAGTCGTTAAAACTTGCATTTTCAGTTGAATTTGTCGAATCCACTTGAAACATTTTGTTGTGTTGAGCTATTTCAATGACTTTTGTTTGATTTGTTCATTGCAAACAGCTGAAAGTCTGTAAATATTGCCAGTAAACCTGATTTGTAATGGGGGTTGAATAATTTCCATAACAACTGTACATATATATATATATATGTATATATCGAATGGAGAAATTTTCATGACTTTTCCATGGTACTTTAGGAGAATGGGAATATGTGTTGACTATTAAGTTTGGGATTGGTATGATTTTAAAGGTACACTATGTAGGAATTCTGTTTTTGTCAAACAGCGCCCCCTAGAGTCGCTGTGGAGTACTTGTACTATCGTAAATAACGAGTGGAAATAAGGTGTGGCCCCTTTAAGAGCTGCGTGTGCCGGGTTAATTCTGTTTGATGCTCATTCTTATCCTATTTTAAGTGAAAGCCTGACCGAGTGAGACTCTTGTCCGGTTTTCTCACGCGGTCAGTTTCTCGTTTTCTTTTCCTTGACTCTTCCGAGCCTGTGGTCACGTGATGGTTGTAAAGCGATACATTCTCCAGGCATTCTCCAGGTCACATGACCTGGCCAAAGACGGTCCGTCTTCTCCAAACTTACATAGGCGGTATTTCAAGAGGGCAGCCCCGCTCGGAGCATTGATAGTGTCAAGCGCTGTATATTGGCCTGAGGAATCATTTAAATGAACTCATATGCGTCAACTCTTTTGGCCAAAAGTTACACGGTGTGCCTTTAAGTCTCTTATTCTTGGTTTATGAACTTTTGAACAATAGTGCAAATGTGTGTATTTGTCCTTTTTCACCCCTCAGGTGTCATACCGGTATTCTACCTTTAGCCAATTATATCAGGCTGTTTCTTCAGTGGCTTATTCTGATTGGCCCGGTTTATTCATTCACTCTTTCTCATGAGCTGGTGAAGCCATGGGACCCCATTCATTGAACCCTGGGAAACAATACGCTATGATGCCCCGTGTGAACATGACCATGATTGTGTTTTTGACTTTTGTAACCTGTCAGGATCCTGTTTGATAGCTAATCAATGCCACCGATTTCAGCAGGAACGAGGAAGTTCAGGTCAAATCGGACCAAACATTCCCACAGTCCTCGTCAGGGCAGAGCGGTGACCTCACTGGAGGTTTGTCTGTGTGTTTGTGGTTTCTTTGGAAGGTAAATAAAGCTCAGATGAATCTGATGGGGTTAGATGGATTAGACATTACCCACGCTGCTCTCTGAGCAAACACCCGGTAGATCTGACACTTTACTGAAAAGACTAGTGTCTCAGAAAAGCATTAGATCAGATGTGTGAAGCCTGTCGTGACCTCAAACACACACACTGATCTTCTGATGTTTGTCCAGTTCAAAGCATTTCCTCTACACCTGCTTTTTTCATGTCATCTGATTGCAAGAGGACAGCTCTGTTGTTTTGGACCATGTATAATGTGCGCTCCCGACGCACTGATTGCATATTGTATTTATGCACAGACACATTTCAGTACATTCACGTTGTTTCCACACACATTCAGGATAATATTTTGATTTGTCATGTGTTTAGTGATTCTGAATTCGTGGATGTAGTAGGTATAAGCGGTCAGGTCAAGGCGGTTGGTGGTCCATGTGTTCGATATCCCAACGTGTCTAAAATGTAAACAAGCTCTTTGCTGTTGCACTGTACTCATACATGGGTGCTTTGTTTAATAAATGTATGAATTATATGGACTCCTTATCATTTGGTTATTTGGTGTCCTTTTTTGGAAAGACCTAAATGTATCTTTAAAAAATCGTGCAGAAATTACAGTTTTGTGAGAATCTTCAATCTGATGGTTTACTTTGCTGGATATAGCAAATGATGACAAAATGAGTGTGTTAAACGAGACAAATGCTTAATTTCACGGTAAGGGTGTAATTAATCACGATTAATCGTGCAGAAAGGGTGCGATTAATCACAATTACACATTTTAATCTATTGACAGCCCTAATTTATATAGCTATAGTAACATGTGTAACAAGGGCACTGGGAAATAAAGTGTTTGTTTACCCACGTGCCTCAAATCAAAAAGTGTGTACACTCACTTTGTTAATTTTACAGTTTAGTGCAGTTTACTTGAAAAATTTGCAAAACTGGAATAAAATATTTCATAAATTTTGCAAGTGAATTTCTCTTGCTAAAAACAAGTCAAAAATATAGCTGCAAGCATCGATGACGGGCCCAACCTCTGTGGCTTTAGGGCAACTGTGCACAACGGACAATATGAATTTAAACCCGGTATATGTAAAATAACCATATCAAAGTTGTCTAAATACGCTACGTAACCGATGATAACGCCATGCTTGTTTTACTCTGGTGGATTCTGGGTAAAAAAAAACTCAGGGATAATGCAAGATATTAAAAGGTCTCATTGAGTCGATTCCTGACGGACCAGCTTGTTTTCCGACCACATCCAGCTGGCAGCTAAGGAGTCGTGTGTGTGTGTGTGTGTGTGTGTGTGTGTGTGTGTGTGTGCACCCACCACCCCATTAACATCACATTCACTCTATAGCGTCTTTAATGAGCCGTCACGGGCCAACCCTAACAAAACCCAGCCTGACAGGCCTTACAACCGACCCACAGCAGAGAGTGCGAAGCTTTGTTTACTCACAAAACCCTAAAACGGCCTAGCCACGCTCCTTTGCTGACAGAACTCGAGACGCCCGTCCCGGCAGCTCCAGGGCGAGCCGATGCCCAGGCCACAGTGTAAACAGAGGCGCTTGAGACGTGTCTGAGTCGTGTTGTTTATAGACTCGAACTCATGCGAAAAGCATCCGTTTGTCATCGCAGAGCCCGAGCCGCCACACACACACACACACCCATAAAACAATACTTTCATGCACCGGGTGATGAAAGCCGTCGACCGCACAGAACGGCCGCTTTTCTTCGACAGATTGTCTGATATAGACAGGTGGGGTAAAAATAGAGGCTAATTGTAGTTGTGTGTACGTGGTATTTACGGGAAGAAGCGAAAGTGTGTAATTTGCGCGTTCGGACGGCACGAGTATGATCTGTAATCTACGCTCGAGCGCACGGCTGTATTTAGGGAGCTGGCACCACTGTGTGTGTGTGTGTGTCTGGCTGAAACTGTGGGTTTGAGAGACGCTCGCATTGAGATTTCCTGCCGAGTCTTGATTTTTATATGATAAATGCATATTTAAGGGCCCGAGTCGCACCAAACCGCTCAAAGCTCAGACTGGGTTTTGTTTTTAGACTTTGGCTAGTGGTTTGGTGCATCTTAGACCTCCCCATCACCATGATGTGTAAGTACTGGAACTATCCATTTTTGGTTGTTTTATGTCCCAGATTTAATACAAGATAATATAGTAAGATAATATAATATACAAGATACGAGCCATATCAACAGCATTTCTCGTTTTATGTTGATTTTCACAAATAATGATTTTGAGTTAAATTTATTAGTATTTCACCAATGTAAAATGTTAATTTAATATTTTAATTTTTTATTTGTTATATTTTTATATTTTGAATCTATATTTAATTTTTTCTTTATTTGTTGGTTTATTTTTATTCATTTCATTTAAATAATTAGTCAAGTAAAAATATTGATTTGTATTATATATTTGTTTTATCTTTATCTATCTGTCTATCTATCTTTATCTATCTATCTTTATCTGTCTGTCTATCTGTCTATCTATCTATCTTTATCTGTCTATCTGTCTATCTATCTTTATCTATCTATCTTTATCTGTCTGTCTATCTGTCTATCTATCTATCTATCTATCTATCTTTATCTGTCTATCGGTCTATCTGTCTATCTTTATCTATCTGTCTATTGGTCTATCGGTCTATCTATCTATCTTTATCTATCTATCTTTATCTATCTATCTTTATCTATCTGTCTATCTATCTATCTCTATCTATCTATCTATCTATCTATCTATCTATCTATCTTTATCTATCTATCTATCTATCTTTATCTGTCTGTCTGTCTGTCTATCTTTATCTATCTGTCTATTGGTCTATCGGTCTATCTATCTATCTTTATCTATCTATCTTTATCTATCTATCTTTATCTATCGGTCTATCTGTCTATCTATCTATCTATCTATCTATCTATCTATCTATCTATCTATCTATCTATCTGTCTATATATCTGTCTATCTATCTATCTATCTATCTATCTATCTATCTATCTATCTATCTATCTATCTATCTATCTATCTATCTATCTATCTATCTATCTGTCTGTCTGTCTGTCTATCTGTCTGTCTATCTATCTATCTATCTATCTATCTATCTATCTATCTATCTATCTATCTATCTATCTATCTATCTATCTATCTATCTATCTATCTATCTATCTATCTATCTATCTATCTATCTATCTATCTATCTATCTATCTATCTATCTGTCTGTCTGTCTGTCTGTCTGTTTATCTTTATCTATCTGTCTATTGGTCTATCGGTCTATCTATCTATCTTTATCTATCTATCTTTATCTATCTATCTTTATCTATCGGTCTATCTATCTATCTATCTATCTATCTATCTATCTATCTATCTATCTATCTATCTATCTATCTATCTATCTATCTATCTATCTATCTATCTATCTATCTGTCTATATATCTGTCTATCTATCTATCTATCTATCTATCTATCTGTCTATATATCTGTCTATCTATCTATCTATCTATCTATCTGTCTATATATCTGTCTATCTATCTATCTATCTATCTATCTATCTATCTATCTATCTATCTATCTATCTATCTATCTATCTATCTATCTATCTGTCTATATATCTGTCTATCTATCTATCTATCTATCTATCTATCTATCTATCTATCTATCTATCTATCTGTCTGTCTGTCTGTCTGTCTGTCTGTCTGTCTGTCTGTCTGTCTGTCTGTCTGTCTGTCTGTCTGTCTGTCTATCTATCTATCTATCTATCTATCTATCTATCTATCTATCTATCTATCTATCTATCTATCTATCTATCTATCTATCTATCTATCTATCTGTCTGTCTGTCTGTCTGTCTGTCTGTCTGTCTGTCTGTCTGTCTGTCTGTCTATCTTTATCTATCTATCTTTATCTATCTATCTTTATCTATCGGTCTATCTGTCTATCTATCTATCTATCTATCTATCTATCTATCTATCTATCTATCTATCTATCTATCTATCTGTCTATATATCTATCTATCTATCTATCTATCTATCTATCTATCTATCTATCTGTCTGTCTATCTATCTATCTATCTATCTATCTATCTATCTATCTATCTATCTATCTATCTATCTATCTGTCTGTCTGTCTGTCTGTCTGTCTGTCTGTCTGTCTGTCTGTCTGTCTGTCTGTCTGTCTGTCTGTCTGTCTGTCTGTCTGTCTGTCTGTCTGTCTGTCTGTCTGTCTGTCTATCTATCTATCTATCTATCTATCTATCTATCTATCTATCTATCTATCTATCTATCTATCTATCTATCTATCTATCTATCTATCTATCTATCTATCTATCTATCTATCTATCTGTCTGTCTGTCTGTCTGTCTGTCTGTCTGTCTGTCTGTCTGTCTTTATCTGTCTATCGGTCTATCTATCTATCTTTATCTATCTGTCTGTCTGTCTGTCTGTCTATCTTTATATATCTGTCTATCTATCTATCTTTATCTATCTGTCTATCGGTCTATCTGTCTATCTGTCTATCTATCTATCTTTATCTATCTATCTTTATCTGTCTATCGGTCTATCTGTCTATCTATCTTTATCTATCTGTCTATCGGTCTGTATGTCTGTCTTTCTGTTTGTGTCATTCTTTCTGTCGTTCTATCTATCGCTCTATCTTTTTATCTTTCTGTCTGTCTCCGTGGTTCTTTCGGTCATTCGTTCTATCTTGACTCGTATTGACCGTGGAACACTCTTTTAATTCATGGACCTGAGGGGTCACTGGGTTTGATGGGAGTTTGATGCCCATCATCCTCTGCCGTCACATGCTGTGGTCAGCACTTTACATTTTTGCTGTCCCGTTGTTTTTTTGTGGTTTACACCAATTAGGAGAACTCATCCTGTCTTTCAGAAGAGTGGTTATTGGAGTGGGTGGAGCGTGCAGGTCTTTAACAGACGCGTGTTTTCTTGATGCATGTGTCTCTCTGTCCTTATGTGCGTTTGTTTCAAATTACAGAGCTGAAAATACTCCTCATAGTTTCAGGCCGCACTGGCTGCGGAGATGCGGTCTCTGGGCAAACAGGAAAGGGAATATTTTCTAGACACAGGGCCCAGATTTCTCGATTTCGTCTTAGGCTTCTGCTGCTTTTGGTGAAATCCGAGAGGCTTTGGAACAAGCTCGAGAGGAGAGGGGAAAAAACGCAAAACATTCAAAGCAGACTGAGCGACTGCAGGGGTTTGTGGGAGACACACACACACACAGACACTTCAGAGAAGGAAGAATGGGTAGTCCCGTGGGTTAAGGTTACACCAGAATATGCTGAAAACAAACGGCGTGCGCTTCAGCAGAAGAATGGAAACTCATAGTCCATAACTCACAACAGATAATACGAGAAGCATCATAAAATCCAGACAAAGTATTACAGAAAGTACTTCTATCCTGTTTTTCATGCTAATTCATATAATTCGAGACAAGCTGGCTGTTCCAGTGGGACATTTAGATGTGAGCGTCTCCAGAGAAGATCTGCCGGAGTATTTTTGACGTTTGCTGCTTCTGATTAAAGTTGACATAAAGTAGACGTGTGGTGTGCCATAAGAGCTTTGACTGTGGGTTTATTTCCATATGTAATGTTAACCCTTACTAAAAGTACAGTTTATTTCCACATGTAATTTTGGGGTTGGTAAGATTTTTTTTTTTTTTGTGTGTGTGTGTTTTTAAAATAAGTCTATTATGCTTACATAGACTGCATTTATTTGATCAAAAATACTGTCAAAACAGTAATATTGTGAAATATTACTACAACCGTTTTCTAAAGAAAAAAGAAAGGTTGTATTAAATTGATCAAAAGTGTCAGTAAAGACATAATGTTACTAAAGATCTGTTTCAAATGCTGTTCATTTGAACTTTCTATTCATCAAAGAATCCTGAGAAAAATATATTGCAGTTTTCACAAAAATATGAAGCAGCACAACTGTTTTCAACATTGATAATAATCAGAAATTGTTTTTTTGAGCATCAAATCATCATATTAGAATGATTTCTGAAGGGTCATGTGACACTGAAGTTGATAAAGTGAGATTAAATACATAAAGTATATTTGTGTAATTTAACACATTTAATTGTTGCAGGTTTGCATAATATTCTGAGTTTGCATTTCACTGTTTTCATTCGTTTTCAGGAATACTGAATCTGTTTTAGTGCAAAACGAGTAAATGCCTGCTCACATTTAGTCTAAAACTACAAAAACACCATCGTGTTCACACAGCGCACACACTTCACACATCTGTTCGCACATCTGCACTTACGGTTTCTCTCAACATGGGGACAGGAGAGCTGTCAGTCAATAAATCGGAAAACAAAGTAACTTGTGTTAAAAGTAACTCCGATATTTTGTCGTAAATGTAAAAGTAATGCGTTACTTACCTAGTTACTTGAAAAAAGTAATCTGATTACATAACTCGCGTTACTCGTAATGCGTTACAGCCAACACTGGATGGGACAGTTTAGTTGACTTTATTACAAGATGCATTCGTTATTTGTACTTATCTAAACCTTAGTTTTATACTGGAAAATAATAGTGCTGTTGTAAGGTTAGCAGTGCAAGGTCACTCACGGTCCTTGAAATCCTGGATCTTTTCCGATTATAAAAGATGAAGAGCTGTTGGAGTGAGCAGCTGGCAACTGAAGGCAACAGCTCCAGTGTTGCTGGCCTCTTTCTGTCCAAGATTCAACTGAAAATAAATGCTAAACAATCACAGCTTGAGTCCTTACGGGAAAAAAATTGGTGTTTACTGTCGTGTGATGCAAACATTACGTTCTATAGTATATCAATGTTTGTAAATATAATATACAACATTTATTGTTGTACTCAAGGAAAATTTGACAGCATCGTGCAAAAATGTGACGTTGATTTATGTGGAAGGGGATGTGTACTGGTATAGTTTATCAACTATTAAATATATCCCATATTCCCAAAGCCAGGGTTGTTCGTTTCACTTTAGAGACGCCGGTTTTGCTATGACAACAGATTCATCAGCACAACATCATCATCATCACACTGCTGATCTGTTACTGTAAACACTTCAGAGCGGAGATTACACAGCGTGAACACAGAGGGAGGCCAAACATGCATTTTCAAATATTATAGAGGTTTCTTTTTTTCTTTCTTTATTTTACTCATTTTTTTAATTTTTTATTTTATTTATTAATTTACTTTTACTTATATTATTTATTTATTCATTCATTCACACATACTTTTTGGTGTATTTTTTTTTTATTTTTTTTTATTCTATTTTATTATTTGTTACTTTATTTTTTTTTATTTTTTTTTTAAACTTGTTTATTTATCTATCTTCATTTTTCTTATTGTTGTTTATTTATACTTATTTAATGTATTTATTTATTTCTATTAGTTTTTTATGCATTTATTTACTTTTGCTTATTTCTATTTTTATTTATTCATTAATTTATGCATCCTTTTTGTTTGTTTATTTTTATTTTTTATAGATTTTTTCAAACATATTTTATTTATTTATTTATATTTATTTATACTTCATTTATTTATTTTTGACTTGTTATTAATTTATACTTATTTTATGTAAGTATTTTTTCTACTAATTGTTATTTATTAATTTATTCATATTTAAGTATTTATTTATTTATTAAATTATTTTTTAGTATTTTTTCCTTTATTTGTTTAAACTAAAGTATTATTATTATCATTTTAATTAATTAATTAATATATTTATTTTTCCCTGTGTCCTGTATCCACACAGAGTTATGCATGTACTTATGTTGATTGTGTGGCGAAACACTCAAGCATGCGCAGTGTGTGAGACTGTTACTGGAGATGTGTTATGGTTCCTGTAGTGATGCACAACTCATTACTTGCTCTTGCAGTTGTTAACCCATTATGTTCGTGGTGATGAACCCAGACAGTTTTCATAAACGCCTCATACAGAACTGCCAGACAAATATGTGATAATCATGCGGATAATCATTTTACCAGCACATTAAACCACTGACCGTCTCTGCCGTCCAAATGTCAGTCTCAGCCGTAGTGAATATTGCTTTTGGATAAGCAGAGTGTTTTCCCCATCAGGTCTGTGTGAAACGGATGAATGACAACTAGAGGAATGTGTGAAAGAAGATGTAGATTGTTGAGGTCTCTTCAGTGTTACATTACCTCTTATCTCTTGCTGCAGCCGTGTGTGTGTGTGTGTGTGTGTGTGTGTGTGTGTGTTGGTCATCAGGTTCTGAGCGCTGGCTGAAGGCCAATGTGACACACATGCTTTTCATTCCTGTCATGATTTCCGGCAGTGCTTTTCTCTGAAGCGCACGCGTAACACACACTATCTGAGATCTGTCGTGTGTCATTTTGAACAGCCATGCAAAACTTTTTTTAGGTTTATAAACTAGATGGATATATTTTACGTAGATAGGTAGACCACTGTTTTTGTTATTATAATATTTATATTTATTATCATATATATTTATCAAATTATACATTTTATAACATTTTATATCATTTATGCTTTTATATTATAAAATAATGAATACGTAGAAAAGCTCATATTTTGTAAAATATTTAAAATTTAAAATAAAACGCACACAGTTTTTTTATATATTTTTTTATTTTGAATATACAAATATAGTATTTTAAAATGTTATACTTTAATACTTATAATTATATATTATTTATAATGACATATAAAAAAGGTTACACTACACACAATGATTTACATGTTATACATCATATACCATTTATGATACAGATTTTTTTTTAATAAATTGTACATGTTGTAATATTTTATGATATAAAATAATAAATACATAGACATTTTTGTATTTGATATATTTTAGAATTGAAATAGTAATAACTGACAACGCATACATAAAAATAAATTGTACATTTTGTAATATTTTATCAAATATTTAATCTTTCATATTGCAAAAGAATAAATGCATAGACATTTTTATATTTGATATAGTACAATTTAAATATAGATAAATGACAACGCATAGATTTATTTCTTTATTTTGTACCCGTCAAGAGTTCATATTTTTAAAAGTTTTTGAAAGTTTCTTATGCTCATCAAGCCTCCATTTATTTGATCAAAAATACAGGAAAAAAAAAATAATATTGTGAAATATCATTACAATTTAAAATTAAAGTTTTTCTATTTTAATATACTTTAAAATATAATTGATTTATTTGATTATAATTGATTTCTGACTAGCTGTAAGCAAGCTTGCATGGAATCTGCGATCACAACCGTCACTTAAAAATGTAGCCGCATAAACCGTGTTTGTTTACTTGAATTGAATTATATTTTCAATACCAATAAAAATGTCATCTGTAATCTCAACTCCATTCCAATTCGTTCTGGCGGAAAAATCAGTGGAGAAAATTGTAAAACGTCTGACTTTAAGAGATTTGAGCTGGAGAAAGCAAGTGAGGAATCTTGAAAGGTTTGCCATGTTAGTGCTAATGAAGAGTGTGTGTGAAGTCTGTGAGGTGTGTGTTTTTGGAGTCAGGAGCGAGGTCTCTGGCCAGATGGCTGTGTGTGTGTGTGTGTGTGTTTTCCACTGCCGAGGCCTCATTAGCAGAGACGTTCCTCTTCTAGCTGATTGTCCCAGTGCTCACATGTGTCCGACACCTGGAGCCAAGACGGCGGGCTTTGCGGACGAATTCTGGGAGAGAATCCAGAAGAGCCCTGTCGAGATCTCATCCCAGGCCACAGTTTGGGAGCAGCACATCCCAAGGACTTTCAATCATCCGCTGGGGCCGAGAGATGACGCCCCGGATCCCTAGGGAACAGAAATCCTGACCAGACCAGATCAAGACTTGTGGTTAGTGTGAACTCCAGCTCTTCCCAAACCTCCCATCTCCGGATCTCCGTGAAGAGCTGTAGGACGAGCGTTCTTGATTCATCCGGGCGCTGTTTGGTGTCGGTCCTCTATATGTGCCCGACTTCTGTTACTCTGTACCGGAGAGAATCCGCCCCTTGTTTTCTTATGACACAACATCCTCACAGTGTTCCCAGCATCTGGGGGGGGGGGCGGGGGATAAACAAATATAATAGGATTTAATCATTTTTTATAATCTTATTGCTGCTTTTTATTTATTTTTATACCTTTTTATATATTTATGGATTTGTTTATTACTCTTTTTATTTATTTATTTCTTTGACTTATTTCTTTTTACTTAAATTCATAAATGAATAAAAAAATAAAAATATTTACTTATTTTTAATTATATATGAATGTTTTTATTTTTTACTTATTTATGAATTCACTATTTCTACTTATTTTAATACTATTTATGAATTTGTTTTTACTTGTATTTATTTATGCATTTATTTATTTTCACTTGTATTTATTTATTAGTTTATTTTTTATTATATCTATTTATTCCTTTTGTCTAACTGTTTTTTTTTACCTTTTATTTTTATTTTTTATTGTATTTATTACTTATTTATTTTTGTTATTTATTTATTTCTACTTATTTGTATTTATTTATGAATTTATTTACTTTTAATCATTTTTATTTATGAATTTGTTTTTTAAATTATATTTATTTATGAATTTATTTACTTTTAATCATTTTATTTATGAATTAGTTTTTTTAATTATATTTTTTTATGAATTAATTTTTCTTTTTTACTTGTATTTATTTTATTTATTTTAACTAACTTTTTTTTACTTATTCACAAATGTATTTCTTTTTACTTATTTCTTTTATTATTTTTATTTACGATTTTAGTCATTTTAAACTTTTGTTTATGAATTTATTTGACTTGTATTTACTTATTTATTGTATTTATAACTTGTTTCCATGTAGTTAGTCCTGCTCAGTAAAGAGCAAGGTGTTTTTTTTCTTATAGATATAGAATAGTAAGTGTTAACGGGTCAAGAGTTGACGTCTTCAGTGGGTTCTTGACAATGGCTAAAGACTGCAGCTCGGGTTGAGTTGGGCAGGTCATTGGGTCACAGACCCTGAAAGTGATTGTGTGCCTCTTTGGGATGCATGTATTAGTTAGTATATGAACTGGGATATGTTATAATAGTTAATATAGTGTAATATCTGCTGGAGATGTATTGTTGTCTGTCTCTTTAGTGCCACACAGCTCATTAGGACTCGTGGCCTGAATGATTCAGACACTTCAGGACGCTCCTGCTCTCGTGTCACTGCGATGATGAGTCTCTTCCTGAGCGGTTTATCTGTGAGACGTTTGCTCACAGTGTTGTCAGTACATCCTTAAACATTAAGGTTCAGCAGGTCCGAGTGTTTTCTCGTGACGCAAGCTTCCACGTGTGTGTGTGTAAGACTGAGTCAGACCTCCACTTGAACAGCAGCACAGCAGATGAAAGCAGTATTCTCCAACTCTTCTGATTTCGAATAAGAAAGCGTCTGCTGATGTGACTGACTGTCCGTTGGCGGGATGAAGCTCCTCTAGCCCCTGCCGTCACCTGACGCTCCACAGAGCTGCCCAATCCAGTGCTGTGAGGCGAGTCCAGGGTTCGTAGGGCAGTCGTGTGTGTGTGTGTGTGTGTGTGGGAGATTCAGTGATGTGCTGGTAAAGCAGGTTATCATCAGCTGCGATCTGAACGTGTGTTTGCTGAATCAAGTGGCCTTCTGGGAGTTTTAATGGGAGGTGCTACCATCCATGTGGATTTTTAATAACCAATTATTTGTTTATTTAAATCTTGATATTAAAAAAGATATATATTTTTTACATATTTATATAATATTTTTTTTTTATTTCAAGTTTAGAAATGAATTGATAGTTTGAAAGAATTTAATTGTCAGTTAATTTTATCTAAGATTTGTATTCTTTTTTACCTTCTTGGATCATAAAAACACACACACACGCACACACACTCTCTCTCTCACACACACACACTCACACACACACTCACACTCACACACACACGCACGCTCACACACACTCCCTCACACACACGCACTCACACACGCACGCACGCACGCTCACACACACTCACACACACATTCACACACACTCTCTCACACACTCACACGCTCACTCACACACACGCACATTCACACACACTCTCTCACACACACACACACACACACACACTGTGACTTTGGTATTAATATTTCTTTAAATTATGTATTTGTTCCCCTCTTCCCTCTATATGCAGCTGAAGAACACCTGTGGCACTGATGTTTTTGTGGTTTATTTGTAATTTTGTAATTTTAAATCCAGGGAGTCTGTGGAATGATGATATATATAAATATATATCTGAACCGTGAAGAGCTTCATCTCGAGCATCTGTGGTGAGAAACGGCTGTGATAGATTTATTCTGTTCACTTCTTCAGCTTGTGTGAGTCGAGAACACTGTGTGTGTGTGTGTGTGTGTGTGTGTGTGTGTGTGTGTGTGTGTGTGTGTGTGTGTGTGTGTGTGTGTGTGTGTGTGTGTGCACTTTGATTTCTGCAGTCTTGCACATCTGTGAGGCTCTGAGGGTGGATCTGACTTTGAAGGCTGAGGACTTTTAATGTGGCTTTGAGGAAAGGACAGGCAGTTGAGTGTGTGTTCAGTGACGTCTCCTCCCACATGGATCCCAGATTCCTCTGATCACTTCTCCAGATTTCTGCTGAAGTGTGTGAGATGAGGATCAGAGATGAGCTTGTTTGTTTTCTCTTCATATTAGACTGTTTGTGTCAACATGTCAACATGTCAATATGAAATCTCAATTGACCTCGTTTACTATTATTAATACATGTTCCTGGTGTTTTTGTGCACAATTTATAAGTTTTATTGCAAAGGGTGGGAAAAGCATTTTTATCTTTGCAATCGTTAATCAAAATATAATGATTTTCTTTACATCGATCTGAATCCTAAAGTGTTTCACAATCCGTTTCACTAAATTAGATATCTAAATTAATAAAATACAACATAATATTCTAAAATTCAGTTAATACTAATATTAAATTATTATTAACCTATTTTTTTAAGTTAATATTTTTTCTTCACTTTTTAAAATATTTTATAATATACTTTTATATATTTTAAATGTAACTTCTAATAGTAAAATTTGTAATTATAAATGTTATATTATTTTAATACAAAATATTAGTAACAATATTAATACCAATATCTTGACACAAATAATAATCTTAAATTAAAATTTTATGATCCAAATATTAAAATTAAGGTTTGTATTTTTAAAATATTAATTTTCAATATCAAAATTAACTATTTATATTTTAATTTAACTTCTAATAGTTAACTTTTTAATAATAAATGTTATATTAATTTAAAAACAAATGTTTGTATCAATATTAATATCATTATCATAACACCAATTATAATATTAAATTACAATTATATAATCCAAATATTAAAATTAAGGTTTGTATTTTAAAATATCAAAATGTATTATTTATATTTTAATTAATTTCTAATATTGCATTTTTATTAAGAAATGCTATATTATTTCAATATAAAAATGTAACTGTTAATATCAATATCACAATCTTAAATTTAAATTCTATTATCCAAATATTAAAATTAAGGTTGCATTTTAAAATATTGATTTTCCATTTCAAAATTATTTATATTTTTATTTAACTTAACATTACGATTTTTATTAAGAAAATTTTACTATTGATATTAGTATAAATATCATAACACCAATAATAATCTTAAAATTAAATTCTATTATCTAAATATTAAAATTAAGATTTTAAAATATTGGTTTTAAATATAAGAAAAAATTAAGATTTATATTTAATCAATTTTAATAATATTCTTGTCCATTTAAAAAAAAAAGAAAAAAAAAAGGAATTGTTACTGTGTTTTAGTCCACTTAAAGGAGTCTGAATTAGTTTTTTAAAAGAGTACTTAGGACTAAAAACACAAGTAGATTTGAAGTAATGTCCGCTGAATGACTGCACACTCGCCACACTGTTATATGTAATTCATTATTTGATTGATGTTTGTCACACTGTCCTTCTCGATGTAAACTTTCTGTCCCCTGTTGCCTTCCACATTTTGCAAGAGGCTAATACCAGTCCCCCCTGAGCCCCCGCGTCCCTGTGTCCCGTCTGAGACGGCTGGCAGTGGCAGTTTCTCTCCCCACATGTGGCCAATGCTCTGTCCCAGGCCTGAGGTCGACCGCAGCCTGGAGAACACTTCCTCAGAGCGATTCAGCACAATTAGTGTTGTGGCAAAATAATGAGGCTTTCTTCCTCTTCACTGCTGGTTTAGTTTACGCTGATCCATCAGGTCTCACACATTTAAAGCAGCTTGGGATGAATATCACTAATGGGTGATTCTTCAATTAGAAGAAACTTTTTTTGTTTTGAACGATAGATTATAATATTGTCGTTTTAAAAAAATATTAAATTTTTTTAAATGTGCTATTATTGTTTTTTTATTTTAGTTTTTTTATTAATTTATTTATATTAATTTGTATGTATTTATATAAATTTTATTTATTTAAAATGATTTATCGCATTTCATTGCATTGCATCACTTTCCTAATTCTGCACTTCTAGCACAGAAAGAAAAAAGCCTTTGTTTTGGCTAGTCACATTCAGACTTAACAAATGTTCAGAAACTGTCTTGATGAATTCCCCCAGTCTTCTGTGTTCCTGTCTGACTTGGAAACCCAGTCTTGGCTCTCCATGTACACCAGTATGTGATGTGTTGTTTAAATCCAGACTAGTTATCAGTTTGTTTTGTCAGTTTTACCGTTTTCATCTCCCTGAGTGGCTACTTGAGAGTTATATGAGAATGTTGTGTTGCAATTTTCCCTATTTTAAAGCTGTTTTTAGTCATATATACATTGCCTTAACAGATGCGGCCTTTAGTACGCCAATGAAAATGAATGCTGCGGCGGTCGGTGGTTTTTCATGACTCGATATGACTTTCAACGACTTGGCGTTTGCGATCACTAATGCTTTTTGCACCGTGACGTTTTTCCCAGCAATCACAGGACCTGGATTGAGTTACGTTTAAGTGAGCGAGTGCGTCAGGCCCCGCTGCCCCGCACACACTGGCCTCCTCTTGGCTCAAACGTACATCGAGATTCGATGCTTGTTCCGGAAACACAGATTTTAAATAAAACCATGACTACTTTTGAAAGGTTGATGCTGAAATCCTCAAGTTACTGGTTCCGTTTAAGGGGTAGCACTTGTGACGTGTTATCTCTCTGTATGTGTGTGTGTGTGTGTGGGTTATCTTACCACACAACCTGTGATGGACTATTTCTGAAAACGCCTCGTCAGCCTACGTGCGAATGGCACACGTCTGTGCTAACAGAGTAGACTTTCCCACCGGTGTTGGTTATCGGAGAAGGTTCATGAACGCTAATCTATATCATCCACTTTATTAGGCCATTTAACAGAAGCAAACAGTATATGTTCCCTGATTATGTTCATTGATCATATGTACATTATACATGACCGTATTGGTTATGGTGCAGCATGATGAGGTGTAGAGATCTTCAGGAAGTGAGCAAGGCTGCAGGAGTTGTTTTGGAGACGAGTGCCAGGCACTGTAAGTCAACACCGGTGAGAAAGAACCTCGGCGAGTCCACGTCCCTTCAGCCTCCGTCTTTCTCTCTGTATTTTTAGCCTCCCTCGCAGGAGTCTTGGAGCTAGTTAAACGACAAGCCTTCTACCGGCTGATCTCATGTCTTAACCCACGATAGATGGGTGGGTAGATCGAGAGGTAGATAGATGGGTAAACAAACGGGTGGGTGGGTAGGTATGTAAGTAGGTGGGTTGATATATGTTAGATATAGGTAGATAGATAGATATATGGGTAGACAGATGGGTAGATAGATGGGTAGATATATAGATAAGTAGATAAGTGGGTAAATAGGTAGATATATAGATGGGTAGGTAGGAAGATAGATGGTAGATGGGTGGGTGGGTAGATAGATGGATGATTAGATAGATGGGTAGATAGATAGATGGGTAGGTGGGTAAATAAGTAGATAGATGGTTGGGTAGATGGGTGGGTAAATTGGTAGATAGATGGGTAGGTAGACATGTGGGTAGATAGATTGGTAGATGTGTAGATAGGTAAATAGATAGATGTGTAGATAGATTAGTGGGTAAATATGTAGATAGATGGGTAGATTGGATGGGTAAAATGGGTGGGTTGGTTGGTAGATAGATAGATAGATAGATAGATAGATAGATAGATAGATAGATAGATAGATAGATAGATAGATAGATAGATAGATAGATAGATAGATAGATAGATAGATAGATAGATAGATAGGTAGGTGGACGTGAGATAGATTGGTGGATGGATGGATGGATGGATGGATGGATGGATGGATGGATGGATGGATGGATGGATGGATGGATGGATAGATAGATAGATAGATAGATAGATAGATAGATAGATAGATAGATAGATAGATAGATAGATAGATAGATAGATAGATAGATAGATATTGTAGTTAGATAGATAGACAGACAGACAGACAGATAGATAGATAGATAGATAGATAGATAGATAGATAGATAGATAGATAGATAGATAGATAGATAGATAGATAGATAGATAGATAGACAGATAGACAGACAGACAGACAGATAGATAGATAGATAGATAGATAGATAGACAGACAGACAGACAGACAGACAGATAGATAGATAGATAGATAGATAGATAGATAGATAGATAGATAGATAGATAGATAGATAGATAGACAGATAGTCAGACAGACAGATAGATAGATAGATAGATAGATAGATAGATAGACAGACAGACAGACAGACAGACAGACAGACAGACAGACAGACAGACAGACAGACAGACAGACAGA